>NC_061088.1:55516092-55662373 GCF_015104395.2 Macrobrachium nipponense
CCAGCGATTTCTTTGTCTTTTATCCAGATGAGGAGCAGCCGTTCCATCTCGTCGTGCACATGGCTCCTCTTGCTGGACAAAATAGTGATGCCTTTCGATGGTGTAGTTGCTTTGATGGCATCCTTCTGTTTAAGGATGGTGCCTATTGTCGACGGATTACGGCCGTATTCCTTTCCGATCACACTCAATCGCATACCAGCTTCGTACTTCTTTATGATCTCCATCTTTGTCTCCAGAGACAGCATGCGCTTCTTTCCGTGAATTTCAACTTTCTTGGGACCCATGACTACGTTAATTTACGTAAAGTTACACAAATACGTAATAATACAGTCTTCGCACAACACGATAATATGTACTGCAACGAAATCACTAACGAATTTACGTTACTAAACGAAATCGTTGGAGCGAACGAATGCCGATTGCGTACGGTAAAGTTTCGGGTGCGGGTTGCCGAGCTAAGGGACGCCAGCGCGTACGTATAGAAGATGCATGATGGGAGGGATGCTGTCCAATCAGAGAGAAGGATCTCATGGCTTGGCTAGCATCAGGAACCAATGGGAGAGCAGGAGGATGGTGGCGAGTCTACTAGCACTAAGATGGCGGCGTGCGGCGCGAGTTTCAAAATTGTTATCGGGCGAATCTCGGACTTTCAGAAACCTTTCGTATCTTGAAAACTTTTCGTGTGTAGAGCAGTAAAAATTTTCGCATTGGCTTTCGTAACTTGGATTTTTCGTAAGTTGAGCCTTTCGTATCTCGAGGTACTACTGTAACTTGATTAGTTTTCACATTGGTAAGAGTAACGGTTGTAGAAGTGTTCACTCATAGCTGTAAGCCATATATTTTTAAGGGTAACATGGTAAGATGACTTTGAAATGATATTAAAGTGTTTTAGGATAATAATTTAAGGTATACTCCAGTGAACCCCCCATATTCGCAAGGGATGCATACCAGACCCCTGTGTATAGCTAGAATCCACAAATACTTAGAACTGCCTTCTAAAAATGCTTATAACTGTCTTATCTTGAAAATTCAAATACCAAATGTATATGGAAAAAGAAACCCACAAGATTACTGAATATAACTTGTTTACTTGTGATTATTTACATAGTATAAACACTCAAGTACTTTCAAGCCCTAGCTGTGGCTGTTTCTCAAGAGATGTGTAGGTGGTCAGACTGGGTTAAGGCCCAGCAGTCTTCTGTAACTTTTTGTTAAGCTGTCATTTGCGTGATGGCTGTCCTGGTTTCCATTCTCTTGAGAGTTGTTAATCCCCTCTTGTTGTTCTGGTATCCTGAGCTGATGGTCAATGGGATTAACCCTTAGTCATGAATGGGGGCCTGTTAGGAACAGCTTGAAACTGCATCCTTGATATTTTCAAGACACCCCAGTTAAGTTTATCTTTGTGATATCACATAAGACTCGATTTGCATTCGTTTCATCCCATCATCACCACAGGTCATATAGTATTGCTAATAGGAAGGGGTTTGAATCGGCATCTTCTCCATGATTTTTTTCTTCAGTTGTCTGACACAGTGGAGGCATACATTCCCTTTACTTTTCTCCTTACTGAGTGTCTTTCCATGGTTCATTTTCCATTGCATACCTATTGTTTATGGAAGTGCCCATCTTCAGGAGATTCTACTATTTCAATCTCATTACTCATGGAATCATATTTGATTTGTTGTTCCCAGCCCCCATCATTTTGTTCCTTGGACTGGATTTCTGACAGCTACAAAATCCTTCTGGGTGTCTACTGTGACCCTCATAGGAAATGTTGATTCTGGCTATTTTATGAGTACAGTAATGTGTTCATGCAAACATTTTTACAGTAAAACTAGTCATTATACAAACCCAGTAATTATAAACCATTTCCTCCTCCTTTCCTATTCTCTTTAGGTTGAAGGACGTTATCTGTTATCCATGTAACGTCCCTGTCCTAGTGGTCTGGGTGATTACGATTAAGCACAGAAGTGGTATTGCAGATGTTAGTTCTTTAACTCCTGTTTCAAGTTCCAGTATATCTGGTTCTATTTAAGGGACCTTGTCAGGGGCACCATGGGCTTAGCATATGCTTTCTAGGTCTAGTAAACAGTCTCATTGCCAGATTGATAAATCTTGTCTCTTTGCCCAATTAAAAGGCCCTTCCCAGTTTGCTGTGATCTCCTTTTGTCTTAGTCACAATAGACTTGAGTTGGGCAAGAATTTTCAAGAAATGACTGGACACTTGCTTCAGCAGTGTCTGAAGTAGTATTCGCCATCTTGCTTGGGTCCTGTGCCTCATCACCAGGCAGTTTAGAATGACATGGCTTGTTTCATAACCGACAGGTAAGTACTTATTTCCCCGAGATGCTTCTTTTTTGGAATCATCAAGGGTTAGTGATAAGCACACTTCTGAAGACCTTGTTACTTATGGTATGTAGGAAAGGACAATCATCTACACATCACTGCCTCAGAAATGTGTGGAGTACCTTTGACTCTGCAAGCATTCATGGACTTTTAGATGAAACACCCAAGAATGTTTCTTACAGCACAGTGGCATTGGTTTAACAATTCTTGCCGAGTGGATAGGCATCAGGTACTTCTCTCTCAAAGATGCTCCTGTTGTGATTGCACAAAGGTAGCATAGTAAGCATATGCCTGAATACCTTGTTGCTTAGGGTGTTAAGGCCTCTGAAATGAGAGCAACATCTTTGAATCTGCAAGCATTCCTAAGACACTTGATGAGACATGGAGTAGTCTGTTTAACAAGCAAGGTGCCAGACATCACCCTACCCCTGTGCATATTGGCAAAGCAGACATATGAAGGCATAAGTTCCATAACATAAAATGTCCTTTGGGTTCCTTCTGGTCAAAGGAATTGCTTGGCTGACCACCTTGGTGCTAAGGGCTGGTGGTAGAAGTAGGATGGTCCCTCTACTCTAATTTAACAGGAAATCATTTGGCGTTATGGAACACGAGGAATCAACTTGCTAGCACACTTCCAGCAGCCCAGGAACCATAAGGACACTTCAGCCTTCCCTCCTGGTTTCTTGATCCATGAGGTAATCAGGTGGATGTGGTTCTCCAGAGGACTTGAAATGACCATGGCAGCTCCATGTTGTTTAAATGTTAGTGGTGGCCATTCTACTGACCCATCTTGGCTGTGCATGGAGATCTTTTTATTTTTCTCTGACTCACTCTGCTTCTTTAGCCCCTTTTGTATCTTCTACCATGGAGATCTCGTCTCATGGCTGGAGACGACGAGAAAGAGGTGTCATAAGTAAGATTGGATTGGAGATCTAACTTAAAGTTGGCCAACATTAATTAAATTTTGGGGAAGTGGGACATCTTTTGTGATTGGAATCATGAGAGAAGTCCTCCTCTCATGCTAAAATAATTCTCAGCGGATTGCAGAATTCCTTGTCTTTACTCCCAGTAGGCTGTCCTCAAGGTCAGGCCTCTCTGTTGATATTCACTTTTTAGGGCTTGGTGAGGTCTCAGATAGAGACTTCTCATTTAAGATGATCTTCATGGTAACTTTGTTTCTGGCTTAGTTTAAGCAAATGACAGTCACTCATTTTTACTTCACTTTAAAGGGTAAGACGATTAAAAATGCATGGCAAACTCAAAACCCATGATAGTTCCTTGTTCTATGGTAAGTTTTTCTTTACCATCTTTTTTGGACTTATCAGTCAAGACTTTTTTTCTGTTGTTTTAACAGTCAAGACTGTTTTTCCCAGTATTTTAGGGATCAAAGCAGTGTTTTAATGATTGAGACAGTGAATTTTCTGATCTTGGTTGTATGATGCTTCATAGGCTAGCCTCAGAAACTTAGCCCTGTTTCTTGACATCCACTTCTCAGGCAGGAGAATTTGCCCAGGAACATCCTTAATCTAATATCTGATTGGGGCAGGGGGTCTTTTGTGTGCAGACTACCTTCTGTTTGAATCTTTGTACCTCGACCTATGGTGGCTACTGTATATCACCAGGTGAAGATGCTTTGGCCCCTCTGAACAAGAATAACAGCTTGCCTAAGTTATGGATAAGCTTTCAATGGGGAAGCATGAAGCAAATTTGGGATGTGCTCTCTCTCTCTCTCTCTCTCTCTCTCTCTCTCTCTCTCTTCTCTCTCTCCTCTCTCTCTCTTTCACATTTTCCTTTTGCCTCCTCCCTTCCAGACCTGTGGATCCAGGCTGTGTATGTACTGATCTGGCTAGATGCATGTAGTTACACAAAGGTTGTGTTTTGCGAATTTAACCCCCTCCAGTTTAATGTTACGTAATAGAACTGTCAAGGGGCGACATGTTGAGTTATCTTTTGGGCTCTTGTAATGACTATGGCTACTTAGTGGCTTAGATATCCCTTACGTTTAGATGGGAATGATGAGACTCCTCCTGAGATTTTGTCAAAACAAATACCAGCTCTGGCACAGATATATATCACATTGGTTATACAATTTGTATGGGAGGTTATAGAACTCAATGTTGGGAGATAGTCTACTACATAAAATGCAAAAGTTTTTGTTCTCATTAGAACAAACATTGATTTAACAAAAATAAAATTTTGCAGATAAACAAACCTTACGTCTTTTACCATAATCAAACCTTACGTCTTTTACCATAATCCAACCTTAACCTACCCTGTATTTATCCCAGTAACCAAAGGAAAAAGTGAGGCCAAGCAGACTTTTGAATGAGTAATTATGCCCCCTTCACCCACCTACTTCTTCATATGACTATCTTGTTAGCTTATTTAGTAACAAAACCAACTTAAGGGGGCTGGCCGGAACCCTTATATATGGGGGTATAGGGTGAAAAATGCAAAGTCATGAAAAAAGTCATGGAGCTTCATATGGCAATTGAGAAAACGTATACGAAATATTTCGTCAAAATTCCTCTTACTTTCGTAGTTACAGGGTAATTAGTTAACGTAACTCAATAAGCCTAAAACATTGATCCGTACAAGAAAATGCAATATTTCTTCTGTTATCATAAATTTTGATAATTATTGTCAAAGAAATTGGGAGAAATGGCATCTGTAGACATTCCCCGAGTCGAGAAGGGAGACTTCAGTCAGCTACCAAGTTCAACCATGATTCAGTGCGAGCACAAACCTCAAGTAGTCTACACGTTCGAGTTTCACCTCTGACATTCGCTTGCTTTTATGTATGTTTATCTATGTTTCAGCAAGAATTTCATCATGCCAATGAGGAAAAGACAAGGAAAACATCTCGGTAGCATACAGACGAAGAAAAATCGCTCAAGTATTATTACAGAATATCATAATATACGCGTAGTTAGTGAAGAGAGAGGGGGAGGGTTGCGTAGTAACACCCCCGTCTTGCCTGACAGCACACGTCACACTGTGCCCAAGGCTACGATCTTTGAGCAAAGAGGTCTTCATTTATGATAAATAACATAGTTTTGGTTTTTTAATACCCAAAATGGAATATGAAATTCATAATAATCATGATTTATTAAATTGTCGTTGTAAAAAGAGAGTACACCTTCGAGTTTCACCTCTGACATTCTCTTGCATTTACGTATGTTTATCTTAGTTTTGGCAAGAATTTCATCATGCCAAAGAGGAAAATACAAGGAAAACATCTCGCTAACATACAGAAGAAGAAAATTCGCTGTAATAAGCCGAGTTACTGAAGGAGAGAGAGAGAGTTGTGTAGGAAGGAGTGCCCAATCTTGCCTCACGCAGTCCCCCAGGCTACGATATATGAGTAAAGGGATCATCATTTATGATTAAATTATGATAAATAAAATAGTTTGTTCATGAAATTTACCTGTCAGATATATATATAGCTGTATTTTTCCGAATCCGACAGAAATTTAAACACTTACGACACACGCAGTGGGAGTCAGGTGGTTAGTACCCATTCCCGCCGCTGGGAGGCGGGTATCAGGAATCATTCCCATTTTCTATTCATAATTTTTCTGTCGCCGGTGCTGAAAACACCTGTTTTCAGTACCTCCGTCTTAGGATTTTGGAAACTTCATTGCCGCTAAGTATCCTAATTGTCTTTTGATTTATTTACTTGGATTTGTGGCTAGGCATACGCTATCTTAAATTGATTTGAATTTGATTCATTTTTGCATAAAATATCTGAATCTAGTTAGGCTAGTTTCAGACGGGGTTGTCTGCAAAGATAGGGTGTGGCTACCGAAAGCTTCGGTAGATTCGCACTTGGTATGTACGAGGGGTATGGGTCTTGCTTCTTTGTTGAGATTTGTCATGTAAGGAGTGTGAGACTTTGTCTATTCCGTAAGGAAGACGTATGATTCGTATGTACGCAATTAATCAGTAAACATGTCTAATTCCGTAAGGAAGACGTATGATTCGTATGTACGCAATTAATCAGTAACAAAAGTCAGGGTAGTGAACCTGCTAACCTTCCTGTAGACTTTATTTTGCATAACCCTGTAGTATGGCTACGGGCTATGTATATGTCTACGAGAGATGCTCGCTCTCCTTCATTGCTGTGACGTGCTACTTCTGTAATTGTTACTCCTAACCCTGCAGTGTTGCCTTCGGGCCCTAAGCAGTGTCTGTAGAGAAATTGCCCTTTCTCTGATACTCCTTCGAGTTCGTAACTTAGAATCGAAAGTGCTTGCTTTAGAGAGTAAAAGTGAAGTGCAGAAGTGCAGTGATACCCCTTGTGTAGTGGAGGGTGCGTCAGATCGGCCTCGTTTCGCCTCTAGGCCGGGACCTCTGCTTGACTCCCAGAACCAGGGAGAGAGCATGTCGAAAGCCGAAGGAGGGTTACGAGGAACCCCCACCGATCTGGCGTGCCTTCGGCAGTTTCTGATGAAAATCCCCAGACTGCCTAAGTGCGTGCACGTGCACGAATCCTGAAGGATTGCTTCTCGTCCTCCGAAGCGTCCTCCGAAGCGTCCTCCCCGCGCAGGGGTTGGAGCTTTCGGATGGACTCGCGCCCTCTAAATAGAAGCTTTATAGAAGAGGACGCTTCACGTCCTCTCTCTCTCTCTCTCGTTATGCGTTTCAGTGAGAAGTAAGAAGGCGAACGTCGCCTGAACTCGTGTCCGTCTTTCCACCGAGAAATACGTAAAAGAAGTCGTAGTAGCAGTAAGCTTTTGAGAGCGGACGCCCAAGCCAGGGGCGCGCGGGTGCACGCCAAGCGCGCGCCAGTGGACGCCGAGCGTGCGCGCCAGTGGACGCCGAGCGCGCTCCAGTGGACGCCGAGCGTGCACCAGCGCACGCCAGGTGTGTCGCCTGGCTGAACGTTTCTGTTGAACTCTTCAAGCTCTTGTTTCAGATTTGGGCTTAAAGAATTTTTACCTCTACCTTCGATGATACATTCTACCTCACCTGCAAAGAATGTGAAGTAGGCAGTGCTTCGGAGTAAGCTTAAAGTGAACAGACAACTTCTTCTTCGAAACCCAGCAAGACATCGGGTTTCGTGAATTCAAGAGGTCTCTGTCAATTAATATTGCGTTTCGCATAGGTGGATGGAGTTAAGGAAAGCTCAAGGGAAATTCTCGTTTGCTCTACCGCAAGCTTTGCCATTCTGCCAATAAATTTAAGTTGCCACTACCGCAGTCAAGACTTTGCGATAAGGCAGTTACGGGTTATAAAGGCTCGATGTCCTGCACGTCAGTACTCTCGGCAACGTTCAGTAGGATTCTTGCAAAGGCACTCATCAAAAGTACGCTCTTCAGGAAAGCGCAAGACAGGACTGCCTTTGCCATACTGCCAATAAATTTTAAGCTTTAGCAGGCATTAGTTGTGATACGGGAGAGGAAGCTGGTTGGAGAGTTTCTTCCTCTTCCCAGGATAATTTTGCCAGCTTTTTAGCCCATCTGAAAGGGCTTTTCAGATGATAGATTTTGTTAGTTCCTAGTCGGGACTACCCTGCCGAATTGAACATCGTCGTTCTACCTGACGTAAGCCCAGTCTCTTAACAGGATTCTTGCCCCTTCCTCGTTTGAGACGGGAATCGGAAAATAAAATGCTCGACTTCCTGGATTACGTTTTGTCAATTCAGTGACTTTCCCCCATTGACAATATACTATCGTTTTGTCAAGTAAGTGGGGTATCCCCTCATTGACAAAATATCTCTTTGTCCCGTAAATGGGTTAGTTCTCATTGACAAACATCTCATTAACTTGATATTGCGTAAGCGAATAAGCTCTTATTGACAAGATTCGGAAGAGCTCTCATTCGTCATTCGCAGACTCGTACAAGAAATAGACTTGTAGACTACGTCAATGAACCCTTATGTCCAATAACATAAGAAGCTTGAGCTGACTGCTTCGATTCTCCTAAGTTTTGTTCATGAAACTTGCCTGTCAGATATGTATGTAGCTGTATTTCCGAATTCAGCTATATATATGCCTGCCAGGTAAGTATGAACAAACTTTATTGTGATATAATTTCATATTTTGCCTTGCGTTATTTTATTTCTGGTTGGTTCAAGTCATATACGCTTGCTGTAGTTACCTCTTCGGATGGCAACCGAGAGGTCTATGGTCCATTTTAAGGACTTTATAATCGTTACTCCCTGCAGCCTTCCAGGAGTTTCCGATTTATCTTTTACCGTTGTATGGTAGTGTTCTGACGACACAAACGCATCTATATATTTAGCGTTTTCTGTTTCGCTTAAATATACCAGCTTGAGAGTCTCTTTATGCTAAAAATAACGGACCTTTTTCTTCATAGAATAGGGTAGCTGGCAACCCAGGCATAAAGTTAAGAGACGACTATGACGGACGATCGTAAGCTGCTGCTGTCACTGTCTTCTCCTCCAGTCCAAACGAGCCAGTACCAACTTGTTCGCTGTCATGCGCCGTAGGTTAAGCTCCTCTCTCCTGCGGGATTGACTGACTAACCGTATCTCTGTGCTGGCAGTTACGTCTCTCTCTCTCCTGCGGGATTGACTGACGAACTGTATCTCTGCCCTACAATCACGGACTTTAGCCTAAGATTGAGGGGATTTCTTACATGAATGAATAAACATTGCATTCGTTTGGCCTTAATATGTTCTACAGAGATATCTTACTCCTTTCGGTGCTCGTTACCGCACGGTATAGGACTACGAGTCTACCACAACATTGCACTATTATATGCACTCTTGCTTAGGCAAAGCGCAGCCTTATTAGGGAAGTAAACATACTGTGTGAGGGAATGGATGAGCTTGCTGGGGACCATTTCCTTCCTAAACAAGTTTGTTTCCCTGAATAGACTGCAATTCAGACCTCTGCAGTTTTTTCCTACCGGGAAACTGAAATTTTATTAAAGATCTAGGAATGATTCTGAACATCTCTCGGTGCGTTAAGTATCTCTTGAGGTGATAGAAAGAAGGTGCCGGACATCTGGAGAGGGTTTCAGATGTCCTGGATCATAATCTGAAAGAAGTGGAAGCAATTCAGTCGTCCCTCCAGTCCTCGAAACGAGTTTTTGGAACCATGGTCCATATCAACTCTGATCTTCCACAGCTCTCTCATATCTTAGGAAGTATCTTCTCTCGGTCCCGGTTCGGGTTTACGAGAAAGAGCCTATTATAACAACAGGCGTAGAATGGAACGATCCTCTAGAGTCTAGAGGTTCGTTACAGGATTGCAAAAGTCCGTTCGAATCGTCTCGATCGAAGGCAGCAACTTCTGACTTCCGAGTGGAATCTTTCTTTAGAAGTATGTTGAGAGTTGTGGAGACTTTAGGGACGTCCTTTCATTCATCTCTTCGCTAGGTTGAGGACGAAGAGGCTTCTTCTTCTCTGCTCCCTTATTCTCGATCCGGGAGCGGTAACATTAAACGCCATCCTTATGATATTGAACGGGGATGGATGTTTAGTCTCTTTTCCCCTTTTTCAATCGCTTAGGAAATGTAATAAGATGATTTATATCATCACAGGAGCGACAATGACGCTAATCGCCCCATGTTGGCCTTCAAGACCCTAGATTCACAGAGGTCACGTCCTTCCAAGGACCTTTTCCGAGAGAGTCGGTCTCCTTTAACACGAAAGGTACCTATAACCTCTCCGCTCTGAGTCTGACTACGTTCAGACTATCGAGATGTTGACAGCATAAGATTGCAGTCTTCCCTTTCCGTTTGAAGAATGGGATAAGCTGGCAGTCACAACTATTAAAGAATACGCAAATATGTTGTTGACGGCCTTTGGGCTCAGAGATTTGCTTCTGTCAAACAACAAAGCCCTTCACGATCTTTGAGTTCTGTGAAATCTCGAAACTCGCTCACCATCTACTTTTTGTCTCACCTGTTTTCTCGGAGTCAGACACTCGTGCGAGATCAGGAGACATATAGTAGCCCTGAGTTTCTTGTTGACGAAGTCGGTTGCGTTTATACACCCCCGATGATCGTTTAACATGAGACCAGGTTGGACTGTCAGGCATTCGTCCTTCGGGACTGAATCGCCTTTTTGCTCCTCGCTCCTTTCTCCTGGCACCAGAAGCTCGAGTCAGGAGTGGTTCAGGAGTTGATTCGCTAACGACGTTGGGTTGATTTGATACACCCCCCCAAGGTTTGCTTAGCTTGAATCGCCCAGGCAGTCCAGACACTCATCCTTCAGCGAAGAATAGTGCCTTATGGTCTTCAGGGTACAGCCTTGCTGTCCTTGATTCGTCTGACTGGTCAACTGGTCGGTCACCTGACGTTAGTACAGACGGACTGACTGTGCATGTCCAGATCGAAGCTTTCAAGATGGAACTTAGACATAGTCTGAAGTTCTTGATGTCAAAGCATTCGAACATCTCCTACCTGTTAACTTCTTGCATGTGATCAGGAAGGCATTTTTCTAACCACCCTAGATACGACAAAGAGGGTCAGTGAGATTTTAAGCCATCGTCACAAGTTTTGGCTTTAGAGAACACAAGGCGGTGTGCTCTCTAAGCTTTTTGTTATGGCCTAAGAATGGAAACCCGTTTTGTCCTTGGGCCAGGAGCTTGGAAGCAAGGATGGCACAAGTTAGGGGGCAGGAGCCAGAGAGAGTCCTGTGCCCTGTCAGGTCTCTCAAGTTTTATCTACATAAAACTCAAGAAAGTCGAAGTCGTACGGACAATCTGCAGTGTTCCGAAAAGACCAGACTTGCCCATATCGAAGAACACCCTGGCTTTATTGTTAAGGTCGTCTTTCAAAAAAGCTCCTTCTTTGTGTTTGCACAAAGATTTGAAATCTTTTGATTTGAATGCTCACGAGGTGAGGGCGCGGCCTCGGAAGCATTTCAACAGAGCATGGCACTCAGCAACATCCTGAGTACCATGTTTTAGCGAAGCAACTCTGTGTTCAATTCACACTCCCTGCGAGATGTGAAGATGGCATATGAGATCTGCTGCTCGCTAGGGCCATACGTGTCTGCAGACACAATCTTGGGGGCAAGAAGTACCACTCATCCTATCCTGTAGAAAATGGTTAGGAAGAGCTCTTATTTTAGTAGTTGAGTCGCCGACAACGGTGACTTCTTAACTCTTAATCCTTAGTTAACACACCTTAACTTTGGCTAGGTGGGTCAGGTGGTGATATATATTTTTATATATATATTTATTTTACTTCTTAGCCCTCATGGTATGGTCAATATGGTCTAGTCACGTCGTGGTCTCGCCCCTGTTGACAGATCATCTGGAGTGCACCAGCTATATAGGTCTCTACCTCGCTGGCAACTCTAGTAGCACAAGCAGACTTACGCGGCAGTAACCACGAAGTCAGCTATGCTAACAGGTAAGGAATCAAGATATCAATTATCTGCATATATATGTTTCCTAAAATCTTCTATTCTGTCTACTCCCACCACCAAAGGTGGGATTCAGCTATATATATATCTGACAGGTAAGTTTCATGAACAAAATGATATTGTAATGATACAATTAAGTTTGTTCATACTTACCTGGCAGATATATATAATCAAGTACCCACCCACCTCCCCTCAGGAGACAGTGGAAATAAAAATTATGAATAGAAAATGGGAATGATTCCTGATACCCGCCTCCCAGCGGCGGGAATGGGTACTAACCACCTGACTCCCACTGCGTGTGTCGTAAGTGTTTAAATTTCTGTCGGATTCGGAAAAATACAGCTATATATATATCTGCCAGGTAAGTATGAACAAACTTAATTGTATCATTACAATATCATTTTTGGTTTATTAATACACAAAAAAGAAATATACATTCATAATAATCATTATTTATTAACATTGTCTTTATAGAAATACGAAGGAAAACTTTGAACGCCCGTATCTCAAAACTATACTTATTGACCTTCAAAATCTATCTTCTCACTTAGTTTTAAAGCTATAACATTGGAATTTGGTATATAACTCAGAAAGACATTATAGAACGATCAAATCAAGCCCTTTTTTCCCGTGTTTGTTTCGTCTTTTTTTTATAAATTTTTTTCTCCTGATTTATAGGATTTATTTTTATACCATATTGAAAAATTCATATCTAGCAAAAAAATTACTTTTAGAGAAAAAAACTCCTCATTTGATTGGAGGTCTACATCAGGTCTATATATGGTAGTAATCCTAGGTCTTAATATTAAATATCAAGGGAGGAGATAGAATTTGAAAAATGGTTATTTTTGGGATAAATCGCCCTGGCTTCACAAAACCGAAGGGCAGAGGCGAAAGTCATATGTGGTTTGGAGATGTCCCAAGTCACCTTATTAAGTGGTATGAATATCAAAGTCCTGTCCTTAAAAAATGGCATTAGCTGGCCGGCCCCCTTGAGCCCAAAACTGCTCCGATATGAAAGACTTCATGTTTGTATATTTAGGGAAAGTGATGTTTACTTTTAAAATTACCATATTTTTAGGTGTTTCATAGTGTAGTCGCTGTCTCATCCTCAAGAAGTTTCAGAAAACTCCACCAAGGAATGTGCAACGCTATAGCTCCTTTCTGAAGGGGAAAAGCTTCCTTTATTTTTAGCTACATAGCAATTTAGGACCCATATGAGAAGAATCTCAGAGGTCACAGCCTCAGCAGAATTTCATACCAGGATCCACCTCAGCCACCTCTTCCTCTGCATCTGCCCTTGATAGGCATTCCATTTGTTGCTTTTCCTTTTCCTATAAGAGGGTCTTTTTACCATGTGCATAATGTCTTGCTGTTGTTGTTCTTTTGTGAGGAATCATCCCTTCTTTGAGAAAAAAAAATTTAGGGTTGGGTAAGGGGCAAATTACTCTTGTACAATTCTGTTGGCGGGCTTGCTTGTTAAGTTTTTAACCACAACAAGCTCCTCTAACAGGTCCTTACAAAAAGTTATTTATTTATGTAATAATGAAGTTACATTGGGAAGTGATTAGTTGGACCCTCCAATGTAGGATGCTTACCACAGGGTTCTCATAAGACTTAACTACAACTGCAACAATTGTTCTGGAACATTTTGGAAGTGTTTTTATGGCAACTTCCAGCAAGGTGGTAAAGTGGTGGAGCCTAGCATGAAATTCTGCCAAGGTTTTGCTTCAAGATTCTACTCATAAGGGTCCTAAATTGCTGTGTAGCTTTTCCCCTTCAGAAGGGAGTTCTAGTGTTGCCCATTCCTCGGTGGAGTTTTCTGAAACTTCATGAGGACTCAACAGCACTACCAAAAATAGGTTTTTCTTATGTCAAAACCAGTATTTTTAGACTAATGTCTTGTATGAGGTGCAGTTTTGCACTGTATTTGTTACAGCTCATTGGTTTTTTCTTTCCTTACAGTCATCCCAGCAGCTGGAAAAGAGGAGGAGGAACCACGAGATGTTTTACTAAAAATGTGGCGCACAGGGTTCACCGTAGATAATGGACCTTTGCGTTCATATGAGGATCCTAGCAATGCAGAGTTCCTCAATTCTATTAGAAGAGGGTATGTTAATAGTACCATCTTTAGACAACTTAATTTTGTTGTATTTCCAAAACCTGTTTTGTTTCAAAATACATATTGGAATCAAGCCAAATTATCAGTCTGTTCGCACAAACTTACAAAAAATTGCTTACGATGCTTCGGCAGGTAGCTTGTCGGCCACTTGCAGTGAGTGGCTGTAAACAAAATCATACCACCATCTTGGTGGCCTGTTGTGGTAACACGTAAACTTTGTTAATTTAAGATAAATATCTAGTTTCCTTTAAAGGTAAGTGTAAATTTACATATGATTTCATACTTTATTCCAGTAACACCATTTATTGTAATAATGACCATATTTTATTTCCATGTACAACTATGCTCAGAACTCATGCTACATGACTGCATGGGATCTAACATGCTCCATATTTATCTGTTATTCAATGCAAAAACATGATTATTGCATACAATAAGGCATTAATGTTTCATAAGGTAAGAAAATGTCACATGTAGCCAAATTTCAGAGAAAAAAAAACTTACAAAACATTTTCAAAACTTTTGTTCACACATGGCTGATGCATTTCACCAAAACAAAGTCGTCATCGAATCTCGGTTCAAATGTTAATAAAAAAAACGTCAACAAAATTTCTAAACATTATTATTGCTTCCACTGATTTCAGCATGTGAGGGGAGCGTATGTGACGTAACCTGTAGTGTTGGTGTAACAACAAACACCTGGTGTAACATAGATCTACAATAAGTAGCGACAATGAAATTATCTTGAAAACATTTATTTATTATTTGTTAGAGCAGTGTTTCTTAAACATTCTTGTGCAGCAGACCCCTTTTATTAAAATTACTCATGTAGTGGACCCCTTAGAACTTCACTCTTGAGTTTAAATGTGTTTTCAGGGTATAATATATATAGTACTAGAATTACTACTGAATTATTTATTAATGGCTTAACTTCAACATAAATGTTTACATTTGACTTAAAATAACTTTCACAACATTATTAACGTTGATATTTTGCACACAAATTTTAGTGAACTTAACCCTCTTACGCCAATTGGACGTATTAAACGTCGACATAAATTGTCTCCCGGGGGATGCTGGGAGCTCATGGATCAAGGCGTTGTTTTGTTTACAATCGTTACGCAGCCGCGCAAGCGGGAATTTCTTTCTTATCACACTAAAAAGTATCAGTGACACATCTCAGAAATTATTTTGTCACTTTGACATAATTTTTTTACACCAAAATTTCAACCTTCGGTCAACTTTGACTCTACCGAAATGGTAGAAAAACGCAATTGTAAGCTAAAACTCTTATATTCTAGTAATATTCAATCATTTACCTTCATTTTGCAACAAATGGAAGTCTCGCACAATATTTCGATTTATGGTGAATTTATGAAAAAACTTTTTCCTTATGTCCGCGCGATAACTCTTCCGATAAATTTTTTCGTGCGATTGTTGTAATGTTTGCACCATTTTAAATTTGCCGTTACATAAAGTTTTATATATGGAAATGTGCGCAATTTCATGCATAATACAACTAAAAACAACCCATGGTTGTAGCTTTTATCAGTTTTGAAATATTTTCATATAAATAACGATAAGTGCCAAAATTTCAACCTTGACTACCGAAATGGTCGAAAAACACAATTGTAAGGTAAAACTTATATTCTAGTAATATTCAATCATTTACCTTCATTTTGCAATAATTTGGAAGTCTCTAGCACAATATTTTGATTTATGGTGAATTTATGAAAAAAAAAAAAATTCCCTTACGTCCGCGCTGTAACTCTTCCAAAAAAATCAGAAATTTTTTCGTCTGATTGTCGTAGTGTTTACACCATTTTAAATTAGCCGTTACATAAAGTTTTATATATGAAAATGTGCGCAATTTCATGTAGAATACAACAATAAATAATTGAAGGTTGTAGCTTTTCTCATTTTCGAAATATTTGCATATACAGGCGGCCCTCGGTTAGCGGCAGGGGTTCCGTTCCTGGCCGCCGACGCCAAGCGATTTTCGACGCTAAGCGATTTTAAAGCCTACGGCCACCGCACACCTTCTTTCGAAACTCTAGACCAGTCAAAGGCGCCGTAATCCCACAACGGCGCAATAAGTATAATTATATTTATGCATTATAGTACTATAGAATTTACTGTACAGTACATTTGGGGGTCTAGAGTATGTAAAGATATAATAAAGTTTATACAGTGTACAGGTAGCTGTAGTGTTCAGGTTACGATCATTAGTCTTACGATAGTCCGATTTTATGAGAGATCAAATTACAATGGCCTAACTTTATCCATCTTCTAGTTACATAAGTTCAATAACAGCAAAAGAGAATGATGAAAGTATGGTTTTAACGTTATACTCGTTGCGTGAACGTTTACAGCCATGAACAACCGAACGAGAAAAGATTTTTTTTTTTTTTTTTTTTTTTTTTTTTGTTTTTTTTTTTTTTTTTTTTTTTTTTCTCCTAAGTACAACCGAACTGGATAACATCCGTTTGGCTTGTATTTCAATCATCGTACTACAGTACAACATTACCGTAGTTGTTATAAATGGCGTTATGTATAGAATAGAACTGAGGTAACTTAATGTAATAACTTTATTCGCTATAGATCAAAGATCAATATAGATTAAAGATCAATCGGGAAATATACTGTTAAATTTAAACCTAGTTATAACTGAAGCTGAGAAAACTGTTCAAGCTGCTAATGACTATTATCGTACATCGGCAACAAGGATAAAACTGCAGTAAACGTATGCCATCAAACACAACCGTGGATAAAATTGGGATAAAATACTTTTAATCAAAACTACTGTGCTTGAAAGAACACATTTTACTGTTGGTTTCACGCCGATATAAGATAAATAACGTAAAGTTCGTATTACGATGATATAAACGATTATTGCGAACGGAATCACGTAATTTTTTACGCAATAAACATGCCGCCAACATAATCTGTTAACAAAAAAAAAGTAGTTCACATTCACAACGAGACATATTCAATAAATATTTCCACCTAAAAACACGTTGTATAAGGAAAAATAACTTTGTCATGTAAGTCAAGTATCTACATATTCGTTTATGTTAACTAGAAGCAAGAGCATTCGCTCAGAATTGCGTTATGGTAAAACAAACTCGTATTCATCAGCTGATTTCAAACCACAACATTGGCCACTCCGAAGGAAAACTGGCTTAAATTTGATGTAGTATTTTAAAATACAATAATATGAGAATACATACAATATTCTTGGATACAGTGAAATAATGTATAACTTTTTAAAGGATTTATGGAAAAGATGCATAATTAATAAAATAACACAATGCGTTTTTCGGAACTGGCGGACAAGAACGAACAAAAAAACATCCCCTAACAACGTAGAGCGTAGTTACAAAGGCTGCCTTAATTTGTATCTTATTTCTGTACAAAAATGAAAATACCTTTACGTAATATATTTTCATACACATTTTAAACATAAAAGCATAAACATTTAAAAAATCGACACATCGATCGCTAAAATTGCACTCTTTTTAACTCTATATTTTCGGAAGAGCGGCAGATGGGGGCATACAAGAACGAACTTGAAAAAACATCGTAGTCAGTAACTTGAAGGGCAGTTTCAAAAGCTGCCTTTTTATCACATTTCTGCACAGAAATAAAAATACCCTATTCGTAATACATTTTCATACACATTTTAAACATAAAAGAATAAACATTTATAAAATCAACCCATCAATCACTAATTTGCACTTTTTTTAAATCGAGGTTTTCGGTAGAGCGGCAGGCAGCGGCTCGCAAGAAAGAACATGAAAAAACATATTTGATAACGTGAAGGGCAGTTTCAAAAGCTGCCTTTGTATCATATTTCTGTACAGAAATAAAAATACCTTTCACGTAATACATTTTCATACACATTTTAAACAAAAGCATGAAAATTTATAAGTCGACACATCCATAGCTGAATTTGCACTTATGTAACTCGATATTTTCGGCATAGAACAGCGTCAGAGGCATATATTTTACCCTAATACCTACGTAATAACTCTCCATAAAATTTGTTAATATAATTTGCATAACCTTTATGGTCTGAACGGCATTTCTACAAATGTATGAACTCGTTAGACAACGGCGCTAGCATCGCTGTTAACTGAAAATTGTGCCGTAAAGATACCTTTAAAATGCCTTATTTTTTTAATGAATATTTTTGACGACCGCCGTAAAACCGATTCGCCGTCGAGTGATTGCGCCGTTAACCGCAGGCCGCCTGTAAATCACGATAAATAGAAAAAAAACCACGTTCGGTCAACTTTGACTACCGGAAATAGTTGAAAAACGCAATTGTAAGCTAAAACTCTTACAGTCTAGTAATATTCAGTCATTTATCTTCAGTTTGAAATAAATTCGAAGTATCTAGTACAATATTTAGATTTATGGTGAATTTAAAAAAAAAACTTTCCTTTCCTCCTCGTGCGGATTCTCCTCCGCAAATCTCTAAAATGTGTAGTCGCATTATCGTTACATTTGCTCCATTTCATATTAGGCGTTTCATAGAGTTTTATATATGAAAATGTGCGCAATTTTATGTTAAATACAACTAAAAATAATTGAAGGTTGTAGCTTTTCTCATTTTTGAAATATTTGCATATAAAAAAAAATATTAAAAAAATTCGACATGGTCAAATTTAACTCGTCCGAAATGGTCGAATTGAAAAAAACATTCGCGCGTTACGAATTCATGCATCATTTTGTGATAATATTTTCTCTGTGTTGCTTTGATCGCTTTACAATATGTTATATACCAAAATGATTGCAATTTAGTGTACAATACAACGAAAAAAAATTAACTCATTAGCTTCAACTGTTTTGCTCACAGCGCGATTTGAATACAATTATATATGAAATTTTGTTTTTGCGCTATCATATATCACATTATTTATATATGATAATGATATTTTTTTCATTTCTGATGGTTGCATACTAAACTTCAGGCAATGACAAAAAAAGGAGCCAAAAATTAACTCGTAATCTTGATTTTTTTAAACATATTTTTTCCGCTTCGGCGCTTACTCCGAGGCCGCCTCGGCATACGGGAGACGATTTTTATTATACACCTTCGGCGTAAGAGGGTTAACAGCATCGCTTCTTCCTCACATCTCGAACCGTACTTAATGCGACGAATTGTACTGTTTATTGCTGATTCATTACTCTTGGAATATCTGGCTCAAATCTGCTGAGCTTCAGTCACAGTCAGTACATTGTTGCCTGATCATAAATTCCACTGCCTTCCACAAAGTTGTTAAATTGCACCCATTCTAATCTAATGAGCGCCATTATCAGAAGCCAAGGGGATTTGGTGGTACAAAAATAGGAACTTAGGTAGTTTTGTCCACCTAGATTTGAAGCCACGTTTTGGCCTAACATTTATCTGATACCGATGGCCAAATTATCCTGCAGACCACACTTTAAGAAACACTGTGTTCGAGGAATATTTGGATTTCATACATTCAACTTCCCTGTCAGATATATACTTAGCTATAGACTCCGTCGTCCCCGACAGAAATTCAAATTTCGCGGCGCTCGCTACAGGTAGGTCAGGTGATCTACCGCCCTGCCCTGGGTGGCAGGACTAGGAACCATTCCCGTTTTCTATCAGATTTTCTTTGTCGCCGGTGGTGTCAATATTGTTGTTACTACCTCCTGACTGGAATTCTTTTTTCAACGCTTTTGATCTTCTTTCGACCGATTTTTGGTGACGTACTTGGATCGTTGTTTGGCATTCGCTATCGTGGAATTGTTTTTGGACTTGGCTTTGGATTTTTCTTTAAAATGTCTGACTCAAGTGTTGGTTTGAGAGTGTGTGTGAATGAAGGCTGCAAGGTGAGGATGCCGAAAGCTTCGGTAGATCCTCACACTGTATGCCGACGTTGCAGAGTTGTTGAGTGTTCTGTAGATAACACATGTAATGAGTGTGAAAGGTTGAGTGCTGAGGAGTGGAAGACTCTAACTTCTTACTTGAAGAAGTTAGAGAGAGATAGAGAGAGGAAGGCGGCTTATAAAAGCCTAAGTAGATCTAGATCTAACGAACCCTTATCTAGTTCTGTAGCTTCTTCTGCTCATTATAATTCTCCATCTTTATCAGGCCGATCACAGGTTGCTAATCCTACTGATTCAGCTTCTGAAATTGCAGAACTCAAGGCTTCCCTTCATAAAATGCAAGAGAAAATGGCGGCTTTAGAAGGTAAGCAAAGTGAAGGTGATATTTCCAGTGATGTAAGTGTCCCCAGTGTAGTGGAGGGGGCGTCTGGTCGGCTCTGCGACGCTCCCAGGCCTAGACCTCTTCCAAGCTCCCTGGCCCAGAGGAGAAGGAAAGTCGAAAGCTGTACGGAGGTTGTGGAGAATCCCCACCGATCAGGCGTCCCTTCGGCAGGATCTATAACATCTCAGACTGCCAGGGATCGCTACAGAAAAAGTGTCCTACGTGAGTGCTTTTCTTCATCGGGATCTCCCTCACCGAAACGAGGGTGGAAGGATTCGAATCTTTCCCGACCTTTAAAGAGGAATTGGAAAGAGCCTTCTTTGAATTCTAGCCCCGAACGCTTTTCGGAAGAAGAAGCGCCTTCGGTCATCAAGAGAACTAGACAGGAGTTATCTCCCTTTGCTGTAAGGGAACCTCAAGCGCCTTCCAGATCTCCCTCTCCTGTTTTTGAAGAAGAAAAGGAGTCTTCAACCAAGAAGATATTGATAAACCTGCAAGAGCAGCTTGCTTCCTTGGTAGGAGTCCTTTCCAAGGATCCTCCTCGTAGAAAGGATGATGGGCTTCCTGTTAAAAGATCAAGACACCGATCTCCTGCCAGGTGCAACGAACCTTCCAGGGGAGTTGTCGCACAGGCGGCCATCCCTGGGGGGAACGAAGCTCTGGACAGGCGAGAGGTAGAAGAGGAAGAAGCGCCTGCCAGGTGCGTGGCGCCAGCGCCAGGTGCCAAGCAGGCGCCAGACATCTCCTGGGAGTGAGGATGATGACAACAGGGAAGTACACACAGGAAGGGATGAACCAGCCAGGCGCAAAGCGCCTGATTTTATCCTAGATTACTCCGGGCGCCAACTAGAAACAAAGCTCCAGACAAGTGTGAGGAGCTAGCCAGGAGTAAAGCGCCTACCAGGAGCGAAGCCCCTACCAGGAGCGAAGCGCCTACCAGGCGCCAGGTGCCTGCTTTGCGCGAAGAGCCTGATAGGCGGCGCAGGCGCCAATTAGTCAAGATTCGCCAATTGGCAGACGTAGGTAGACAATATCTCTTAGTCCCTCACCTATAAGAAGTTCTTCATCTACGGAAAGAAGAATGTCGAAGGAACAGACTTGTGAAAGAAGGGAGCATTCTCCTTCCGACCCTCTCAACCTAGAGGAAGGGTCGGAAGATGAGGTGATGAATAAAGAAGGATTTTCGAACTATAAAGTTCTTACTTCTCTCCTTCTGGAAGAATATGGAGATTCTTTGACTCCAGCTGCTCCTCCTTCTCCGCGCTCTCTATTTTCGAGTGCTAAATCTCTGAAGTCTTCGTCCTTCCTTGAGATGAGACCGGCCATATCAATGAAAAGGGCCCTTCAGTCTCTAGATTCTTGGATTAAATCGAAAAAAGGAATTGGGGAGGATGGTTTTTTGTATGCCTCCGGCCAAACTGACGGACAGAAGAGGCATATGGTATGAGACTGGGGAAAACATGGGATTGTCTCTGCCTACTTTGGCTGAATCGGACTTCTCGAGTCTCATAGACTTCTCGAGAAGGCACGCTTTGAACTCGGCCCGAGCGACATGGGGCCTTTCTGAAATGGACCACCTCCTCAAGGGGCTCTTCCACGTCTTGGAGGTTTTCAATTTCCTGGATTGGTCCCTTGGGGTTTTGGCCAAAAAGACCCATGAAGCGGAAGGCCTAAACCCAGAAGCTTTGCATAGCATCCTAACGGTGCATTGACAAAGCGGTTCAAGATGGTTCAACAGAGGTCTCCTCCCTCTTTGGTGCGGGAATGTTAAAGAAGAGAGCTGTTTATAGTGCTTTCCTCACTAAGGCCGTCTCTCACTCGCAGAGAGCCGCCTTGCTTTTCGCTCCTCTATCAGAGCATTTGTTCCCTTCTCAGTTGGTGAAGGACATTTCACATTCGCTTACTGAGAAGGCGACTCAGGATCTCCTCAGGCAATCATCGAGGAAGAATAGGCCTGTAGCCATTGAGGATAAGAAAGGGACTCGTCCTTTGCAGCAGCCCTTTCGAGGAGGCCCTCCTGCTAGAAAAATCTCCAGAAGGAAGACTTCAGAAAAAAGAGGAAGAGCTTCCTTCCGACCCTTTAAAAAGGGTAAATGAGAAAGTGATCCTCCAAACACCAGTAGGTGCCAGGCTACAAGGATTTGTGGAAGCCTGGGCAAGGATAGGAGCCGACTCATGGTCCATGTCAGTCATCAAGAAGGGATACTACATCCCCTTCAAGGACAGCCCTCCCCTGACATCAACACCGAGGGAACTGTCCGCCAAATACAAGGACCCTGTACTGATGGACACTCTTCGTCAAATGGTGGTACAGATGTGGGACAAAAGGGCAATAGAGCTAGTACTGGACCGCAGCTCCCCGGGGTTTTACAATCGCCTTTTTCTAGTCGCGAAGGCCTCGGGGGGGATGGAGACCAGTACTAGATGTAAGTGCGCTGAACAGATTTGTAGAGAAACAGAAGTTCAGTATAGAAAAGTCTGCTTCAGTTCTTGCAGCCCTTCGTCAAGGAGACTGGATGGTGTCTCTCGATCTTCAAGACGCGTATTTCCACGTCCCGATTCATCATTCGTCGAGGAAGTACCTTCGTTTCATGATGGAGGGAAGGATCTTTCAGTTCAGGGCCCTGTGTTTCGGCCTGTCCACGGCTCCTCAAGTCTTCACATGTATAATGAAGAATGTGGCAAAATATCTACATCTGATGGAAATAAACATCTCCCTATACCTAGACGACTGGCTCATCAGGGCCAGATCGCAGAGGCAGTGTTTGGAGGACCTTTCAACGACGCTAGACCTGACAAGGTCGTTGGGATTAATCGTGAACCTCGAGAAATCTCAGATGATCCCCAGCCAGAACATGGTTTATCTGGGGATTCGGATGGATTCTCGGGGTTTTCGAGTGTTTCCCTCTCAAGAGAGAATATCGAAAGGTTGCGCTACAGTCTCCAGCTTCTTAGGGAAAGAGCGCAGTTCAGCGAGGGAATGGTTGAGCCTTCTGGGGACCCTTTCCTCACTGGAACAGTTCTTTCCTCTAGGAAGACTTCATCTCCGTCTTCTACAGTTCTTCCTGAAAAGGATTTGGAACTGGAAGACAGGACAGCTCACCGATACATTTCCGATTCCCCTAGAGGTGAAAAATCACTTAAGGTGGTGGTTACCCCATCTAGAGGAAAACAGAGGTGTGTCCCTGGAAGTTCAGAACCCTAACCTAATATTATATTCAGACACGTCGGAGACGGGATGGGGTGCAACCTTAGGATCCAGAGAAGTGTCAGGCACCTGGTCGGAAGAGCAGGCGTCATGACACATAAACTGCAAGGAGCTCTTAGCCATTCATCTTGCTCTAAAGGGCTTCGAGCAGATTGTCAGAGACGGTGTAGTCCAGATAAACTCCGACAACACCACCGCTCTGGCTTATGTAAAGAAACAAGGTGGGACTCACTCGCTCTTTCTATACGAACTGACAAGAGACCTACTATGGGCGCATCAAAGAAACATCACTATACTGACAAGGTATGTCCAAGGGGAGAGGAACGTGAGAGCGGACAGGCTGAGTAGGAGGTTCCAGGTCCTTCCCACAGAATGGACCCTCCACTCAGAAGTGTGTCAGATCCTTTGGTCACTTTGGGGGAGGCCTCAAATAGACCTGTTCGCCACGTTCCTCTCCAAGAGGATAAGCACCTTTTGCTCTCTGGCAGACGACCCCAGAGCTTTTGCAGTAGACGCCTTTCTCCTAGACTGGTCCAGACTGGATGTTTACGCCTTTCCCCCATTCAAGATCCTGGGGGAAGTAATCAGAAAGTTCGTGGCCTCGAAGGGGACAAGGATGACTTTGATAGCCCCATTCTGGCCAGCCCGAGATTGGTTCACAGAGGTAATGGAGTGGACGGTGGACTTCCTCAGATCTCTTCCAAACAGGACAGATCTACTCAAACAGCCCCACTTCGAGAGGTACCATCAAAACCTCCCCGCTCTTGCTCTGACTGCCTTTCGACTATCGAAAGACTCGTCAGAGCAAGAGGTTTTTCTCGCAAAGCGGCAAGCGCAATCGCTAGAGCCCGCAGATCATCTACTATGCGAGTATATCAATCAAAGTGGGAGGTGTTTAGAAGTTGGTATAGGTCGAAGAAGCTGTCCTCCTCCAATACCTCTGTGACTGATTTTGCAGATTTCCTTCTTTTCCTAAAGGAGAAATCGCATCTTTCTGTACCAACCATCAAAGGATACAGAAGTATGCTATCGGCCGTTTTCAGGAACAGAGGCCTAGATTTGGCGAATAATAAAGATCTGCACGATCTCATTCGTTCACTTGAAACATCGAAATCAAAAGAACCTAGAACTCCGAGTTGGAATCTGGACGTGGTCCTAAGATTTCTGTCTTCCAAAAGGTTCGAACCACCTCAACGGGCTTCCTTTCGGGACATTACAAGAAAGTGCTTGTTTCTTTTGTCTCTCGCTACGGCGAAAAGAATCGGTGAGCTGCACGCCCTTGAGTCTCGAGTGGGCTTCAAAGGAGACTCTGCTATCTGTTCGTTCCAGATGCTTTTTCTTGCAAAGAATGAGAATCCCTCGAAGCCCTGGCCCAGGAGCTTCGAGGTTAAGGGCCTGACTAGCATAATAACTGCCCAGATGACTCTTTTAATCTTTTTAGAGTGAAAGCTCACGAAGTAAGAGCAGTCGCGACGTCTATTGCTTTCCAGAGAAATATGTCACTTAAGAATATCTTGGAAGCGACATATTGGAGGTGCAATTTGGTGTTCGCATCTCATTATTTGAAAGACGTGCGCGTAACTTACGAGAAATGTTTTTCTCTAGGTCCGCTTGTGTCAGCGGATACAGTCCTGGGTATTGGAGCAAGCGCCGATCCTTAATTTTGTGTACGTAACCCTCTTGTTGGATACGTTCTTGACTTCCTGCTGGGAGAAGTGTAAGATGTCGCACAGGCAGCCGTCACTTTCGTTCACTAAGGAACTCGAGTGGTATCCGACTTTCAGAGGGGTACAAATTTTTTTTTGTACTTTAGTGTGTGCGTATTGACTGTGTAATTCGAGTTATGGGTTGTTTGTGAAGAGTTTGGGGGATAACTCTTGACAATCTTAGAGCTAACACAGGTGTTAGGATCGGGTGATCGGGATCGGTTGTGTGCTCCTTTAATAAGGTGTGTTGTCATATAAGTGGATTAGCACCCATTGACAAATGCCAGTCAGGCTCTGTCGAGTAAGTGGATAAGACCCCATCGACAGACCCACAAGAACTCTTGGCCGCAGATCACTATCTCGCTAAGGCTCTTGAGGTGAAGCAGACTCCTAGGCAGTAGCCACGAAGTCTTCCACCTAATCAGGTAGGAACCAAGGTCTATAAATACCTACAACATATGTTGTTTACCTGTCTTTTCAGTAGTTAGCTGTCTCTTACCCTCCACCAAAGGGTGCCAATCAGCTAAGTATATATCTGACAGGGAAGTTGAATGTATGAAAATGATATTGTTATGATACAATAAAGTTTTATACATACTTACCTGACAGATATATACGATTGATGGCCCACCCAGCCTCCCCGCAGGAGACAGGTGGAAGAGAGAAAATCTGATAGAAAACAGGAATGGTTCCTAGTCCTGCCATCCAGGGCAGGGCGGTAGATCACCTGACCTACCTGTAGCGAGTGCCGCGAAATTTGAATTTCTGTTGGGGACGACAGAGTCTATAGCTAAGTATATATCTGCCAGGTAAGTATGTATGAAACTTTATTGTATCATAACAATATCATTTTTCACACAAATTTATTTGCTATATTTCTTAAATACTTCAAAGCTGATGGCATACTAGCAAATATTTGCTGATGCAATTATTTTTTTGTCAAAGCTAAGATTTTGTTCCATAGGCCTAGCTGTGTGTGATTTCTTTACTTTACACTTAGCATTCACATCTCTCTATCAACAATTTCTGACCAGAAAGCAAACGAGGTTATCTACACATTCTTACACTTCAAGTTACCTTATGAAAGAATAAATTATACACCTAAAGCAAGCAGAAGGACTTTTAAGAAAATAATATTTTAAGGCACTTAAAAAACATGTGTTCCATATGACTTGATATCAATACTTATGATATTTTGATTGACCCTTAACCCTCTTACGCCGAATAGACGTTTTAAATGTCGAGATAAATTGTCTCCCGGGTGCTGATTGGACGTATTAAACGTTGACAAAATTTTTTTTTAAATATTCGCGGAAAAATACTTATAGGCCTACCAGCCAAAAACTTTTGAATCACGCCCCTTGGGGGATGCTGGGAGCTCACGGATCAAGGCGTTGTTTTGTTTACAATCGTTGCGCAAGCGCAAATTTCTTTCTTATCGCACTAAAAAGTATCAGTGACACACCTCAGAAATTATTTTGTCACTTTGACATAATTTTTGCACCATTTTAAATTAGCCGTTACATGGAGTATTATATATGAAAATGTGCGCAATTTCAAGTAGAATACAACAAAAAAATACTAATGATTGTAGCTTTTATCAGTTTTGAAATATTCTCATATTAATAACGATTAATGCCAAAATTTCAACCTTCGGTCAACTTTGACTCTACCAAAATGGTAAAAAAACGTAATTGTAAGCTAAAACTCTTATATTCTAGTAATATTCAATCATTTACCTTCATTTGGCAACAAATTGGACGTCTCTAGCACAATATTTCGATTTATGGTGAATTTATGAAAAAAACTTTTTCCTTACGTCCGCGCCGTAACTCTTCTGGTAAATTTTTTTGTGTGATTGTCGTAATGTTTGCACCATTTTAAATTAGCCATTACATGAAGTTTTATATATGGAAATGTGCGCAATTTCATGCACAATACAACTAAAAACAATCCATGGTTGTAGCTTTTATCAGTTTTGAAATATTTTCATATAAATAACGATAAGTGCCAAAATTTCAACCTTCGGTCAACTTTGACTCTACCGAAATGGTCGAAAAGCGCAATTGTAAGGTAAAACTCTTATATTCTAGTAATATTCAATCATTTACCTTCATTTTGCAACAATTTGGAAGTCTCTAGCACAATATTTCAATTTATGGTGAATTTATGAAAAAAAAAAAAAACTCCTTACGTCCGCACGGTAACTCTTCCGAAAAAAATCAGAAATCTTTTTGTGCGATTGTCGTAATGTTTACACCATTTTAAATTAGCCATTACATAAAGTTATATATATGAAAATGTGCGCAATTTCATGTAGAATACCACTAAAAATGATTGAAGGTTGTAGCTTTTCTCATTTTCAAAATATTTGCATATAAATCACGATAAATAGAAAAAAAACCACATTCGGTTAACTTTGACTATACCGAAATAGTCGAAAAACGCAATTGTAAGCTAAAACTCTTACAGTCTAGTAATATTCAGTCATTTATCTTCATTTTGAAATAAATTTGAAGTCTTTAGCACAATATTTAGATTTATGGTGAATAAAAAAAAAAAAAAAAAAACTTTCCTTCCGAAATGCGTCCATCGCATTATCGTTATATTTGCTCCGTTTCATATTAGGCGTTTCATAGAGTTTTATATATGAAAATGTGCGCAATTTCATGTAGAATACAACAAAAAATAATTGAAGGTTGTAGCTTTTCTTCTCATTTTTGAAATATTTGCATATAAAAAAAATAAAAAATAAAAATTCTACATTTGGTCAACTTTAACTCGTCCGAGATGGTCGAAAACTGCAATTGTAAGCTAAAACTCTTACAGTATAGTAATATTCAATCATTTATCTTCATTTTGAAACAAATTGGAAGTCTCTAGAGCAATATTTAGATTTATGGTGAATTTTTTAATAAAAAAAATTTTTACGTCCGCGTGTTACGAATTCATGCATCATTTTGTGATAATATTTTCTCTGTGTTGCTTTGATCGTTTTACAATGTGTTATATACCAAAATGATCGCAATTTAGTATAAAATACAATGAAAAAAAATTAAACACTTTAGCTTTAACGCCGTTTTGGCACATCCCACCCCCCCCCCAGCGCGATTTGAATCAATTCATTATGAAATTTTGTTTTTGCGCTATCATATATCGCATTATTTATATATGATAATGATATTTTTTTTCATTTCTGATATTTTTTTTCATTTCTGATGGTTGCATACTAAACTTCAGGCAATGACAAAAAAAGGAGCCAAAAATGAACTCTTAATCTTAAAAACTAAGCGTGCTGTGATTTTTTGAAAAAAAACTTTTTTTTCAGCTTCAGCGGTAAGTCCCGAATGCCGCTGGCATACAATAGACACTTTTGAAAATAGAGGCTTGGCATTTAACACTCTTACGCCGAAGAGGTATAATAAAAATCGTCTCCCGTATGCAGAGGCGGTCTTGGAGTGAGCGCCGAAGCGCAAAAAACATTTTTTTCAAAAAATCACAGCACGCTTAGTTTTTAAGATTAAGAGTTCATTTTTGGCTCCTTTTTTTGTCATTGCCTGAAGTTTAGTATGCAACCATCAGAAATTTAAAAAAATATTATCATATATAAATATTGGAATATAGGACTGTGCAAAAAAATTTGTCTTATATAATTGTATACAAATCGCTCTGTGAGCAAAACAGTTAAAGCTAATGAGTTTTTTTTGTATTGTACACTAAATTGTGATGATTTTGGTATATAACAAATTGTAAAACGATCAAAGCAACGCAGAGAAAATATTATCACAAAATGATGCATGAATTCGTAATGCGTGGACATAAAAACAATTTTTCTAAAATTCACCATAAATCAAAATATTGTGCTAGAGACTTCCTTTTTGTTGCAAAATGAAGGTAATTGATTGAATATTACTAAACTGTGAGTGTTTTAGCTTACAAATGCAGTTTTCGACCATTTTGGTTGAGTTAAAGTTGACTGAAGGTCGAATTTTTTCTGTATCGGGATTTATATGAAAATATTTCAAAACTGATAAAAGCTATAACCATGAGTTATTTTTTGTTGTATTCTACATGATATTGTGCACATTTTCATGTATAACACTTTATGTAATGGCTAATATAAAACTGTGCGAAAATTACGACAAGGTGACTAAAGAAATTCTGAGATTTTCAGCAGAGTTACTGCGCGTGGAGGGAAGGAAAAAGGTTTTTTCAAAAATTCACCATAAATCGAAATATTGTGCTAGAGACTTCCTGTTTGTTGAAAAATAAAGGTAAATGATTGAATGTTACTAGAATGTAAGGGGTTCACCTTACAATTGCATTTTTCTACCATTTCGGTCGAGTTAAAGTTGACAGTAGGTTGAAATTTTGGCACTTATCGTGATTTATGTGAAAATATTTCAAAACTGTTAAAAGCTACAACCATGAGTTATTTTTTGTTGTATTCTACATGAAATTGTGCACATTTTCATGTATAACACTTTATGCAAGGCCTAATAGAAAATGGTGCAAAAATTATGACAAGGTGACTAGAGAAATTCTGAGATTTTCAGCAGAGTTACCGCGCGCGGACATAAGGAAAAAGTTTTTTCAAAAATTTACCATAAATCAAAATATTGTGCTAGAGACTTCCCGTTTATTGCAAATTGAAGGTAAATGATTAAATATCATATGCTAACACTCGCAAAAGTTCTGCAAAACACGAATGTGTCAGGAAATTGCTCTCCGACTATGCGTCGCTGATGCTTTGTAGTGCGAGAAGAAAGAAATTCACGTATGCGCGGCTGGGTAACGCTTGTATTCAAAACAACAGCATGATCCGTGAAATCCCTCAAGGGGCGTGATTTAAAATCTTTCGCAAACTAGGCCTATAAATATTTTTCTGCGAATATTTAGAAAACTTTTATTAGTCGATGTAACGTACGTCCACATGGCACCCAACAGACAATTTTAGGCGACGTACAATACATCTAGTCGGCGTTTAAGGGTTAATAGCCATATTCTCCATATAATCAAAATCACCATCATCTTTCATTCGTCAAAGAACAGGTAATCTCTACAAATAAATTCATTAGTAACAGAGATTATATCTCAGAAGATGTAGATTATTTTTTTATACCTATAAATCATTTTGCAACATTCAAAGAAAACTTGCAATTCATATTGCAATTTTGCAAATGACTGTTGAGCTTATTAGGTCTACTGTTATAATACTGCAGAGGTAGTTATGTTTGACCAGCCCGAGGAGCATGTTAAGTGCTCTGTCATTGATGGCACCACTAACCTTATCACGCCCTACTTTGAACTAAGCAATGTGGGAAAAAAATCAGTTCAAATCACACTGATTACAAATTATACCAATGCGCATAAAAGGTAACATATTTATATAACCATAAGGAAAATAGTGCTAGCTGTGAATTTGCAAACTTTTCAACATGTATGACATTAGAAATAAAAAGAATAAGTTTAACACTACTTGGCAACATCACATCGAGTCTGAGAATTTGGATGATACAAAAAGAATCATGTTGCTTGAGGTTTGAGCATTGTTGTACTACATATAAGGCAACCTTTAGATAAGACGTCAAAAATTATGAGAAATTTCCATGAATTTATCTCATATCTGTCGTATAAAACAACTGTTAAATTACAAAACCATCTGTGTATAGGCTAGCATTTGGAACGACAGTTATCGTATGAAATACTTATTGGGTTTTGTAAAGATGATGTTTTTACAAATTCTGTTTTATGTACTGTATCCTTAGACATTCAGAAGAAGCAAATAACAAAGCCGATTCTGTATCATGTTTTTCCTACACATGTTGCCTAAAATGTAAGCCATTGTTTTGTTTATGTTTCATTTCTTATCACAAACAATCCCTAACAACAATATGATAGTGTTGCCTAAAATGTAAGCCATTGTTTTGTTTATGTTTCATTTCTTATCACAAACAATCCCTAACAACAATACGATAGTGTGCAATAATTATCATACGTAATTATCGATCATATGACTGCAATTGTGTTATGTACCATGGAAATGATAATGAATTTATAATGAAAGATTAATATTATGTTATCCTAAATTTTATTATTATCGTAATTACACGTTAATGAAAATTTCTGAAAGGTTACCAAAAGATAAACGTTGTTGTGAGCGCAACCATAACTCTGTTTACATTTTCTCAGCTGGGCTCACATAGATAAAATTTGATTTCACGATATTGAATTATTCCTTGAATAGGCTATTTATTTTGAAGATATGTCAGTTATATATAAGGTAAAAAGGGTTATATTTATTATCTGTTTATTTCATAATTTGAATCTTTTCATGAATGTCGCACTAAAGCATGAGGTAAGCCTACCAATAAATATCTCATAGAATTGAGGGTTTCATAACTTTTTTTGCTAAGTATAACTGAATTGGATAATAGCAACATCCGTTTAGTTTATTTTATGAACAACGTTATGTAGAATAGGACTGATATATTTTTATGTAATACTTTTATTTGCTATAGGTCAAAGATCAACAAGGAAATCTGCTATTAAATTTAAACCAAGTTATAACCAAAGCTGTTCAAGCTCCTAATGACTGTTAATTTGCATTGGCAACAAGGATAAAACTCCCATAAAGTTATGCTATCAAACACAACCATAGATAAAATCAAGAGAAAATCATTTTAATCAAAACACTGGGCTTGAAACAACAAATTTTACTCTTGTTTTCATGCCAATAAAACATAACGTAAAACTTGTATTAGTACAGTGAAATCAAGTGAAAATAGGCTAGGCTACCTTATATGTAAAAATGGTACTGTTTACCCTAGTGTAGGATAAGCTGTATTCGAGATATGATTTTTCCAACAAACAATGGGTTTTTGGAACCTAACCCCATCGTAACTAGGAGAGTACCTGTATAGTATTCCCTTTTCCAGTCTATGTAGTGTTCATTTATTTTGCATAATTTTAATTTTGACTATACAAATTGTGTTTTTACAAACTTTATAGTACTGCATCTATCTTCCAGTGAAATTCCTTTGGAACTAATACGTGAAGCACGCGGAGGAGAGGTTTACATCAATATGGCTGACCATCGCCATGAAGATTATGTCGCACCTAAAACTTCTTTGAGACCATTTACTGGCTCAGGTCATTCATTAGGAAGGTAGGATCAATATTTTTTGTTTTTTTTTACTTTATTAATGTTTTTGAATCAATTTTAAAATGTTTTTCACCCACACCCTCCTTCAGGTTTTAAAATTTTTAAATGATTGGCTTGAATGAAATTCTTGGAAGAAATTACAAACCATGAGTAATGATAGATTTCTTGCCATAAAAAATCTAAAATAATTATAATTTGAAGATCATTAAGTAGTTTTTAGTTTTCTGTAAAAGGAAACTATTGAGATGGCTGTGTTTCTGTCCATCCGCACTTTTGCTGTCTACCTCAGAATATAAAAGTTGATTATCCACTGTCCAATCATCAAACATACCAAAATGCATCCCTGTAGCCAGCCTCTGTAGTTTTTATTTTATTTCAAAGTTAGAGGTTGCCATGATCATGTGTCTGGTACTGCAATAGGTAACACAGACCACCACTGGACTCTGGCTGAAAGTTTCATAGGCTGTGGCTGAGAGTTATGGCATTTAGCTGAGAGTTTCACACAGTATTATACACTGTACAGGAAACATAATAAAACACCTGGGAGTTACCAGGGATCTGATGTTACGGGGCTTTTGCCCAAACATAAAACACCTATAGTTGATTTTTTAAACCTGGCAAACTTGCACTTAACTTGCACTTAGCTGCTTGTCGCTGATTGGATGAATGTCGTGTTGTCCGAATCTCTTGAGTTTTGTTTTCACACAGTTTCAGAATTGTGATTATACGGCCATAGATTGAGATAAGAGCCAAATTATGTAATGTTATGTAAAAACCAGTTGTAATAAACTAAGTATTAAGAACTTACATACCAAATTATTATATAATAGTTAACGGTTATGAAACAACACTCTCCGAAGCTGTAGACTTGAAATATGTTTCAAACGCATGAACTTTAATGTTTAAATTTCTAGCTAGATTTTTAGCGGAATCGTGCCATTGGTGGTTTTGAAAAAAGCAAAACGTATATATTGTGCATGGCTGAAGGTTATATAACGCCTAAGAACAAAATACCATCGTAGAAAATATAAGCTTGCCAAAACATTTGGGGTGGAGGAGTTGAGAAAGGAACAGCCGGCAAGTTGTCGTCTGCACACACCGCCATCATCAGTCAGTTTAGAATCGGCTATCGAGCAGTTGGCTCACTGTCGTCGATTTCACCTATTTCAGCCATGGCCACAAGAGACGATATGGGACAAAGCAGAGATGAAGGCACTTCAAGCACCAGGCATATACATGCTGCTGGCAGTAGGCTTACCAGTCAGTGCCGTAATATAATAATGAATGTTTTTCAATATTTCACTTCACAGGGCCCTAGCAAGACAATGAAAGAAATCATTAAGGCAACAGCAACAGCAACTCAAGTTTTGAAATGCAAAAAAATTAACATTATGACATATAAACATCTTTATTATTTTATGAGGACAAGAACACCACAACCCGCATTTGAACCCCCCGCTGAGAGTATGTCAACTTTCTGTCAACCCCGAGGCTATTCCTCCCACAACTCCACCCCAAATTTTCTGACAAGCTTACATTTCTACGATAGTATTTTGTTCTTGGGCGTTATACAACATCAGCAATGTACAGTAAATATGTTTTTTTATTTTTTCAGACAACCAATGGTATGATTGCGCTAAAAATCTAGCTAGAAATTTAAACATTTAAGTTCATGCATTTGAAACATATTTCAAGTCTACAGCTTCGGAGAGTTTTGTTTCATAACTGTTAACTTTATATAATAATTTGGTATGTAAATTCTTAATACTAAAGTTTATTACAACTGGTATTTACATAACATTACATAATTTGGCTCTTATCTCAATCTATGGCCGTATAATCACAATTCTGAAACAGTGTGAAAACAAAACTCAGAGATTCGGACAACACGACATTCATCCAATCAGCGACAAGCAGCTAAGTGAAAGTTTGCCAGGTTTAAAAAAATCGACTATAGGAGTTAGCAGGGAACTGATTGCCCAAAAATAAAACACCTTGGAGTTACTAGGGAACTGATGTTATGGGGCTTTTGCCCAAACATAAAACACCTCCTGGGAGTTAGCAGGGAACTGATGTTACGGGGCTTTTGCCCCAAAATAAAACACTTAGGAGTTAGCAGGGAACTGATGTTATGGGGCTTTTGCCCCAAAATAAAACACTTAGGAGTTAGCAGGGAACTGATGTTATGGGCCCCTTTCTTTTGCCCCCAAAATAAAAAAATTAGGCTTAGGGAGTTTTAGCAGGGAACTGAGTTATGGGGCTTTTGCCCCAAAATAAACCACCTTAGGAAGTTAAGCAGGGAACTGATGTATATGGGCTTTTGCCAAAATACAAACATACTGGTAGGAAGTTTAGCAGAGGAACTGATGTTATGGGGCTTTTGCCCCACAAAATAAAACACTTAGGAGTTAGCAGGGAACTGATGTTATGGGGCTTTTGCCCCAAAATAAAACACTTAGGAGTTAGCAGGGAACTGATGTTATGGGGCTTTTGCCCCAAAATAAAACACTTAGGAGTTAGCAGGGAACTGATGCCTATATGGGCGCTTTTGCGCCCAAAATTAAACACTAATACGAGGTTAGCAGGGAACTAATGCTATGGGGGCTTTTGCCCCAAAAATAAAAACACTTAGGAAGTCTTAGACAGGCGATTACTGATGTATATGGGGGCTTGCCCCAAAATATAAACCACTCTTTAGGTAGTTCAGCAGCGGAACTAGTACTATGGGGCTTGCCCCAAAATAAAACACCTAGGAGTTAGCAGGGAACTGATTGCCCAAAAATAAAACACCTGGGAGTTACCAGGGAACTGATGTTACGGGGCTTTTACCCAAAAATAAAACACCTGGGAGTTACCGGGGAACTGATGTTACGGGGCTTTTGCCCAAACATAAAACACCTGGGAGGTACTGGGGACTGATGTTGCGGGGTTTTGACCAAAACATAAATCTTGATCTGAGGAAGAAAGGTTTTATATCTGCTGCCGTAATTTTGCTAGAAGGATATAATTTCCCCTCTCCTTGAACCTACTGAACCTTAGGAATCATGGTATAGCTTAAAATGAGAAGTTTCATCCCTAAAACTTGCTGTCAGTACTACAAGTTTGGTATCTGTAGACCAAGCAAATTTTCATTATTTATTACTAGACTATATCCCATTGCAAGTGGCTTGAGCTGTACCCATTGGCACAATTTGAACCAAGCCACTTTATTTGGAACACTTGAACTGAGGGTCTTGCATAATTGCAGCCCTGTAGTGATATAAAGCAAATTGTTATTAGAAGGTAGTCAGTATTATATTATTAATGAGGGACACATCTGTAGCTCCTCATACAGTTTCCATATAATTAATAGATTCTATTAGGAATTTTTGGTAACTTAACCCTTTGAGATTTAAGTTAGTTTTGACAGCCATATATGGCTGTATTAGTCCTTTTGCATAGGCTGTGTAAAATTTTAATTTGAAATATTATACCATTCTGACTAATATGCTATGTACTAACTTTAGTTAGCCCAGGCCACTGTTTTAAATGGCTTTAGGTTATTTAACAACTAGGATAATGTTTATATCCAGTCTTAGGGTAATTGTGCTAAACTGTCACTTAATACACCAACAATATGACGTTCCCTGAATTGTTCTCTTACATATTAGCCTAGCATAGGGTATTGAATAATCCAGATTGTTCTAGATCAAATGTACACAAAGGATATATAAAAACAGAAAGTTACTTAACGTACATGTAAACACATAGTCAGGCTAACATCTTTTGTCTAACCCCATTGTTTATATATAGCCCTAAGCCGTTTGGTTTACTATATAAAACTAACTTTCTAATATGAAACTCACTGATGTCAAATTTGATAGTTAGGCTATCACCTATTATAGGTCATTGTCTAATCCTGATTAATTGATTTACCTTTAAAGGTATGGGATTAATCAGCTGTAATTTGTAGCCTTCCAGATAGGTTACTACCTCATAACCCATTTGGTCTATGTACTGTTTTTGGTTTACTATATAAAACAGTAACTTACTAATGTAAAACTTCATAGTTAGGCTGTCACCTAGTATAGGTTATTGTCTAATCATGATTAATTAACTGTTCTTGGTCAACTATAGCTATAGCTAGGCTAGCCTGTCACCTAGCCTAGTTATTGTCTAATCAATCTAGATTGTTCAATTCCTTTTTAAGGGTATGCACATGATAGTCTATATTATGAAGACCATGCTTAAGTATACAGGTTATATAAAAAATGAAAAATGACTGTAGTCTTTTATCTAATCCAAAGGTCTTTGGTGTAAACTTAGACTACTTCCTTGTCCCCTAGCCTAACAGGATACGTCCTTAAATCTTACCTTAATTCAGATTATTACCTATTCCAAGTTATTTTTATTCACCCTTAATCTTAGGTTATAGGCTACAGGCAATATCTGCTACAGTCTAGCTAACATATTCTCACAGAATCAATGTAGTTTTTAGGCTATTCCCGACATCGTTATCTGAAAGGATTATCTATATCAATAATAATTGCAGAACATTTCTTTAGATAAAACTTCTAAATAAAATGATAGATTCTTTTAAATAATTTTTGCTTCTTCAAATAGCTAACGATCACAAAATGTAAGAAGCGCCAACGTGTACTGACAAAAAAGCCAGTTTACAGATTTTCACGCACAACAGTCATTGTTCCACGGTCCAAACTAAAAGATTTTTAACTTGAACTTGAAATTATGCACTTAGCTTTCAACTTCAATGTTTCCATGAACTTCGGATATGAAATCATTAAGCGAAGAACGAAACTGTAGGAGTTAACGATCCTGAATTGTTAGCGCCAGTGTGCACTGACAGAAAACGACAACTTCCGCTATAAAATTTTTAACTGAAACTTATAATTGTGCACTTAGATTTCAACTTGTATAATTCCATGAACCTCGATAATGAAATTAATAAGCAAAGGACGAAATTCTCGGAGCAAACCTAATGATCATAAATCGTAAGAAGCGCTGATGTGTGCTGGTGAAATAAGCCGATTACTGCTTTTCACGCACAATAAATCATTGCTCCACAGTCTAAACTAAAAAATTGTTAACTGGAACTTAAAATTATGCACTTAGCTGAATCAATAAGCAAAGAACTGACTTCTCTGAGCTCTGGTTTCTCAATCTACCAGAAAAGTAATTAGGCTTGGCTGGGTTTTGGTCGTATGTAAACAATATGACGGTGTGTATGTGCATAACCACTTCTGCTTCTTCTTCTTCTTGCAGTTTTGACGTAGGTCATCTGGGTATTTGCATTCGCTGAGGATAATAGAAAGTGCCCTCTTATCCTGAGTCCATTTTTATGTACTCTATCACATGTTACATATAATGTTTATCATTACGACACAATACCTGGCCACAAGACTAGTTAAGAGAATTCTTTGACATTAGTCTGGTTACTATGGAGCTCTGGATGGACCATGGAAAGGGTAATCCTTGAGGACGAGATAGTGACTACATTATCAAAAAGCTGTATGTTAGGTGACTTAACCAAGCTGTAATCTATAGTATGTTCTATGAGTATTTTCTACATAGTAGATAGACAGGGCTAGCCTGTGATGTTTAGTATGTGAGATATCCATTTTGTCTTAAAGATATCATAGGTTTTCTGAAATGGACTCCATTGTAAGTAGAGGAGTATACCTTTTTTTTTATTTACTTCAGTACCGCTTATGTTTTATTTACATACCCACCATCCCGAATGTATTTTTCTCTTTTTACTTTGCTTCCTTTCCATTCATCATGAGCTAGGCTTTCATGATAGATTTTTTCCCTCATCTTTTCCATCCTTACATCTTTTAAAGCTTTTTGCAATCCCTTCTACTTTTGCATTTAACAACGGGTCGTTAGCATACAACAGTTCCCAGTGTGCACTTCTTCTTTAATACTTTGTAGTTTCTTCCATTATTATTGTTATGCCCAGCAAAGGACACCAACATTTTAGTCCAATTCTTCTGGTATGCTTGCAGCTATGTTCACTCTAGGTTTTGTATTATGGGAGAGAAACAGCTACCTAAGTCTTTACACTTTACACTAATCTCAACTTTTGTAGTGTTATTTAAGAATTATTTCATTGATTTTCAGTCCTGCACCCAATGTTGTTGGCCAGGTTTCACATCTATCTGGGGCTGTAGGGGGAGCAAGTAAGACCAGTGCTGTTTCTGCGGCTTCATTGGACCCAAAAGCAGCAGAAAAGAAAGCTCAGGATGATTTAAAAATTGATTCACAACAGCCAACTACAAATATTCAGGTATGCAGTAAGAAAAGTTTCCCAATAACTTTCTCATATATGTATGTATTGTATTCTTCAAACTTATGTGAAAGGTTAAGAATGACAAAGAGAATGTAAACAACACTAGACTTGAATTGGTAGCCTTAGATGAAACTTGAAAATTTGGTGTTCATTTGAAAGTTAAAACATTTATTTTACAGTTCCCAACATCCATTACGTATTAAACTAAATGGAAACCACTGACCAATTGCCATTGTTATTGTTGGTGTATCTTAGTGGATAAGACTGGTAGAATAATTGTTAGTTATTTACATTAGTGAGTGTGTGTCGTTTTCCTTGCAACTTGTACTATTTTGTCTTTTGTTTGTAAGCCACAATGTGATTGGCTGTTGGTTGTGGTTGTATTGACTGTTGTCAGATGGGAAGTATTGATAGTTGTTAGTTGGAAACTGATGGAGGTGGACTGGTCCTCAAGATAGCTAGTGTTTATTCCTTTAGTTGCTTTTTTCTAGTTGACTAATGGGTTGTGTATCAGTTTTCTTACCTATTGCTAGTGAAGAATTTACTTCTATATCTTGTCTCTTGGTAAGTACTTTTATGTTATTTTGGTTTTGCTCTTCGGTAGCGCATCGTGGGTTTGTTGTGGATATTGTTATGCATTGACCTGTATTTATTGTCTTCGGTGCTGGTGATAACTTAGCACAGTAAAAATGCAAATTAGTATTTACATAATCAGCAGTTTAAAGTTTCACAGGTTTTTAAATATATTTTAATCTTTCATTGGTGCTTTTTTGGTAAAATTTTGGAAATGAATGATAAAACTTACAAAATCACTACTGTACTTTAATCTGAATCAAACCTTGGCTAGACAAACATGCCAGTTGGCAGGTGCCCAATATTCATTATAGGTGAATATTGAATGTGACAGATGTCAAATGTATGTGGAAGAGTGGTCGAAGTAGAAGGGCTGGAGATGTTGTAGAAATGGAAGGATAAACAAAAGAATATCAAGATTAATAAGGAGAAAAAGGTAATGCTTGTCTTCTTATTGCACTCCCCACAATCAGAAAGACCAGGAAGAGAAGCAAGAATGTTTGGAAATTCTGTAAGACAGTGACAAAAGTGTTGCAGTCACATGTGATACTGGTAGGAGGAGGCCTGTTAGCCCCATGGGACTGGACATAACTGGTTTTGAGGATTTTATGCATAGTTATAATAGTATAGAAGAAAATGAGAAAATGTATATTAAGGAGAAGCGGTAAAATACTGGAATTTTTCTAAAGCCCAAGGTTGAAGGTGCTGAACACATTAAGAAACATACAGATAATTTGATTTCATACAATAGTGGAGAAGCTGAAATACTGATTATATATTATGATGAAAAGTGTATATGATGTTAAAGAAAAGGATTACGGTTTTTAGACTATCGAGAGTTGATTTTATAGTGAAGGATAGGAAGACAATGAAGAAAAGCTACTCAGGAGAATAGAATCATGGGAACTGATGAATTTCAGGGTCATTTGATTTAAATCGGGTTGATTTTAATCATTGATTTAAATCAAGATTTAAATCAAGATTTTTTTAATCCACAATTTAAATCATACTACCATGACAAAAATTAAAAATAAGGAAAAATATTAAATAAGCAAACATTTTTTATACTAATTTATTTTGTTAATACATTATTAGATTATAATGTGTGATGCAGGGCAGTCAACTTTTAAATAGAAATTATCTTTTGGCCTCTTATACATACAGCAACCGAAGTGAGTGATATAAGGAAACATAAAATGGATTTCTGGGAATTTTATTGGTATTATTGCATGTGACAAATTTGATTTTAATAACCAGCCTAATAGAGATTTTATTGCTCTTTCCAATGCTGTCTTCTTCAGAATTTGTGTACTTTAAGGGGGCCGGCCAGCTAATACCATTTTTTAAGGACAGGACTTTATATTCATAACACTTAATAAGGTGACTTGGAACATCTGACCGGTTTTGTGACACCAGCGCAATTTATCCCGAAAATAACCATTTTTCAAATTCTATCTCCTCCCTCGATATTTAATATTAAGACCTGGGATTACTACCATATGTAGACCTGATGTAGACCTCCAATCAAGTGAGGATTTTTTTTTCTAAAAGTCATTTTTTTGCTAGATATGAATTTTTCATTATGGTAAAAAAAATTAACGCTATAAATCGGGAAAAAAATTGTAAAAAAAAAAGACTAAACAAAAATTGGAAAAAAGGACTCCATTTGATTGTTCTATAATGTCTTTCTGAGTTATATACCAAAGTCCAATGTTATAGCTTTAAAACTAAGTGAGAAGATAGATTTTGAAGGTCAATAAGTATAGTTTTGAGATACGGGCGTTCAAAGTTTTACTTCGTATTTTTATGAAGACAATTAATAAATAATGATTATTATGAATGTACATTTCTGTTTTGTTTATTAACCCTTAAACACCGAGCCGCTATTTACCAAAGTGTTTCTTGTATGCCGGAGGCGTTCGGGAGTTAGCGCCGAAGCAGAAAAAAAGTTTTTTCAAAAAATCACAGCACGCTTAGTTTTTAAGATTTAGTTTTTTTTTTTTTTTTTTTTTTTTTTTTTTTTTTTTTTTTGCCTGAAGTTTAGTCGTCAACCATCAGAAATAAAAAGAATATGATTATCATATATATGTAAATATTTCCATATATGACAGCGTGAAAAAAGTTCATATATAATTGTATACAAATCACGCTGTGAGCAAAACGGTTAATTTTTTTTCGTTGTATTGTACACTAAATTGCAATGATTTAGGTATGTAACAAATTGTAAAACGATCAAAGCAACATAGAGAAAATATCACAATATGATGCATGAATTCGTAACGCGCAGACGTAAAAAAAACTTTTTTTTTTCTTTTTTTAAATTCACCATAAATCGAAATATTGTGCTAGAGACTTCCCGTTTGTTGCAAAATGAAGGTAATTGATTGAATATTACTGGACTGTAAGGGTTTTAGCTTACAATTGCTGTTTTCAACCATTTCACTCGAGTTAAAGTTGACCGAAGGTCAAATTTTTTACATTTATTGTGATTTATGTGAAAATATTTCAAAACTAATAAACGCTACAACCATGAGTTATTTGTTGTTGTATTCTACATAAAATTGCGCACATTTTCATATATAAAACGTTATGTAACATCTAATATAAAACGGTGTAAACATTACGACAAGCTGACTAAAGAATTTCTGAGATTTTTGGCAGATACCGCGCGCAGACGTAAGGAAAAAGTGTTTTTCAAAAATTCACCATAAATCGAAATATTGTGCTAGAGTTTTCCAATTTGTTGCAAAAAGAAGGTAAATGATTGAATATTACTAGAATGTAAGAGTTTTAGCTTACAATTGCGTTTTTCGACCATTTCAATCGAGTCAAAGTTGACCGAAGGTTGAAATTTTGGCACTTATTGTGATTTATATGAAAATATTTCAAAATGATAAAAGCTACAACCATGAGTTTTTAGTTGTATTCTACATGAAATTGCACACATTTTCATATATAAAACTTTAAGTAACGGCTAATATAAAATGATGCAAACATTACGACAAACTGACGAAAGAGTTTCTGAGATTTTCCAGCAGAGTTACCGCGCGTGGACATTTGTGCTAGATACTTCCAATTTGTTGCAAATTGAAGGTAAATGATTGAATATTACTAGAATGTAGGAGATTTAGCTTACAATTGCATTTTTCTACCATTTCGGTCAAGTTAAACTTGACTGAAGATTGAAATTTTGGCACTTATCGTGATTTATATGAAAATATTTCAAAACTGGTAAAAGCTACAACCATGGGTTGTGTATTGTTGTATTCTACATGAAATTGCTCACATTTTCATATATAAATCTTTATGTAACGGCTAATGTAAAACTGTGTAAACATTACGACAAACTGACGAAAGAATTTCTGAGACTTTCGGCAGAGTTACTGCGCGGACGTAAGGAAAAAGTTTTTTCAAAACTTCACCATAAATCGAAATATTGTGCTAGAGACTTCCAATTTGTTGCAAAATGAAGGTAAATGATTGAGTATTACTAGAATGTAAGCGTTTTAGCTTACAACTGCATTTTTCGACCATTTCGGTAGAGTCAAAGTTGACTGAAGGTTGAAATTTTGGCACATCATGATTTATATGAAAATATTTCAAAAATGATAAAAGCTACAACCATGGGTTGTGTTTTGTTGTATTTACATGAAATTTTGCACATTTTCATGTATAAACTTTATGTAACGGCTAATATAAAATGGTGCAAACATTACGACAAATTGACGAAAGAATTTCTGAGATTTCCGGCAGTTACTGCGCGGACGTAAGGAAAAAGTTTTTTCAAAAATTCACCATAAATCAAAATATTGTGCTGGAGACTTCCAATTTGTTGCAAAATGAAGCTAAATGATTGAATATTACTAGAATGTAAGAGTTTTAGTTTACAATTGCATTTTTCAACCATTTCGGTTGAGTCAAAGTTGACCGAAGGTTGAAATTTTGGCACTTATCGTGATTTATATGAAAATATTTCAAAACTGATAAAAGCTACAACCTTGGGTTGTTTTTTGTTGTATTCTACATGAAATTGTGCACATTCTCATATATAAAACTATGTAACAGCTAATATAAAATGGTGCAAAAATTATGACAAAGTGACGAAAGAATTTCTGAGATGTGTCGCTGATGCTTTTTAGTGCGAGAAGCAAGAAATTCGCGCATGCGCACCTGGGTAACACTTATAAACAAAACAACAGCTTGATCCGTGAACTCCCAGCATCCCTCAAGGCGCGAGATTTAAATTTTGTTGCAAACTAGGCCTATAACTATTTTTCCGTGAATATTTAAAAAAACTTTTTGTAGTTGACGTATCGTACGTCAATTAAGCACCCGGCAGACAATTTATGTCGACGTATAATACGTCCAGTCGTCGTTTAATGGTTAGTAAACCAAAACTCTGTTATTTAAAATAATTTAATCATAAATGATGATCCTTTGCTCATATATCGTAGCCTGGGGCACTGCGTCAGGCAAGAATTGGTACTCCTTCCTATGCAACTTTCACTTCTTCACTAACTCTGCTTATTATAGTGAATTTTCTTCTTCTGTATGTTAGTGAGATGTTTTCCTTGTATTTTCCTCTTTGGCATGATGAAAATCTTGCCGAATCAAAGATAAACAAATGTAAATGCAAGAGAATGTCAGGTGAAACTCGAAGGTGTACTCTCTTTTTACAGAGACAATGTTAATAAATCATGATTATTATGACTTTCATATTCCTTTTTGGGTATCAATAAACCAAAACTATATTATTTATCATAAATAAAGATCCCTTTGCTCAAAGATTGTAGCCTAGGGCACAGTGTGACGTTTGCGTCAGGCAAGACAGGGTTGTTACTATGTAACCCTCCCTCTCTCTCTTCACTAACTACGCTAATATCGCATATATTATGATATTCTGTAATCATATTAGAGCGAATTTTCTTTTTCTGTATGTTAGCGAGATGTTTTGCTTGTCTTTTCCTCATTGGCATGATGAAATTCTTGACGAAACAAAGATAAACATACGTAAAAGAAACAAATGTCAGAAGTGAAAATCGAACGTTTAGACTACTTGGGGTTTGTGCTTGCACTGAATTGTGGTTACTTACTTGGTAGCTGACTGACTTCCCTTCTCGACTCATGGAATCTCTACAGATGCCATTACTCACAATTTCTTTGACAATAATTATCAAAATTTACAATAACAAAAGAAATATTTCTTTTTCTTGTACGGATCAATGTTTTTGGCTTATTGAGTTACGTTTACTGATTACCCTGTAACTACGAAAGTAAGAGAAATTTTGATGAAATTTTTCATATTCGTATTCTCAATAGGCATATGAAGCTCCATGAATTTTTTCATTACATACTTTGCATTTTTCGCCCTCTACCCCCATATATAACGGTTCTAGCTGGCCCCCTTAAGGGGGTCGCATCATACATGAGATATAAAATTAGCGTATGTAATATTCACTTACTAGTATCATGTGATAAAATACAAACATTATGAATATGCATCTTTTCCATGGATCTTTTAAAAAGTTATGCTTTACTTCACTGCATCCTATAATATTGTATGTATTTTCATATTACTATTGTATTATAAAATACAAACATAGCAATTAATATTTTGGTTTGGAAATTAGCTGAGGACAATTGCAAAGTAAGTTTATTCTCCTGTATTAAACGGAAATCAGAGCCATTTTCTTGCTTCTAGTTAGCATAAATAAATCTCAAGATACTCTGTTGATATGGTACAAGGTTATTTTGAGTTATATGAAGTGTTTTTAAGTCAAAATATTACTTGAATATGTACCGTTGTGAATGATATTTAGTTATTGTTTTCGTTAGTAGATGGCGCTGAGGGCATATTTATTGCATAAAAATACAACAGATTGTATTCGATATTTTCACTTGATTTCATCAGAATATTACGAGCTTTACATATTTATCTTTTATTGCAGTGAACACAGTAAAATGTGTTCTTTCAAGCCAAATGGTTTTGATTAAAACATTTCTCTCAAATTTTGTTTACTGTCGAGTTTGATGGTGCTATACTGAAGTTTCCATGTTGCCAATGCACGATAATAGTCGTTAGCTGAGGAACATTCTTTCCTCAGCTTCAGCTACAACCAGCAGCTAAATTTAGCAGTAGAGGCAGTCCCCGGGTTATGAAGGGGGGTTCCGTTCTTGAGACGCGTGGTAAGCCAAAAATCGTAGTAAGCCAGAACATTGTTTAAGCAATGATTATAATGTTACTAACAATACTTTTATCATTCTCTTTTACTTTTTTAACTAGAAGATATGATAAACAAAGAGTTGGAAGAAACTTCAGTATTCTGAAAAAGGTGATTTTTTTTTTTTTCCCTCTCATTCTAGGCCAAGATTAGCCTGTAAGTTCATTGAATTTGACATTAAAATTTGTAGAAATACCAAAATGTCCATGAAAAATGGGTATATATATTGGCTATAGAAAAATTTGCCAATAGCAAGTCTGCGAATCTGGAGTCTGTGAATAGTGGGGGTCAATAGTATATCTAAACAAGCAGAAAAACTTTGCTCACTACTCCTATGGATAAATCTACCAGGCATCTTCTACAGTCTTTCCCCACCTTCACATCTCTCTCAGATTTATTCAGTGTATTGTTGACCATTCTGTGGTATAACTGAAAGTCATTGTCACAACACTTGTCACAACTCTGTATTTGTGTTATGAGACAGGTGAAAACGGCAAAATCTGGATGTAAGTTTAAGAATAAATTTGTTTACTGAGCAAGGTTCACTGTTGAGGTACCATCTATTGGGTACAAAGCTTAAGCTTATTTTAATTATTTGAATAAGGTGATATTCAGTTACTTGAAAAGATCTTATTTTTGTTTGACATGTTATGCTGTTTTATTATTTTTACAAAACTTTTATGCTCGGCCATTCTACATCAGTTTTACCTTCTCTTCAGGTACGCTTACCAGATGGGTCACGCCTCATCATAAAACTGAATCACACTCATGCTGTCAGTGACATTCGACAGTATATATCAACTGCCCGTCCGTCCTATGAAACCACAGAATTTGCCCTCATGACAACATTCCCGCATGCAGAAGTAACTGAACTTTCTCAAACTGTAGCAGAAGCTAAACTTCTTAATGCTGCGCTAGTCGTTAAACCAAAATAGTAGATCATTATTAAAGAGATGGATGTACACTTATATAATGTACATGAACTTGTTATCAAAAATGAAAATGGACTGATCGGGATATCATTCTTAATTGTGTTGAAGACATGGCATCGCTTTACTGGAATTGTTTGAAGTCCTGCTAAGTGTCATTGTAACTGATCATATTAATCAATATGGTGAAATCTTATAGGTTGAGAGCTTTAGGCACAAGAACTGTAGCGTTGTGTGATATTGGTCGCAGACCTCATTATAATTTGTTCTTCATGTTTTCTTTTTGCCATGATGTGATTATAAAAAGCTTTTTTTAGGTCAATTTTTTATTAATGAGCATATAAAATGTTTCTATGAGCTTTATGTAAGAAATATTAATTTTGTGTTTAATTTATTAAATTATCCCACAATTCAGATAATTTTTAATTATCATAAATTTCTTATTATATTTATCAATTATTATTTAAAAAGACACGTAAATGTTCATACGTATTCGACAGTTACACGATTTATGTATTTATCATTTTACTAGACTAAGGAAGGGTAGGAGAACTATAATTCAGTAACCCACACACATCCTTTTCATTTAATTTGTGAACTTACCTCGTGACAGAACATTTTCCAACCAAATATGATATTGCTTGGTTTTTATTCAAACAAATATAACTCTCTCCATGGTGCATATTTAGCTTATTTCTTATTCTTTCTCTCCTTTCAGTATACACGATGCTCTTTTCAATTCAGAATGAAGTTTATTTTGACTGTACTATTGTCATTTCTGCAGAATTATTTATACTTCTGACCCATACAACCTTTTGGCACTCATACTTGTAAGTCTTCATCTTCAGATCCTTTCAAGTTGGGACATTTAACCATGATTGAATTTTGAAGTTTATAGCTTATAATGTAATAATTTAAATCAGATGTATTACTATTATTAATAGGTGTTAGTTTTTCCAGACCTCTGAGTCTCAAGTAGACTCTTCTCGGGCTGGTTCTCAGGGATCAATCCTGAGAAAAAAAAAAAAAAAAAATAGACTTTATTTGAGAAACCCGTCTTATTTAAAAAATTTATGATTTTATTAATTGAAAAATCCCTGCTTTCCGCAAGGATATTTTTCATTTCCGAACTCCGCAGATAAATAGATCTTTGCTGGGTCCAATTTGGGCACTCAACAAGCAAATGCTGTACTGTCATGGGTGTTTGACATCTGTTACATTTCACTGGGTCAGCATGTGGTGTTGACATCAAGTGACCATGTGAGAATCTTGTGTGTCCTATACGTAGCCTTGCTAGGATCACCTCTTTTGCTCTTTCCTCCTGTGAGGATGTCCTCCATGCATAGACTTCAGTTTTTATATTTTTAAGTTTATTTGTTGTTGGCACAGAGGCCCATTCTTCTTTCCAATCCTGGTAAATTAATGTTTTAACTGATTTTACCCAGTCTGACACTGGGGCATATGAAATTGTTGGAGGGATAGTGCAGGCTAATTTGGCAGCAGAGTCTGCATATTCATTTCCTTTTATCCCACGTGTGCTGGGATCCAACATATTTCCATTGATATTCCTGATTGGAGGAGTTGATGAATTTTTATTTGAATTTCCTGTACTATTTGGTTTCCTGGTTTATACTGTCTTATTGCATCTATAGCGCTACGTGAGTCACTGAAAATAACAGAGACACTTGCTTTTGCCTCAGATATCATATCTAGAGCCATCTGTATGGCTGTGACTTCAGCAGTAAATACTGATGATATTGAAGGTAGGCTTTTTTTACTTAACATATTTTTCGAATATGCAGATGCTCCTACTCCAACATTATTTTTGGAGCCGTCTGTATATATCATAAATTTGTCGCCTTTTCTTCTAATGTGCTCCAAAGCATGTTGGCGGTACATTTCCGTACTTGTCATTTGTTTTTTGAGTAGGTAAGACAGGGAGGTACATATCTTTACTCTATTTAAAATCCATGGTGGTGGCAATTCCATTGGTGGGTGAAAAATTGGATTCATATTATGTATGTTCATTATGTATCTAGCTCTTTTTGGGAAAGAGCTAGTACTATTAACTGCTGTTACTTGATTACAGTTTTGGAGCAGTAAGTTGCAGGAGACGATCCTGCTTGCATTGAAAGACCTCTTTGTATTGTTATTAAATTACGGTGATGTTTTTAAGGCAAAACACCTGCCTCCACCAAAAGTGAGTTTGTTGGGGACGATCGGAAAGCTCCTGTGCACAATCGCACGCCTTCATGGTGCACTGCATCGAGAGATTTTAATGCAGATTCTGAGGCGGATGAATATATTGGACAGCAGTAATCTATTATGGATAAGACTGTTGCCTTATATATCATTAATAAAATGTCTCGCTTTGCTCCCCAATTAGTGTGTGATAACTTTTTTAATATGGCAAGGGCTTTGATGCCCTTGGCTTTAATGTATTTGATGTGCTCTTTCCAATTTAAATGTTGATCAAATATTACTCCTAGATACTTGATTTTTGTACAAAATTGTATTTCAGTGCTATAAAGATGCAGTTTGATTGTTTGGTTCTTCATCCACCTTTTGTCTTTGTAGAAGACGATTGCTTTTGTTTTATCAGTTGAAAATTTAAATCCAACTGAATTTGCCCAACTACATATATTTGAAATGGCAGTACTGAGAACTCTCTGAGCATGTCTCAGATTACTACTCGTATAGTAAATGACAAAGTCATCAACATATAAACTGTTTTTTACACCACTTGGTAAATTTATAGTAATGTCATTGATTGCTAAAGCAAACAATGTACAGCTCAAGACACTACCTTGAGGGATTCCTTCTTCCAGTTTATAGGTTACTGAGTAGGAATTTTCTACTCTTACTTGAAAAGTTCTGTTTGTTAAGAAGTTCTTAATAAATATTGGTAAGTGGCCTCTTAGTCCCTTGGAGTGGGGTTTTTGCATGATGTTATGTTTCCATGTTGTATCGTATGCTTTTTCTATATCAAAAAATATAGCTACTGTTAATTTCTTTTGTTCAAAGCCTTTTTTGATATGATCTTCTAAATGTGTTAAGGGATCTAGGGTTGATCTGCCTGCTATTGAACCAGATTGTGTTGGTGTTAAAATGGATTTTTTGGTTATTACATACGTTAATCGTGCATTAACCATTTTTTCTAAGATTTTGCATAGGCAACTTGTTAGAGATATCGGTCTATAATTGGATGGATTACTTGCATCCTTTCCTGGTTTGTTTATTGGAATAATTATGGCATGTTTCCATTTATCAGGAAAGACACGTTTTAGCCACCAGATACTATTGTAAAATTTTAATAATATGATTTAGCTATAGGAGCTAATTTTTCTATCATTTCAAATGATATTTTATCATATCCTGGTGCAGAGGGATGACAAGAGTTGATGGCATTATCTAGTTCATCCATGTTAAAAATATAGTTATATTCCAGGTCTTCAAGAGTTTCAAAATTGAGTATTATATTTTCTTTTTGTTTTCTGATACTTTGAAAATGTGTATCTAGGCTGGAGTAAGCACTGATGTTTTCAAAATGTTTCCCAATTATGTTTGATATTTCATAAGTATCATGGTATATTTTTCCATTTAAATGTATTGCACTTCTTGGAGGTCTTATATGTTTTCCATTGATTTTCCTTATCTTTTGCCAGACATCCCTTGTGGATGTGTTTGAAGATATGTTTGAGACATATTCCTTCCATGATGCGATTTTTTCAGCTATTACCGTTTTTCTAAATTTGGCTGTATATTTGTTATATAGTGGTTTAATGTGGTTAATTGTTATGTTTGTTATAACTATTTTGTTTAATATGTTTATACTATAGGGCATTTTGTTGAGTGATTTAAGGCGAGTTGAGTCTCTTTAGATTGCGACTCAATATATGTTTTATTTTACTTAATGTTGTTAATGTTGGATTCCACCATGGGACAGGGGATTTTGTGGAATGTGTTTTGGTTTTTGGAATACTTTTATCTGCAGCATTTATTATGAAGTTTGAGAAGGATTCACATGTAGTATTGTGATCTTCATTATGTGGGAATGGTGGTATGTTTCGTGTGTATAGGAATATCTTGTAGGTGGCAATATTTTGACATTACTTAAGTAGTTCAGCATGATTGGGAAATGGTCACTTGTGTATGAATCGTCAAGGACGTTCCATTCAAATTTCTCCGCTACATCATTTGAACATAATGAAATGTCAATTGAAGAAAAGGTTAGGTGTGTATTTGAAAAATATGTTGGAACTTCGCTTTCATTGAGACAATACAGATTGTGTTTCATTATAGTATTCTCTATGTTTTTGATTCCTGATGTGGCAGTGGGGTTATTAATATCCCATAATGGATTATGTGCATTAAAATCTCCTACTATAAGTAGTGGTTCCTGTATACTTTTGCTAATAAGTTCAGAAAAATCACTGAAATTTGCATTGAAAGTTGGTTTTATATATAAGTTACAAATAGTAATTTTACTTTTATCAGGCATATACAGTTTAATTGATGTTATTTGATATGGCATAGATGGTATGTCAACAGGTTCATATGTAATGTATTATTTGAACGTATATAGCTGTGCCTAATTTTCCACCGTCAGTTGGTGAATAACAGGCAATTTTATAGTGTTGGATATTTGTAGGGTTACTTCCTATATGTTGTAGACATATGCACATTGGGTTGTGGTCTCGTATGATTCTTTGTAATTCACCCAGACGTAGTCGGGTTAAGAGACCATTTATATTCCATTGAATGATTTTATATTCCATTATTGGGAGGAATTGGTGTTAAATTCTGTAAATTGATTGCTGATTTTACTTTATCTCGTAGTTTATATGCATTTGAATTTATTTGTGGTTTTTTAATCGTTGTATTTGTATGTTGGTTATTAGATTCTGCAGTTGTTTGTTTTTCATAGTTGAATATTAATAAGTCTATTTTTGATTTTATAATTTCCTTTTTGTATTTTAAGGATTCAGAACATAATTCGTTCTCATGTTGGTGTGTTAAAGGGCACCTCCTTAATTTGGTAAATTGTCAATACAATTTCGTACTGTGTCCTCGGCTCTTGGTAGTTAGTTGGTTATATGTACTTACAAAGCATTCATTACAACCACAAGATGAAGCATGTTTGGTAATGTTAATTATTGGTTCAGAAGTTTTTGGTCTAGCTTTAGAAATTTCTGGTTTTGTAATTCTATTGTTCCTTTTCTGTAGTGATAAGGACTGTTGGTTTGAGGGGTTATTTGTTTTGTTGTTGTTAATGGGATATTTCGGTCTTGTGGATGGTTGGGGGGTGATAGTTATATTTTGGTTTGGTTTAATGGTATGATTTTCATTAGTATTATTTGATGGAAATTGTAAAGAGTGATCTTTTCCATCATGGGGCCCAGGGGTACTCAAATCATTTATTTCACAGTTCATAAATTTTGAGTTTTTACACACACAAAAAAAAAAAAAAAAAAAAAAATTCTTGAAAAGATATCATTGGCCCTTCGCGAAGTTAAATTTTCTGCCAAAGGCACAAGTGAGAAAGGACTCCCAAATGTCCGCATCCCTACCCTACCCCAAAAGGGGATGGCATAACATGATTAGTATGGCCCAAGTGTAAGCAGAACCCACTTGCTAGGACTAAGAGTATTATGTTAATACAATTATCCCCATCCTAATCACATTATGGGCAAACTGGATAGAATGCCGAGAGTTCTATTCCTAGAACCAGGCCCCCCCTGGAATCCGTGGTCCAGCTCCACAGAGTAGTTCCGCCTGAAAAACAGGTCCGAACATTGTCGGGTAGATGATGGATCTACCACAGTTCTCACTATTTAGCTTCGGATTTAACTCCACGTTAAGCCATGATATGTTTTCTCATTTATTTGCTTTCAAAAATTTTGGCAAAAAATGGAAAGGTCCACATAAGTTTACTCGAAAATATATAATGTCATATGGGACTCTTGGGTTCGAACCTGGGAAGAGATTCCTGAGGTTCGAGAGCCCCCTCACCACGTCAAGGTGGTCCCAAAATGAGGGGGCAGATGTATTAACACAGTGTTAGTGTATATGTAATGAATCTTACCTACTGTTAAAGTTAGATTATATCTTTGCTCCACTAGGTGTAATTAGGAATTAAAACCAAAATATTGCTTGGCTAACCCACTATGACTGTCTGTAATCACCTGTTTCCCATTGAGTGGAGCCGAAAAGTTTTTGTCAGAATTCTTCATGCTGTGTCCTTATGCAGGTTTGTGTATATTGGCAATAATAATAATCATGATTTCTGGCCAATTTTCTCCAGTATGGTATTGTGCTTGTTTCCAGTTTTTGCATTATGTCACTTGAAACTAGCAGAGATGAAAGCAGTAGGCTGTATAGGAAAGAGTATGTGAAAACCAAATGTTTCAGTTGTAGTACATGAAGTAAGATGTAGCCCAGCTGTTGAGGCACAATTGTGGTTTTCTTGATCTGAAGATACTAAGAAGTCATCTGATGAGAGGATGAAAACTTTTTGAAGTATCACAAGATTCTAGAGTCCGATAGATTAGGGTGCACCATTAGCCTACTCAGTCTTTCCTTTTGTCTTGTGGTGTTGCTTCTCCTCCTCCATTAGCCTACCTGACAGCCTAGGTTAATTCCTCTTTCCCACCTGTTCAGCTTTCTTTTGCTCCTTGTGTGGTTCAGGAGGAAAATAATAGGTACAGTGTTCCCCCGTATTCGTGGGGGATGCGGGATGCGTACCAGACACCCCCGCAAATAGTTAAAAATTGCGAAAAGTTAGAACTACCACTGAAAATGCTTATAGCTGCCTATCTTGAAAGTTCAGATACCAAATGTACACCTTAAATAACACCCTACTTCAAATATACCTTAAATTACTCTCCTATTACTGTATTAATCTTTGAGGTTATATTATTAATATTTCAAAGTCATCTTAAACATTTTACCATTAAAAATATATACCTACAGCCAATAACAGAGAGAGAGAGAGAGACTATTGAATGGTAACATCATATATCTGACCAAGAGTGAAATTATGAATTTTTTCTGAGACAATATTAATGGAGAGAGAGAGAGAGAGAATAACTCCATGACTCAACTCCTTCCCCTCCACCAAACGTATTTCAAACTGTCATTTACTCCCCTGCCCTCCTTTCTGGAAGTGGATAAAAAGACTGAGAATCACTATTTCTTTCATTAATGTTTTAATACAGTAGTACCTCGAGAACCGAAAGTAATCCGTTCAGAGGCGCCCTTCGTATCATGAGGTTTTCGTATCCTTGACCACATTTTACATGAAAAATGGCTAATCCATTCCAACCCTCCAAAAACACCCCAGTAAATTTCATAATAAAGCTAAATTGACCTATAAACAATGAAATGCTACAACTATTTGGACCATTCACCTACCTAAATTCCCCCTCATTTTGGGACCACCTTGACGTGGTGAGGGGGCTCTCGAACCTCAGGAATCTCTTCCCAGGTTCGAACCCAAGAGTCCCATATGACATTATATATTTTCGAGTAAACTTATGTGGACTTTTCCATTTTTTTGCCAAAATTTTTAAAAGCAAATAAATGAGAAAAACATTATCATGGCTTAACGTGGAGTTAAATCCGAAGCTAAATAGTGAGAACTGTGTTGGTATCCATCATCTACCCCGACAATGTTCGGACCTGTTTTTCAGGCGGAACTATTCTGTGGAGCTGGACCACGGATTCCAGGGGGGGGGGCCTGGTTCTAGGAATAGAACTCTCGGCATTCTATCCAGTTTGCCCATAATGTGATTAGGATGGGGATAATTGTATAACATAATACTCTTAGTCCTAGCAAGCGGGTTCTGCTTACACTTGGGCCATACTAATCATGTTATGCCATCCCCTTTTGGGGTAGGGTAGGGATGCGGACATTTGGGAGTCCTTTCTCACTTGTGCCTTTGGCAGAAGATTTAACTTCGCGAAGGGCCAATGATATCTTTTCAAGATATTTTTTTTTTTTTTTTTTTTTTTTTTTTTTTTTTTTTTTGTAAAAAACTCAAAATTTTAATTTAAAATCTTTATGTCAACTGTGAAATAAATGATTTGAGTACCCCTGGGCCCCATGATGGAAAAACTACGGCACAGTTGATGACCATTAGCACGTCACTCCCGAATTTCCTAGGTACTGCCACAAGTAGTGAAAGTACTAAAAGAAAAGACACAAGGAAACACCCTGTTCCAAGTAAAGCAGCAGAACCAGAAAACCAAATAGAGTGCATAAATAAAAAAGAAACAAACAAACATAAATTGGTAAACTCCAATATTCGTAACAATGGAAACCATATATGATGAACAATAATTCTGAATTAGAGACAAATAATCCTCCCAGCAATACAGAAAAATATAAAAATCATAATAGACAAGCAACATACATAAAACAAGGACCCCCCCCCCCCAAAAAGAAACAAAACAAAAATTTACCGACTTAATCCCACATTGGTACATTTTGATGACCTCTTTGGACCAGATAATTGGTCAAGATTTCTAGTCCTCAAAGCTGACGACAAAATCTCAGCAGCGATGCTAGAAAACAAATTACTTAACATATATCCAACAAGACATGGAATGCAGACACATCAAGGACAATGAATGGCTTATCCAAGTAACCAATAAAAAGCAGTCCACTGCCTTTTTTTAAGTATAACAGAAATAAATAATATAAAGTAATAATTACAAGCCACGAAACATTGAATTATGTACAGGGTACAGTCATCCTACCCAATAGCGAGCAGGAGCTTCCTTCAAAACAACTATTGCTAGACTCCCTAAAATTGAGATATAACAATATCCACGATTTAGAAATATACTCTATTTCAAGTAGGAAAGATAAGAGTAAAAATATCAACATTGACCAAAATAAAATTTACAGGGCCCAAAAGACTTACCATTTAAAATAAAAATTCTTGGACAAAATAGAGAAGTTCGTCCTTTTGTTCCTAAACCATTACAATGTACACAGTGCTCAAGTATGGACACACATACAAAAGATGCCGTAATAAAGCTATATGTGCAGTCTGTGCATCAGATGACCATACCACTAATTGGAACTGTAACAATCAAAATGTATTAATTGTGGACTAGCCCATCACGCAAAATCTAAGGAGTGTTCTTTTTACCAATATAACACAGAACTTCAGTTGTTAATAAATAGGACAGGAATGTCGGTCATGGAAGCCAGACTTGAGCTAAAAGTAAGAGGCGTTAACAATCCATCCAAAACCCCCACCTTTTTCAAATGTGACTAAAAATCAAGACATCAAACAGCACAATGACAAACAAGATAGTATAAACATGGAAACTGGATTTCATACCAATAATACTGAAACCCAAAATAAAAGTGATATTACAACAACCAATACCACCACCAACATAGATGATTCAGTTATCCATGGAAAAGAACTTCCAATGAGAAGAATGAATAAATAATGATGATAATCGAACTGGCAAAAAGAAAAGAATTCTAGAAAGAACCCCACCTAAGGGAAAAAAAGTAAATATTGAAAATTACAATCAATCCAGAGGAGACTCCAACTACACCAGGAGAACATTTTAAAAAAGATATTAAACTAACCTCATCACAAGTGGAAATACACAATTACCCTCAATCTACAAATCAAACAGCCAACATCTGGACAGTAAAGATCACTCTTTTACAATTTCCATCAAATAAATAAACTAATGAAAAATTCATATACCATTAAACCAAACCAAAATATAACTATCACCCCCCAACCATCCACAAGACCGAAATATCCCATTAACAACAACAAAACAAATAACCCCTCAAAACCAACAGTCCTTATCACTACAGAAAAGGAACAATAGAATTACAAAACCATACATTTCTAAAGCTAGACCAAAAACTTCTGAACCAATGGTTAACATTACCAAACATGCTTCATCTTGTGGTTGTAATGAATGCTTTGTAAGTACATATAACCAACTAACTACCAAGACAGAGGACACAGTACGAGGTTGTATTGACAATTTTACCAAATTAAGGAGGTGCCCTTTAACACACCAACATGAGAACGAATTATGTTCTGAATCCTTAAAATACAAAAGGAAAATTATAAAATCAAAAATAGACTTATTTTAATATTCAACTATGAAAAACAAACACAACCTGCGAGAATCTAATAACCCAACATACAAATACAACGATTAAAAAACCACAAAAAATAAATTCAAATGCATATAAACTACGAAATAAAGTAAAATCAGCAATCAATTTACAGAATTTAACACCAATTCCTCCCAATAATGGAATATAAAATCATTCAATGGTATAAATGGTCTCTTAACCCGACTACGTCTGTGAATTACAAAGAATCATACGAGACCACAACCCAATGTGCATATGTCTACAACATATAGGAAGTAACCCTACAAATATCCAACACTATAAAATTGCCTGTTATTCACCAAACTGACGGTGGAAAATTAGGCACAGCCATATACGTTCATAATAGCATTACATATGAACCTGTTGACGTGCCATCTGTGCCATATCAAATAACATCAATTAAACTGTATATGCCTGATAAAAGTAAAATTGCTGTTTGTAATTTATGTAACCAACCAAATTTCAATGCAAATTTCAGTGATTTTTCTGAACTTATTAGCAAAAGTATACAGGAACCACTACTTATAGTAGGAGATTTTAATGCACATAATCCATTATGGGATATTAATAACCCCACTGACACATCCGGAATCAACATAGAGAATACTATAATGAAACACAACCTGTATTGTCTCAATAAAGAAAGTCCCGAAGTTCCAACATATTTTTCAAATACACACCTAACCTTTTCTTCAATTGACATTTTCATTATGTTCAAATGATGTAGCGGAGAAATTTGAATGGAACGTCCTAGACGATTCATACACAAGTGACCATTTCCAATCATTCTGAACTACTTAAGTAATGTCAAAATATTGCCACCTACAAGATATAATATCCAAAAAGCTAACTGGGATAAAATATTTCCTATACACACGAAACATACCACCATTCCCACATAATGAAGATCACAATACTACATGTGAATCCTTCTCAAACTTCATAATAAATGCTGCAGATAAAAGTATTCCAAAAACCAAAACACATTCCACAAAATCCCCTGTCCCATGGTGGAATCCAACATTAACAACATTAAGTAAAACAACACCATATTGAGTCGCAATCTAAACAGACTCAAAACTCGCCTTAAATCACTCAACAAAATGCCCTATAGTATAAACATATTAAACAAAATAGTTATAACAAACATAACAATTAACCACATTAAACCACTATATAACAAATATACAGCCAAATTTAGAAAAACGGTAATAGCAGAAAAAATCGCATCATGGAAGGAATATGTCTCAAACATATCTTCAAACACATCCACAAGGGATGTCTGGCAAAAGATAAGGAAAATCAATGGAAAACATATAAGACCTCCAAGAAGTGCAATACATTTAAATGGAAAAATATACCATGATATTATGAAATATCAAACATAATTGGGAAACATTTTGAAAACACAGGCAGTGACTCAGCCTAGATACACATTTTCAAAGTATCAGAAAAACAAAAAGAAAATATAATACTCAATTTTGAAACTCTTGAAGACCTGGAATATAACTATATTTTTAACATGGATGAACTAGATAATGCCATCAACTCTTGTCATCCCTCTGCACCAGGATATGATAAAATATCATTTGAAATGATAGAAAAATTAGCTCCTATAGCTAAATCATATTTATTAAAATTTTACAATAGTATCTGGCTAAAACGTGTCTTTCCTGATAAATGGAAACATGCCATAATTATTCCAATAAACAAACCAGGAAAGGATGCAAGTAATCCATCCAATTATAGACCGATATCTCTAACAAGTTGCCTATGCAAAATCTTAGAAAAAATGGTTAATGCACGATTAACGTATGTAATAACCAAAGAATCCATTTTAACACCAACACATCTGGTTCAAATAGCTGGCAGATCAACCCTAGATCCTTAACACATTTAGAAGATCATATCAAAAAAAGGCTTTGAACAAAAGAAATTAACAGTAGCTATATTTTTTGATATAGAAAAAGCATACGATACAACATGGAAACATAACATCATGCAAAAAACTCCACTCCAAGGGACTAAGAGGCCACTTACCAATATTTATTAAGACTTCTTAACAAACAGAACTTTTCCAAGTAAGAGTAGAAAATTCCTACTCAGTAACCTATAAACTGGAAGAAAGGAATCCCTCAAGGTAGTGTCTTGAGCTGTACATTGTTGCTTTAGCAATCAATGACATTACTATAAATTTACCAAGTGGTGTAAAAAACAGTTTATATGTTGATGACTTTGTCATTTACTATACGAGTAGTAATCTGAGACACGCTCAGAGAGTTTCTTAGTACTGCCATTTCAAATATATGTAGTTGGGCAAATTCAGTTGGATTTAAATTTTCAACTGATAAAACAAAAGCAATCGTCTTCTACAAAGACAAAAGGTGGATGAAGAACCAAACAATCAAACTGCATCTTTATAGCACTGAAATACAATTTTGTACAAAAATCAAGTATCTAGGAGTAATATTTGATCAACATTTAAATTGGAAAGAGCACATCAAATACATTAAAGCAGGGCATCAAAGCCCTTGCCATATTAAAAAAGTTATCACACACTAATTGGGGAGCAAAGCGAGACATTTTATTAATGATAATAAGGCAACAGTCTTATCCATAATAGATTACTGCTGTCCAATATATTCATCCGCCTCAGAATCTGCATTAAAATCTCTCGATGCAGTGCACCATGAAGGCGTGCGATTGTGCACAGGAGCTTTCCGATCGTCCCCAACAAACTCACTTTTTGGTGGAGGCAGGTATTTTGCCCTTAAAACATCACCGTAATTTAATAACCAATACAAAGAGGTCCTTTCAATGCAAGTGGGATCGTCTCCTGCAACTTACTGCTTCCAAAACTGTAATCAAGTAACAGCAGTTAATAGTACAAGCTCTTTCCCAAAAAGAGCTAGATACATAATGAACATACATAATATGAATCCAATTTTTCACACCCCAATGGAATTGCCACCACCATGGATTTTAAATAGAGTAAAGATATGTACCTCCCGTCTTACCTACTCAAAAAAACAAATGACAAGTACGGAAATGTACCGCCAACATGCTTTGGAACACATTAGAAGAAAAGGCGACAAATTTATGATATATACAGACGGCTCCAAAAATAATGTTGAGTAGGAGCATCTGCATATTCGAAAAAATATGTTAAGTAAAAAAAGCCTACCTTCAATATCATCAGTATTTACTGCTGAAGTCACAGCCATACGATGGCTCTAGATATGATATCTGAGGCAAAAGCAAGTGTCTCTGTAATTTTCAGTGACTCACGTAGCGCTATAGATGCAATAGGACAGTATAAATCAGGAAACCAAATAGTACAGGAATCAAATAAAAAATTCATCAACTCCTCCAATCAGGAATATCAATGGAAATATGTTGGATCCCAGCACACGTGGGAATAAAAGGAAATGAATATGCAGACTCTGCTGCCAAATTAGCCTGCACTATCCCTCCAACAATTTCATATGCCCCAGTGTCAGACTGGGTAAAATCAGTTAAAACATTAATTTACCATGGATTGGAAAGAAGAATGGGCCTCGGTGCCAACAACAAACAAACTTAAAATATAAAAACTGAAGTCTATGCATGGAGGACATCCTCACAGGAGGAAAGAGCAAAAGAGATGATCCTAGCAAGGCTACGTATAGGACACAAGATTCTCACATGGTCACTTGATGTCAACACCACATGCTGACCCAGTGAAATGTAACAGATGTCAAATACCCATGACAGTGCAGCATTTGCTTGTTGAGTGCCCAATTGGACCCAGCAAAGATCTATTATCTGCGGAGTTCAGAAATGAAAAATATTCTTGCGGAAAGCAGGGATTTTTCAATTAATAAAATCATAAATTTTTTAAATAAGACGGGTTTCTTAAATAAAGTCTAAATTTTTTTTTTTTTTTTTTTTTTTCTCAGGATTGATCCCAGCCCGAGAAGAGTCTACTTGAGACTCAGAGGTCTGGAAAAACTAACACCTATTAATAATAATAATAATAATACCTAAATTAATAACAAAATGCAAAATAACCTGTAAATAAAGTGTATTAGTGTACGTACATGGTATACGAAAATACTTTACATAAAATGTTGGAAGCCTTTACCTTTCGAGTGAGGCTATCTCCGAAAGTGGCGGCAGAGGAGGAGGAGGACAAACGATTGCACTTTATGAAAAGCGGCTAGAACATCCTTAATTTCTGCCGTTTTTTTTTTTCTACTTTACGTAGGTTTTTTTTTTTTTTTTTTCTTTTCAACTTTCTGTTTTTTATCAAACTTGGTTCTTCCTTTTTTGCTTACAACTTTCTGTTGTTTTATCACTTGGTTCTTCCTTTTTGCTTTTTCCATTGCAACGGCTTTTTGGCTCGGTTTCTTTTTTTTTATCACTTGGTTCTTCCTTTTTGCTTACTCCTGCTAATGCTAAAGGCCTCTAAAAAATAACGATCCAAGGAAGATTGCTTCTGCCTACTTTTCACAATGTTCCTGAAACGACTCGGGCAAACGTCATCGAACTGCGCAAGCATACGACCTGTGTGAGCCTTTTCGGGGTGTCTTTTTTTTTTTTTTTTTTTTCTTTAAACGCATAGTGTTCATTAACGGCTGCCCGTCTTGATAATTATCTACTAATTGTTGCACCTCATGACTCTATTGGCCCTGGTGTCCATCAAAACCCTGTTCAACCAAATGCTCTCTCTGCAACTGATTTGGGTACTGAATGTTCGGCTGCTGACCTTCAACATAAACTGAAGTGCCTTGATTATATGGCTGGTATGCATGTTGTAAATGATTGGTCAACACCCTCTGTTCAGCAGGGAGTGGAGAGTTCTACACCTTGCAAAGTTTCCATTATCCCATGAGAGAGACCTTGATCACTTATCCCATGTAAGAGATCTTGGTCACTTATCCCACGAGAGAGATCTTGGTCAATCATATCGTATATGTCGTCACTCAAGAGGTGCTCTTCTTTTTCCATTTTCTGTGAAAAGATATGAGAAATTTTTTTTTTTAAACTGTACACATTGACAATCCCGAAACGAATACCGCGTGCGTACTATAACAATGCTGGTACCGAGTGGCCGAGGCACGCCACCACGTACATAGATGCATGATGGGAGGGACGCTGGCCAATAGGAGAGAAGGATCTCATGGCCACGACTAGCATCAGGAACCAATGGGAGAGCAGGAGGATGGTGGCGAGTCTACTAAGTTGGCGGCGCGCGAGTTTCAAAATGGTTATCGGTGGTACGGGCGAATCTCGGACTTTACAGAAACCTTTCTTATCTTGAAAACTTTTCGTATGTAGAGCCGTTAAATTTTTCGTATTGGCTTTCGTATCTCGAGTTTTTCGTAAGTTGAGCCTTTCGTATCTCGAGGCACCACTGTATTTGAAAATTAGTTATAAGGTAAATCATTTATTTATACTAAAAAACAAATGAACATACTTAAGTGAGAGAGAGAGAGAGAAATATTATTATTGTTTAATCTCATTAAAAGGATTTTGACGTAGGAAAAATCTATTTCTGGGCGATTGGTTCGTGTCGCCCAGCGAAATATCCTTTAATCCATTATTTCTAAGGTAAATGATCTAACAAATACCAGAGAATAAACAAAATAAAGAAAAAGGTCAGTATAACTGACTCGCTCACCCTCCAAGAGGGCGTCGGTATGAACACTAGGGCGAGTGAGACCACTACCACGAACCTCTTGCCAATAGAAATCTCCCACAACAAAACCCCCACAAGAGGAGAGCCGACCCACAGAACGGGGCAGCAACTACTACTACTCCAACCCACGCTAGGGACTGCCGCGCCTCTGGTGGCCATCCTAAAGTTAGCAGTCAATCTTGAGTGCAGGGTTGGGAAGGGGTGGGATTTCGCTGGGCGACACGAACCAATCGGCCAGAAATAGATTTTTCCTACGTCAAAATCCTTTTTCTGGGCTCAGTTCGTGTCGCTGCGCGAAATTGTACCAGAGAATTAGCACAAGATTGAAAATAAAGAAGGTCTCAATAAAACTTAAAATATAATTAAATATTATAATTGCAAGAAAATATATACACATACACAATTGTTCATATAATGTGGAAAGGAACAATACTTAAAATTAACTTAAAGTTAACATATATATACAAGGGCTTACATGGGATATATGTTGAACTTAACACATGTGTATGATTATCATAGGCAACAATAGTTAAAGCAATTATAATTAAACAGTATCAATAATGTAATAAAGCATAATTATGAACAAACTTACATTAAAACATGTTAAACAAGTTTATAGATCTTAATAAACAAATCCATAACCATTGTAAATGGAGGTGTGACACCCTAGCATAAAAATAAGGGGACCACATCACAAAGATCAATATATACAATCAATTGTGGGTGACCCTAGCAAAAAAATAAGGGACACCCACAAAACCATCACAAGAGCAGCTAAGACTCAAGGGTAGACGTGGATGAACAAGGTAGGTATAGACAAACTGTTGGCTGAGATAGGTAGAAAGGAGATCTGGATCTTCAACTCAATTATTAAGCAGAGTCGGGGGAAACTATGTACCCGCCGCAACCTAACTGCTGAAAACTTCAGAGATTCCAAGGACTTTAAGTAGTGACGTTTAAATACTGTCGGCGATTTCCATCCAGTATACTTTTTCAAATCATCAAAATTCATGTGTTGAAAGTTGTTAATTGAGGTGGCTACTGCCCTGACATCATGAACCTTGGGGAAGGATTCAGGGTTGGCTTGTTTAATAAAGTATAGGATCTGTTGCCTTATACCTTTAATTGATAAAGTACCACCTTTTTCTCTTCTAAAGAGAGGACCCGAAGAGGATGAGGATGTCCTGGACAGAAAGGCTCGTAAGGTCGTTACTGGACAAAGAGAAAGATCTTGAGGAAGGGGTATAACCATCCAAGGTTCGCCCACCTCAACAAAGGATCCGGCATTTTTTGCTAAAAAGCTGCGATAGGAGAAAGCAGAACTTCTCCTGAGGGAAGAAATCTATATGATTCGCATCTCTGGATAACGCCGACAGTTCTGAAATTCTAGCTCCTGAAGCCAAGCTTAATAAAAATAGTGTTTTTCTTAAGAGCATTATAAATGAACATGTCGTTTTTATCTGTATCTGAAGCCAGCTTTAGAACATCATTTAAGACCATGACACTGACGTAGGCCTTACTGAGGCCTAAGTCCTAGCAAGCCTTGGGAATAGACGGAAAAGTAAGAATCTGTCAAGTCTATGTTGAAACCCAGTGAAAAATCTTCTTCAAGGCTGACTTGTTTGTCGTAATGGTGCTAGCTGCTAAACCTTTTTCAAATAAGGATCTGAAAAAGGATATAGCTGAATTGATTGTCATGATTTTAATGTCTGATTCTCTCAGGAAGGATGCCAACTTTTTAACTGCAGCATCATACTGCCTTAAAGTTGAATCTCTTTTATCTGATTCCAGGAAAAGAATATTTCGTGGATCGATATTTGCATCTTTCTTGGCCGCAAACTTCATGAAGTCCATAAAGTTAGGGTTTTGAGAATTCCTGAGGAAGCGAACACAGTCTTCATTTGTACTGACTGGGAGAGGACTGGGATCGGGGAATTCCGAAAGATGGACGAAGACCCAGTTCCAGAATCAAAGGGTACCAGTTGCTTTTCGGCCAGTCTGGGGCTACTAGAGCTACTTGACCCTTGAACGTCCTGAGTTTGTTCAGTACTTTCAGGAGAAGATTCACTGGAGGAAAGACATAAATAAATCTTCTCCCAGTTGTTCCAATCTATGGACAGGGCGTTCGTGGCATAGGCCAGAGGGTCCAGGTTGGGAGCCACATCAACAGGGAAGTTTGTGGTTCGCTTGAGATGCAACAGATCTACTTGCAGGCCTGGAACCCTCCGGAGAATCCATTGGAACGAACTGTGTCCAGTGACCATTCCGACTCCAGAGGAACTAAACGGGATAGAGGCATCTGCTATGTACGTTTCTCACTCCGGCTATATGGGTGGAGGAGAGGTGCCAACTGAACTTGTCCGCCAGGGAAAAGATGGCTACCATGACATGATTCAGATGTCTGACTTGGAGCCTCCCCTGTTTATACAATGGACTACCACTGCGCTGTCCAGAACTAACTTTATGTGAGAGTTCTTTGGCGGATGTAACCTCTTCAGAGTCAAGAACACTGCCATTACTTCCAATACGTTTATGTGAAGCTGGCGGAACTGAGGTGACCATGTTCCCTGAACTTTCTTGAACTGAGAATATCCTCCCCAGCCGCTTAGTGAAGCGTCTGTGTGGATGGTAATTCCCGGAGGAGGAAACTGAAGGGGTACTGATATGGACAGGTTCTTCAACTTTGTCCAAGGGCGCAGACGATTCCGTAGAATCTGTGGAATTGATGATAACTTGTCCCTGGATCTGACATTTGCTCGTGAGCGCCAGATCCTGGTTAAGTCTTTCAGTTTGGCTTTCATCAAGATGTTTGTCACTGAGGCAAATTGGAGGGAACCCAGGATTCTTTCCTGGTTTCTCCTTGAAGCATATTTGTACTTTAGAAATTGTTTCACTGACTTCGCTATTTCTTTCCTCTTGGCTGATGGAATCGACAGAGTATGGGAGGATAGATTCCATTGAATGCCCAGCCATTGAAAGTTGGACTCCGGAGTGAGTCTTGACTGTTCTGTTTATCTGGAACCCCAGATACTCCAGGAATTGAATTACTTTCAGCGTGGCTTTGCGACATTCCTCGACTGTTGGAGCCCAAATCAACCAATCGTTGAGATACGCTACTACCATTTTCCCTTGAGACCTCAGTTGTTGGACGACTACTTCCGCCAACTTCGTGAATACCCTGGGTGCTACATTCAGACCGAAGGGAACTACCTTGAAGGAGAATGCTTGATCTCCCAGTTTGAAGCCCAGGTAAGGGCGAAAGTGTCTTGCAATAGGGATATGATAGTATGCGTCTGTAAGATCGATAGAGGTGGTGACGGCCCCACGGGGAAGTAAGGTCTGCACCTGAGAGATAGTCAGCATTTTGAACTTGTCGCAGCGAATGGCCAAGTTTAAGCGGGACAAGTCTAAGATTACCCTTCTTTTTAGTGAGGCCTTTCTTTGGTACGCTGAACAAGCGACCTGAAATTTTAATCTGTTGACTCTCGCTATTGCTCCTTTATGGAGGAGCTCCTCCGCATACTCCGTCATTTCTTTTGATGGAAGTTGAAGGAATGGTCTGGATGGAGGAGGATCTGCAATCCAACTCCAACCCAGGCCCTTTGACACAATGCTTTGTGCCCATTTGCTGAATCCCCACCGATGCCGGAAGAGAAACAGCCTCCCTCCTACCTTCGATCTCTCACTGCTGCTGGGTCGAGTTACCTCCGCGGCCCCCACGGAAGTGTTTTCCCCTGTTGAGAGACCTTACTGATCCTCTCTGACGAAAGGATCCCCTAGCTCTACCTCCCCTGCCGAACCGGTCATAGTGCTGGAAGGCTTGGCCCTCGAACACTTGGTTAAAGGCTGGGGAGACAGCGTAGGAGTGGAAGGTGAGGCTGAGGGAAATCACATAAATGGGTTGAGTTTGAGCCTTCGAGGTAGAAGGCTGGGCTAATTGGACAATTGGCACAGCCGAAACAGCCTGGGTAAAACGTTGCTGCTTCTTCTGGTAAGGCTGGTAACGTTTAAGTTTCTTCTGCATTTTACCTCTTGCAGGTTGATCTTGGCGTCTCTTAGCTGTGAGACCCCAACGATCCTTGAGGCTCTGGTTGAGCCTTGTTGCCTCAGCCTGGACCTCCTTGACCATAGACTCAGGAAAGAGGTCTGCCCCCCAGATGTTGGAGGAAAGCAGCTTATTCGGTTCATGCCGAATAGTTGCTTCCTGGAGGACGTGTTTCCAGCAATTAACCCTAGCAGTCGCGAACTCGAACAAGTCAGACTGGACCGTGTGCGTCTGAGACTTGGTCAGGAGCTTGAAGAGCGGCTCTGAAGCATAGGAAAGAGCCGCTACTTCCGTCATTGCCATGGTATTCATGGACCTGGCAAGCCTAGACTTGGCCTCAAACTCAGCTTGAATGAGGCTATCAGGAAGTCTAGGTAGCTTCTCGCCGAACTGGTCCATGGCGCAGTCTGGCTTGAGCTTGCCCGCTGAGAAGGTATTAGGCAGATCCTCCCACAAATCTCCAAGTGAAGGGAGCAAAGGAGAGGTGGGGTCTGCTTCCCTCAATTGGGGTAAGGATTCTCCCTTCAGGGCAGCCGGAATGGTGACCGTAGCAATCTTAGTCAAGAAAGGAAGAGGGGTTTCTTCATCCATCGTAAAGATGGTGAAGGGACTCTTAAAGGCTTGAATTCTAGTGTTTGTACAGTCCATTTCCTCCAAACACCTGAGCCACTCTCTTTGAGCCTGGTCCCGGGAGTAAAGAACTGTCTCCTTCGGAACCTTATCCTCCCTAGTCATGGCTGCATCCGTAAGCCTGGCGTAGCCAATGAACGGCGGTTGGAGGCCCTCCGGATAGAACTCGAAGTCCTCAATCCTTCGAGTGCCGCATTCCGGGATGGAGATAAGACCGTCCTGGAAAGGGGCATATGAAGCCACTCTCCAGGGGTTGTTCATTGAGAACGGAGGCAGAGAATCGTGAGGAGGGAGCTGTAGCAATCCAGCACCGAATGCCGGAGGAGTAGCCAGAGGGGCCTGATTGAGTCCGGCAATTATGTTGTCCTGGGTTGTAATCCTTTCGGACAACCGGGAGAACATCTGCTCCATGCTATTCCTCAACGAGCCAACCAAGTCTCCCATTTGTTGCATCAACCCAGCGTTGGGATCCAAAGCTGGAGCTGATGTGGAGGTAGAGGGATAACTTGGCACAGGCACCAAAGGAAGAGGAGAGACCACTGGCTCCGCCGGAGTACGGGGCCTCTCCTTGGAAGACCTGCTCTTCGAGGACTTAGAGCTTGAAGCAGAAGCTCTAGATTTCTCTGCTCCGGGGTTTGTAGCCGGAGACTTACGAGAAGATGACGCCGACGAAGTCTTTTTGGACGACGACGACGTCTTCTTAAGGGTTTTCTGTACCCTTTGGCCCTTGACTTTGGGTTTAACCGAAGCACTAGGTGAAGAATAATGGAGCTCAGCTCCTGTAAAGCCTTGAAAGGAAGCTGGAGAAGTAGCAGGAGAAGAAGATCCAGTGGCGCCCAAGGGAAGCCCTTGGGGGTCCAACGTACCTACCTCGACCAACAGGTCGTCAACACCTACCATTGGTTCTATGTTCAAGTCCAGTGTCGCGACTTCCGATGAGATATCCTGGCCTGGTTCTTTCATCGACGCAGCGATCTGTTGCTGGATTGCCGCCATAGTCGGGGCTGCTTCTGCCGGGTCGACGTACCCCGTCGACTTGCCGCCAGGGAACAGCAGGACAGCCATCCTCTTCTCAAGAATGTAGGGCTGTCCCTTGGCGGCGTTTTTGCCGAAGCCGCCGACCCAAGCCCTCAGGGTTGCAAGGGCGGTCTCTCTAACAGCAGCCTGGAAGAGAGGACGTCTATTAGTTTTAAGTTTAAAATTGAAGTTCAACCTTAAACTAAAACCGGGCTTAAACCTATAGTATTTGGGGATGTAATTCACAACATATAAGGAACTTAAGCTTAAAAGAAATCACTAAAATTAAATTTAAGATATAGTACAGTATTTACAGTTCATGTATACAGCTGGAAATACTTACCCCGTCTAAGAACTGACCCATGAGATCATAACAGATTGTACAGGTCTCGTGGTACCAGACCTGTAGATTCCCATGCGGAGTCGCGCACGGAGCGTGGGACCTACAGACTTCATGCCCGCAGGGGTCCTGGAGCATGGCGTTGCATCCTGGATGCTCGCAGTTGGTGGTCTGTAAGTGGAAGGATACATGAGTACCATAAAAGACATCACTTACAGGCTAAATTAGAACTCCGATGCATGCCGGAGAGTGAAAAATTTTGGGCATAACCCCTCCCCTACCGATGAATAGGGCTATTTAACTCCCGGTGTGAATCCGGTGTCTAAAACAGGGGTAAGGGAGGGACCCAGCTTAAGCTAGCTTAAATTAAACTTATGATAGCTTAAAATAAACTTATGATAGACTTAAGCATAAAATAGCACTAAATTCCGGAAATGATTCCGAATCGCGGTGGTATCCGTCTCCCCGTTGTGCCGACGAGACGGGATGGTTAGGTAAATGAGACCAACTGCACGCCTGAGGTCCGCCCGCAAGCGGGGAACCAGCTCCCTCCCTCGTGATCGACGGAGCTCCGGTAAGAAAAATAGAGCACCGACAATCCGGGAAGGGGCGAGAGGGCGAAACAGAACTCGAGCTAACAGCGGGGCAACGGAGCAACAAAGGAGAGGGGAGGCCAATCCCCCTACCTCGTCACAACAAAGCACCGTGAAGCAGAGAGACACGGTCGAACCCAGGCACGTGTCTGTCCAGCCTCCCCTACTCCCTCCGCGTAGGGAGAGAGGGAGACAGGCCCGGGTGGAGCGAGCAAGGACAGACCTCCCTTCCCCCAGCTCTATGGGAGAGCGGGAGGAGGGCAGGGTGACTGGACGGGCGTCTGGCTGTATCGCGATCACATGGTGACCACGAAACGGTAACACGATAAAACAACGAAATCTATAGCCTAGGGTAATGCAACCAAACTGATCAGCGAGATGCAACCGTAGATGCAACAAAACTGATAAAAGGAAGCAACAAAACTAATGGGGACCACGATATAATAAACCTAGGCTACGATAACGTACCAGACACCCTAGGCTAACCAAAACCAAATAAAATCACATAAAATACTTAAATCAAAATCAAAGTAGGGGAAATAAAGTAGTAGGCGAAAAAATCCAGGAGTGTACGACTAACCCGAGAGAAAGTCTACCACTCAAAGCTAGCCGGGGCCGATACTAAGAGCTATGGCTAGGGTCTGGATAGAAGAGATAATGCCTAAGCAAGGTAAAGAAAGACATGCATGCATGACATAAACCAATGCAGGCTGGATCCCCTAACATAATATAGATAAACAGGAATAGAGACGTAAAATCAAAGGGAAGGTTATAGGTATGGGAGACCAAGAACGAACCCGCCACGAGGCAGAACAATGCCGCCATGCTTCCGGCCGAGAATCAGCATTTATACCTAAAAAAAGGCAAATACTGACTCAAGGTAGGAAAAAACTAAGTAGGAACCTTTCGGAATACTTAACTTAGCTGATGCGATGGCTGAATGCTCCATGGTAAGTAAAATCCTCGAAAAAAGGGCACGAAAGCACAGAGAGATAAAAATTACGTCACAGGTACGCGTCTAACTTTAAGGATGACCACCAGAGGCGCGGCAGTCCCTAGCGTGGGTTGGAGTAGTAGTAGTTGCTGCCCCATTCTGTGGGTCGGCTCTCCTCTTGTGGGGGTTTTGTTGTGGGAGATTTCTATTGGCAAGAGGTTCGTGGTAGTGGTCTCACTCGCCCTAGTGTTCATACCGACGCCCTCTTGGAGGGTGAGCGAGTCAGTTATACTGACCTTTTTCTTTATTTTGTTTATTCTCTGGTATTTGTTAGATCATTTACCTTAGAAATAATGGATTAAAGGATATTTCGCGCAGCGACACAAACTGAGCCCAGAAAACTTAATATTATTTGAAAACTAGTACTGTATATTATTATTTTACCATAAAGTGTAGTAATGCCCTTAAAGATATACTGTATACATACACTTCCAGCCCAAACAGAGAGCAAGAGTTACCACTATGACATATGTATGTCATGGCAAAAGAGAGAGAGTTATCCTTATTTAAAAGAGTGAAATGGATAGATTATTGTATTTCCTTAAAATACTATCACATATGAATTTTGAAGTTACCTGTATTATTATTATTATTATTATTATTATTATTATTATTATTATTATTATTATTATTATTATGTGAAAATAATAATAAACATATACGTACACGTACCATAGAAATTCTCTCATCTCAGTGAAAGAGAGAGAGAAATTACATGAACTTTAGTGGGCAACACAGCGCAACCTAGTTGGCAACTCTCTCCCCTTCTGTCACATTACTTGATGTATTTGACAGCTGTGGACCCCAGCCACCCCAGCATGGGTAGCTGAAGTTCGAAAGAAAGATCTTGGGTAGAATGGATTTTCTTTCATTCTTACATAATTTTTTATTTGTAGACTAAAATCTTACTAATTCACTTTAGTATTTTCTTTAATGTATTCATATTATTGCTGTTTACATTAAAACTGATATTTGAAAATTAGTAAACCATTTATTTATCATACAAAAAACATAGGTACATCTCTGTGTGAGAAAGAGAGTTATCCTTATTTGAAAGAGGGAAATGGAAAGATTATTGTATTTCTTTTAAATACTATCACATATGATTTTTGTAATTACAGTTATATTATTATTATTATTATCATTATCATTATTATTATTATTATTTGAAAATTTTAATAAACATATACATACATGTACCATATAAATCTCTCATCTCAGTAAAAAGATAGAGAGAGAGAGTGGGGGGGGGTCAGGGGGCAACACAACACTGCTCCCCTCCTGTTACACTCCTCAGCCACCTCAGCTTGGTACCTGGAGTTAGAAAAAAAGAGGCAGAAGACTTGGATTTCCTTCACACTTACATAATTTTTTAATTTATAAACTAAAATCTTACCAATGCACTATAGTATTTTCTTTAATAAATTGATTGCTCTTTACATTATTATTAATATTTGAAAATTAGTAAATAATTTATCATACAAAAAACATACATCCTGTAAGAGAGAGAGAGAGAGAGAATTATTATTGTTATGTGATATCAGTTAATCCTATTAAACTTACTTATACAGTATTAATCAATACTATTAATATTTTAAATTTAGTAAATTATTTTTGTATCATAAAAATGTATTTAGTCATGAAAATAACATTCAAATACACTAATTAGTGATATTTATCATCAGAAAAACCGGCGAATAGACGAATTTCTGGCAAATAATGGGTAGATATGGTCCAGAGAAAAATCCGCGAATAAGGGGGCCCACTGTAATTGAGAAATATTATTTTATTATGGTTAGAAATTTGACCATATATATTAGGGCAAGATCACCCTCCATCCCCCATGGTGATTGACATTATTTGGTTTCCCCACAAGACGGTGTCGAAGCCTTGGTGTCTTATCTGTAGCCCACCCTCTGGACTGCCTTGGGTCCGTTGGCCTTGTCTACAGACAGGGAACCATAGTATGTCTCAAAACCAGGTTCTGTGCCCTTTGGCATCTCTCAGTACCGTCTCTACAGTTCAAGTATGAGTTCTCTGGATGAGTTATTTGGTAGTTTAGTGCTCGCATTCACTGGCACATGTATCATCCATTTTGGAGTGATAGTGATCTATGTGAACTGGTAGAGTTATTTAGGGATACAGATATTACATTTACCTCAGTAGTTACTAGCCATGCGTCAATTCTTGTTATATTTACTCACCTGGTATCGTCCTCCGAGCGGACGATAACTCTCTCCCCACTATTGTCTCATATTTGTCACCTTGTGACAATTATTCCTTCTCATAATAGCAGCTCCTCCTCTTCCACCGCTTATATATCTAGAGTGAGTTAGTTTGGTGACACAACGGCTCTCACGTCTTGGCTATCGCCTCTCAAGTGTTGTGCAGACGGCTCTAGTAGTCATCATGTCTGCTGGTATTCCATAGTGGTATGTCACCTTCTGGCATATTTTCATTTCACTGTCATTGTCTGTAGATTGCCGTTTTCTTCCATCTCATTTCCTCCATTTAGACTTTAGGGGTTTCAACTGTGATTTGGTTGAATCTCCTTCATTATTTAAGCAGTGTATAGCTTGCGTTGTTCCATTTTTACTTTTGCTGAAGGTGAATCCACTGACTAATGCAGTTTAGTTTACTTTGACCTCATCACCTTGTGACAATTATTCCTTTTTGTAGTAGCGGCTCTTCCTCTTCCGCTATGACAGAATGGTTCTCATGTCTTGGCAATCACTTCTTAAGTGTTGTGCAGACGGCTCCAACGGTCATCACAGCTCCATGGTGATGTCATGCAAGAACCCTCTACCTTCCCCACCTATCTGTCTCTCTCCCAGCTGTCCAGAACTTACTACCAGTATTCTGTGACGTCTTTCCTGATGTTCCGTGGTTTGTGACCTTCTCTAGTATTTCTTTTGCCTCAACATCATCATCTGTAGTTTGCTGTTTTCTTCCATCTGTAGGGGCTTCAACCATGATTTGGTAGATTCTCCTTTAGTATTTAAGCAATGCATAGCTGACATTCTTCTACTTTCACTTCCTTTTACCGAAGAAGAATCCGTTGACCGGCACTCTTTAGTTTACTTCAACTTCTTCTCCTGTTAAAATGGGCAAGAAGGTTGCACTAATCATGTAGATGTGCGTTAACATAGAAGTAGTATAGCCTTTGGGAAATGGATGAACAGTAAAAAGAGAAAGCTAGGAAACTATTTAGTGTTAAATAGCTCTGCATCTAACACCGCCAGAGAATTGTATTTGCAACTGTGCTCGTAGAGTGAGTTCTCAGGAACTAACCAAACTAGGTGATGTGCTGGTACTTTGGTGGCTTAATCTCTACAACAGAGGTGATCTCAGAAATGTATCTTTCAATGTTGGGTCTTGGATACTACTGCATATCTTTATATATCTATATCTATATATATATCTATATATATATCTATATATATGATCTATATATATATTATCTATATATTATATCTAATATATATCTATATATATATAATATATTATATATATATATATATATTATATATCAGATATATCTATATCATAGTATTATATATATATATATATATATGCATAGATATATATATATATATTCTATATATATATAACTCTATAATATATATCTATATTATCATTAGATATCTATATATCTATATATATATCTATTTATATTATAGATAATCTGATATATATACGATATACATATATGTATCATATATATAGATCTTATAATATATATATAGGCGATATATATATATATATATCTATATTATTATATATATATTACAATAGATATAAGATATATAGTAATATCTATCTATATATCTATCTATATATAAACTATATAAGATATATAATATATATATCTATATATATATATCTATATATAAATCAATATATATATATATAGTAGTAGTATACTATATATAGATGCTATATATATCTATATATATATATATCTATATCTATCATCTTATATATATATATCTATATATATATATCTATATATATATATATATATATATATACTATATATATATATATATATCTATATATATATATATCTATATTATATCTATATATATATATATATATATCTATATATATATCATCTATCTATATATATATATATCTATATATATATATTACTATATATATCTATATATATATATATCTATATAGATATATATATATATCTATCTATATATATATATATATATATATATATATATATATTCTATATATATATCTATATTATATATCTATCTATATCTATATATATATTATATATCTATATATATATATCTATGATAATATCTATCTATATATATCTATATATATCTATCTATATATATCTATATATACTATCTTATATATATCTATCTATATATTCTATATATATCTATACTATTATGTCTTATTATATATCTTTCTATATATGATCTATATATATCTATATCTACATAATATATATATATATATATATATATCTATATATATTCTATAATCGGATATATCTATATATATCTTATATATCTATATTATATCTATCTATATATCTATATATCTATCTATAGATATATCTATATACTATCTATATATATATCTAAAAATATATCATCTATATATATATATATATATATACTATATATATATATATATCTAATATATAATCTATATATATATAGTCTATATATATATATATCTATATAGCTATATATATATATATCTATAGATAGATCTATATAGATATAGATAGATAATAGATATATATATAAGATATTATATCTATATATATTAATATATAATCTAGATATGATTCATATATATATATCTTATATTATCGTATTATAACTATATATATCTATTCTATATATATATATAATATATATCTATATATCTATTTAGAGATATATAGATACTATATATATATGATATATAGATCTAATAATATCTATATTTAATTATATCATATATAGCTAGAGATATATATATATATATAATATATAGATTATAATAATATATATAGATATATCTACATTATATAATTATATATAATAATAGATATATATATATATACCTAATATATATCTATTATATATAGATATCTAATATATAAATAGAGATCTATATATATATCGGTATATATATAGATCTAATATAGCTATATATATATATAATATATATATATATATGATATATAGATTATATCTATTATATATATAATCTAATATATAGATCTATAGATATAGAAATCATATATCTCTATATATATATAATTATAAATATCTAATATATTATATTATATATATTATATATTATAGATCTATCCATAGTTATATAAATATATATATATATAATCTATATATATATCTATATATAATCTATATAACGATATTATATATATATTCGATATAGATAGTCTATATATATATCTAGATATGATATCATATCTAGAGATATATAGATATATATATATATCTATATAATAATATATATTATCATATATAATATAGTTATTACATCTTTTATATATATAGCCATAATATATAATGATATAATAGAATAGACATATATATATATATATAATATTAATATAGATATAATAGTATTTATATATATATCTTACTATAATAGATCTAATTAAATAATCGTATATATCAGATTTCGATAAAATTTTTTTTTATATATATTATATATGATCTAATCTATATATATATCTATATAAAAAAAAAAAACATTATCCAAATATAGATCCTATAGATCTAATATATACATATATATCTAGTATAATATATTATCATATATCTACCTATCTATATATAATATCATATCCATATTTATATAATCTATAGATATCTCGAGAGAGATATAGTATCTATAATAGAGATATTATATATATATAAGATATTCGCTAATATATCTATAGATATATATTATATATATCTATATCGATAATATATACATTAATAAAAATAAAAAAATCTTTTTTTTTTAAGATATATATAGAATATATAGATTATATATATATAGTATATCATTATATATCTATTATACGAATATATAGAAATCATATAATAATAATATAGAGCGAGATATATATATTACATATATATATATAGAATATAGACATTAATCGATATCTAAGATTCTATATATATATTTATATTATAATATAATATATAATATATCTATATATTATATATATTATAAATCATGAGTATATTACTATAATCGACGAGATATACATCCATATCTGAAGATCGCTGATATAATTATATTAGATAGTAGAGCATAAGAGATAGCCTAGATCAGAATCGATATTATTATATAATATAGACGACGAGCTTGAGATCTAAGATATAGAGCTATTATAGATATTAGAAGCCGAGATCGATATATAGAGGATAATCGAGAGGATACATTATATATATATCTAGATCCAGATAGCCGAGAGGATGAGAGCTAGACTATATTAGATAGAATCTAGATCGATTATATAATATATATAGATCTTAGATGAGAGATAGAAAGATAGATTATATGAGATAATATTCTAAGATGCAGATATGATAATAGTTAATAGAGATTAATATATAATATATAGAATGATATATATAGAGGTCGAGGAATATATTAGAGAGAGAGAGAGAGAACATATAGTAGATGAGAGCTATATATATATACATATATATAGTATATTATATACGTAATATGAAGATAGACTTCTATATATATATACAATTGAGTAGATATTAGAGAGAGAGATATATACTAGTAGATAGATAGAGAGCCGATATATAGAGATAGAGATATATAGTATATATAGAAGATCTATATGATATATATAGAGCGATAGATAGTAATATTATAATATTATATATCCTTTTATATATAAAGATATAGAAATATTATAGATATTATATATATAATAGAGAGAATATAATATATCTTAATATATATATTAGTATATATATTAATAGATACAATAATCTTAGTATAATCATACTATATATTCATATATATATATCCTATATACATAATCAATATTATATTATAGATACATAATAGATATCGATATATACTAGATCTATATTATCAAACCTAATATATATATCTATTATACATAGATATAGAATCTATCTGATCGAATAATCATATAAATATCTATATATATAGATATGCTATATATAATCTATACTATTATAAATTATATCTATATAGATATATTAATAAAATGATTATATATATACTATACTATTATATAATAATATATTATAATTACATATAATATCTCTATATATATATAATTATATACAATATATATCTCATCTAATCCATATATATATTAAATCTAATACATATATATATTATATATATCTATATACATTATATTCTATATCTATATACATTATATATTATAATCTATATACAATATATATCTATCTCTATATACATATATATCTATATCTATATACATATATATAATATCTATTATATATATATATAGATACTACTAGATCTAAGATATATATAGATATAGATATCGAGATACGAAAGGCTCTACTTACGAAAAACTCGAGATACGAAAGCCAATGCGAAACATTTTACTGCTCTACATACGAAAAGTTTTCAAGATACGAAAGGTTGTTGCTGTAAAGTTGCGAGATTCGCCCGGACCACCGAGAACAATTTTGAAACTCCCACACCGCCAACTGATAAACTCGCCACCATCCTCTTAATATTTCCACCAATGGGAGAGCTCTCCCATTGGTTCCTGATGCTAGTCACCCCATAAGGTCCTGTTCTCCTACTGGTCAGCATCTACCCCTTGTGCTTTAAGTATTCTATTGGTAAAAGGATGCTGTAAATTGAAAAACTTATTCACGCAATACATTTAATAAAAAAAAAAAAAATTTGGTAAAGATAGAATGAAGAATAGATATGAATGGTTATTATACTGTTTGGTAGTTTCAGTAGTTGAAGAGAGATAATGAAAATTTATGGCTTACTATGTAAAGTGATTGCTTGTAGATCATTCGATACTCGTAAGTGCTGGATGTAAACATACGTTTGGAAGCTTTTTTTTTTGTTTGTTTATTATAGTTATTGGTTACTTAATAATTATTTGAAATGAGTACATGCAATACATTTAATAAAAAAATTGTGAATTAGATATCATAAAATATAAAATAAATCAGACTGCCAACAAATACGTATTTTTTAGAATTATTCTTCCGTTTTATTATTACGTTACGTATACGTAGGTTTCATTATAGCTGTCAGTAACTCGGTATCTCCATTAGGTAAAGATAGAATAAAGAATAGAAATGAATGGTTATTATACTGTTTGGTAGTTTCATTAGTTGAAGAGAGATACTAATGACAATTTATGGCTTACTGTGTGCTAGGAAAAATGATTGCTTGGCGCTCGTTCGATACTCGTAAGATGGGTAAAAGCTGAATGTAAACAATCGATTGGAAGGTTTGTTTTTGTTTGTTTGTGTATTATAGTTAATGATTAATTAATAATTATTTGAAGTGAATACATACTGATTATTTATACATTTTATTGGCATATTCTAAGCTTTTAGCTCTTAGGTTTAGATGTCAGAATCATAGACTAGGCTACAGTAGCAACCGCTAACATAGGCTAGGCTATTGTTAAGGGACATATGCTAAAGTCCTAATATATGCAGTAAAAATGGGTTTCAACATTACATGCAGTTGAATATTACTCAAGTATGTACAGTATTTTGCCTTTTTGGAGTCATATTTCTTCCGTCAGATCGGCGTTGTAACCCTAGAACATGTGTTTTAGGCCTGGAAATATAATTTACTGGGGTGTTTTTGGAGGGTTTGGAACGGATTAGCCATTTTACATGTAAAATGTGTCCCAAGATACGAAAAACTCATGATACGAAGGCCGCCTCGGAGCGGATTAATTTCGTATCTCGAGGTACCACTGTAGGTATAGATAGATATAGATATAGATATAGGTATAGATATATACAGATAGATATATATGGATATAGATATATATAGATATAGATAGATATAGATATAGACATATATTTAGATAGATATATATATAGATAAGATATATATAGATAGAATATGTATATATATAAGATATATATTTATATATTATATATATATGATATATATTATATTATATATAATATATATATATATATATTTGTAATATAAAAAAAAAAAATCTCTCTCTACGGTAAGGATTTACGAGGAGAATATATCAGGAAACAGTGACAACTCACTATAACTTAAAATGTACTTTAATAACAACTAGTAAGGAAATTAAAGTCACAAACAGAACATTAAACAAATTACGGACGCTTTACACAAAAGCAAAGACTCGCTATACAGCACTTCATCAAGACTACTCATCACTAATCACTGCATTTTACAGTATAATACCCAAGTCACAAAACTTTACATCAACACAACATATAATTCACTGTAACATCAAAAAGTTAGTGGCAACCAACGTAACATCACACAAGAAAACGTCCAAATGGATAAACAATACATTACCATATATTCCTCAAAACTTGATGCACTATTATAATCACTTGTTTGTTTCAGCTCCAACGAAAATCATCGTTTTGGGCCTTTATATACCCGACTAACGCTAGACATCCATGGACCAAATATCATTTTACGGTACATTATCCTTGGCGACTACCGCCTACGCCAAGCGCTACTGCCATCTGTTGTCTAGTGTACACACTTTTTTTGTATGCAAATATCAATTTTCAACCTTTTATGCAATTTTACATTCAATAAATCAATATTCCTTTACAATAATATATATATACAATATATATATATATATATATATATATATATATATATATATATACATATATATATGCAGAAGCCAGGTACTATGTCGTACCTCCAAGTAAATGGGGATACAATCCACAATGAAGTAAAATCCTCTTGTCGTTTTAAAATATATATTACTTGTACAGGATTAAAGCTTTCGACCATCAACTGTGGTCTTGTTCACTAAGGTGTGATATGTCACCTCAAGGAACTAACAAGTAAGAGCACAAACATTAATGTTTGTGCTCTTACTTGTTAGTTCCTTGAGGTGACATATCACACTTTAGTGAACAAGACCACAGTTGATGGTCGAAAGCTTTAATCCTGTACAAGTAATATATATTTTAAACGACAAGAGGATTTTACTTCATTGTGGATTGTATCCCCATATATATATATATATATATATATATAATATATATTATATATATATATATATATATGTATATATATATATATGTATATATATATATATATACATATATATAGATGCTTAAAAAATCACAGTAGATGCACGTGACTTCATAAATAAGCAAATCCCACAGGAAAATGATAGTCAGAAATCCAAGCGATTTTGTCTTTACCAAGACATTGTCAAGGAGCTAATGAAATACAATTGGAGAGAAAGGTCTCAGGTACACAACAAGATCAAGAATACCAGATGGTTAATTGTCAAAAGGGTAAAAATTAAAAGAAATAATCCAGGATTATCGGATATCACATGGTCACAAGCCTAAACAGATTAGACCCTAACCGAAATTACAAAGTATCTTTACAGTCCAAAACATGTAAAAACTGAATATATTAATTTTTTTGCTTATATTTATCTACAACTTTTTTCATTATGAAAGCATCAAGTTTAAATAAACCAAGACTTGAATTTAGAACATTTCTATTATTTGACTTGATGAAACAAGATTCAATGATATTCCTTTTAACTGTGTCATTACATGGGATTAAGGGGATGGGGAAAAGCTAAGGAAACACCATGCCATGAATCAAGTTGGGCGGAGAACCAAGATCTACACCGCCTAAGGAGGTGGTGCGAATTCGAACCAAGGGTGGCTCAAGTTGAGCTTGACAGAAGAAGTCAGAGAGGACTGGCAGCCGCCGTCGAGTACAGAAGCAGAAATATTGCCAGGGTCCAACAATAGATTTGTAAGTTTTGTAGTTGTACTTGTAACTCTAATTCTTTGTACAAGTAACGAACGAAACTCTGCCGTCCGTCTCATTCAAACTTCTGAGAGACTAAGACTACAAAGATTACTAATCCAGAATAACATTAAGAAGAAGCATAAAGTTCAAAACCAGAATGTAGAACGAATTATCAAGAAGAAACAGGTAAGCGATCATATAACTTGAAGACTACCTTACAAAAACGCACCACATAAAATTGGTGCACCACACATAACATTGGTGGCAGCGGTGGGATCCAGGAGATGTAACGTGCAGTGAAGATAGTTAAAGAAATACACATTTCGAGTTACAACAGTGATACCAATTGACGAACAGAACTTAGAAATTAATAATGACGGCGAAGAATAATAGTGATCGATAAAATCCTGCTTGAAGATGTAAATGAAAGGTGCAATAATAGACTTTATACAACAGCGTAAACAGTTTCGTTTTCCTCTCGAAGCAAAACAACGAGACGTAGCGTGTTATGAAATGAAGGCATAAAGTGCGCGACGCAGACATAACTTCATCAAGTCGAGACGTGGAACTAGTGCAGCCAGGGAGCGTATTGCAGATGAACAAAAACACATTCCCATTAAAGAATCGACGTTACTGAAGAATTTTCGACAAGGACGAATCTTTGCCAAACAACGAAACGAGAAAACAGCGTCAGTCAAGATTGAATTTGAAACACAACAGGTGAATTTGACAACGAGGCAAGTGATATCGGAAAAAGCAAATCGAATGAACAGACATAAGTGTGCTGAAGCTGAATTTTTTTTTTATTCTCTCTCTATACGAGCGTGTGAAAAGATTACGTATTCTTTCTCTTAGAAAATATCAAACTTTTATTTTAATTCTCTTTCAAAAAGAGTATAAAGATTTAAAAATGAATTATTTAATTTTGATAGTTAGGAAATCTTAGTATTTTTTACACTCGGTTGTGATGAATATAATTCTGAATACTTATGTATTTGTGTCCCATTTATTTGAATAATTTCTTTTAACAGGTTGTGCACTTTGAGTTCCAATAAACAAATTATATATATATATATATATATATATATATATATATATATATATATTTATATACAGTATATATATATATATATATACATACTGTATATATATATATATATATATATATATATATATAATATATATATATATATATGTATATATATATCTAGTATACTTTGGAATTAACAATGCATGAGCATTTTTTTTTATACTGTTGTGCATAGTGAACTACACATATAATTTTTCTTTGAATATTATGTTGTGTATCATTTTGTTTGACTAATTGTTGGTGATACTTTTATGCCCAATCTCACATATGATTTTTTATGCTGTGTAATGATGAGTAACATATGTGAATATTTTTTTTTCTTTTTTTTTGGAAATGTATAGAGCCTTTAATGAATTACTCGACACTGTCAGAGATAGTTCATACAATTTAAGACCAACACCAGACAGACGCAGTAGAATCCCAGTTCCAGTTTCAAGGAAATACTAACCCAATAACACAAATAACAGTAATCAGAACAGTGCCAATAATACTAATAATATAATTACTAAAAGTACTTACACGTTTCGAAACAGAAGAATGAATCAGGCAGCTGTAATAACACAAGCCACACGTTTCTGTGGACAAGTTAAAGCTTCCAATCCAGACAAAAGTCAACTAGAAGCATATACAGTTAATCACTGGCTAGCTGATGCTGACAGCCGCATATCTTCAGGGGGAATAACAGATGAAAGAGCTAAAATTAATGAGGACTTGTTTCTCGTTAGTTCAGAACACGGTGATGCACATAAAACTTTGAATTCGGGTAGTTTCAGCAAATTAACTAAATATGATGAATTCAAAACAATTTGTTTGATGCTCTGGGAGCCCGTGAGTAAAGAAGATATATTATGTAATATTACTAAATTCCTAAATCTCCAATATGAATCCATGGCAGAGCTCTACGCAAATGTTGAAAATGCCATAGACAAAATAATAGAAGACTTGAAGTCCACAAACATCACCATTGGAGATAGACAGTGTTTGGTGATGATGAAAGGGGATTAGTTAATGTAAGATACGTCTTAAACTACTTGGCACATGGAACCATATATAATGCTCTAGGAGAAAAGGAAAAGAAAGCCTTTCGGAAAATTAAAATTTATCCCAAGAATAATAGCCTTCAAACATTAAAAACAATGAACAAGAAATAAAGAAGGCAGAGACAGATTTCTCCAAGGAATTCGTAGGGGTAATAGAAAAACAAAATGAAAGGAAAGGCAGAAATAATAACCCTGCAAATAGAGTAAATAATAATGCCAGACAAGCAGGGCATAGATCCTCTCATTTCAAGGGAAATATAACAGAAAATGGAATCCTAACCAGAAAGGAAGACAGAATTATTCAAGGAATGGTCCACCCATGACATATAAGCCTGGTCAATCTTCAAACACAAATAATTAAAGTCAAGGAAACTATTCAGCTCAAGGAGCAAGACCAAAGGCAGCATGTGAAAATTGTGGGTATACAAATCATTCCACTAATGAGTGCAGAAAGCCTAGAAGCTGTGCAGTTTGCAAGAAGGTTGGGCATCTAACTAAAAGCTGTTGGTTCAATAATAAGGGAACCAATAGGTAAGTAATAGAAGTAAGTAACGGCCGTCCAATTCCACAGAACTTTTCCAGCCAGTGAAAGAAAGAAAATAATTCCCTTCAAGATGATAGAAAAGAGAGATAAAAAAAGAAATAGCTAGTATGAAAAATGGAGGTTCATCCGCATTTTCCTACATAAATAGCAAAGAAGTAGTATTCTCCATGAAAGAATAAGAAATAAACAGAAAGGATTTGCCTATTGTGAAGATTCCAATAAGTGGAAAGACATGCACTATACTTATAGATTCAGGCAGTACAGTGAATACAATAGATAAATCAACTTTAACCAGATATTTAGGCATTTCAGGAACGCTGATGCAGAGTCAAAATAAAGTTATAAAAGGAATAGCGGGTGAACAAATTAGAAGTAGGAAAGGTGAACTTGGAAATAGACATTTTGTCACACAAATTTGTCGAAAGTTTTCTAAGTCTAAAAGATAGATTTTTTCCTGCACAAGTATTATTCTCATTTAATTTAATGAGGAGATGTGGTATAATACTAGACTGCAGTGAAGAAAAGATTAGCCTGAAACAGGATAATCAGAAGAGCGTGTGTTTTGCGCTTGACGAAGAAAAGCCTCACCCAAATCTGATCAATTTGTCTGAGACAGTTTCGACAAGCGAGAGAGACATACGAGAAAGGCAAGGATAAAATAGAAACAGATAGAAAAGAGGAATTCCCATCATCAATGAAATGTGCACATATAGATGATATATACTCAGATTCAAGAAATTACTCAGATATAGATAATGGTGATCACCGAAAGTCTGAATATAACGAAAATCAAGATGCTTATACAGATACCTATAGAGATACATGTACTAATAACTGTAGCAATGTAGTAATGAGTTACGAGGATGAAGGAAAAATACTAAATGAAGTATTGCTATTAGATAAAATAAAGAAATCAGATATAAATAGTATAATAGAAGTAACAGAAGAAACCACTGAAAATGCAGAACTTTTTTCAGACATAGAAGATGAAGAGATATGTTGTGTTACCACCGCTGATGATAATAAAGTACAATTTATACTCAATAGAGCAGTAACTTTAAATCCAAAATGCTTAACAAAAATATATTTAAGAGCAAAAGAGAACGTAAGGGCTAAAGATGTCCTTTTGTTGAACGATGAATTGCCAGATTTTGTCAGAATGGATAATCCACTAGTGTCCACATAAATGGTGATAATTGTGAAGCTTATGTCCAAAACTGTTCAAATAACAAACTAACACTATACGCAGGCACTGTCTTTTCCATAGGAATACCTATTAACAATCCTTTACTAAAGGTAGAAGAAAAAGCATTTTTCTCTATAAATGGCCAAAACTCTCAAATAAATCAGGAAGGAAATAAAACAGATTTTCCAGAAAAGAGAAACAAGTTAATTCAAGTGCTAGAGAAAAATAGAAATGTAATAGCTGTAGAAGGAGATAAACTAGGAAGAACGAATGTCCTACAACATAAGATTTTGTTAGATGATTGAGCCAAGCCATTTTCTATTCCTAATTACAGATTACCAATAAGCCCGAGACCCATAGTTGATAATTTGATAGAGGAAATGAAAAGAGATGGAGTAATAATTCCTTCTCAATCTCCGTATAATTCTCCGTTGTTGCTTGTTCCAAAGGAAGATGGCAATTGGAGGCTTGGAATAGATTATAGAAAATTAAACTCCAACACAGTTCCAGATAGAATGCCGACGCCAGTAATTCAAGATATGTGAGCTCAATTAGGAGGGGCTACCGTATTTTCACCCCTGGACCTCCTCCGTGGTTATTGGCAAGTACCTCTAGATGAAGAATCCAAACAATTCACAGCCTTCAGCACACATAAAGAACATTTTCAGTTTGAAGTAATGCCATTTGGACTCACATCAGCTCCTTTAACGTTTGTTAGATTAATGTTACAAATTCTAGGAGACATAGAAAAAGTTGCAGTATATTTAGACGATGCAATCATTTTTAGTAAAGATTCAGAAAGCCATTTCAAAACATTAGAATTGGTCCTAGAAAGATTAACAATGGCAGGACTAAAAATTAAATTTAAGAAATGTCAGTTCCTCATGAAGTCATTAGAATACTTGGGTCATATAATTAGTGAAGACGGAATGCGCACGCAAGCAGGTAAAATAAAGGCAATAATTGATTATCCAACTCCCACTAATTTGAAAGCATTAAGGAGATTCCTTGGGATGGTTCGATTTGATAGACCGTTTATAAAAGGATTTGCAACTAACACCAAACCTTTGACAGAATTAACCAAAAAGGATGTTAAATATGAACGGCAGAATGAACAAGAAACAGCCTTTCAAACATCAAAGAGCAAAATGACTAGGAACCCTGTTATGGTCTGCCCAGATTTTTCAAAAGATTTTTATTTAGCTTGTGATGCCTCGAGTACAGGGCTAGGAGCTGTATTGTTACAAAAGATCAAAACTAGAATGAGGGCAGTATACTATGCCAGTAGAGTTTTAAACCTAGCAGAAAAACACTATAGTACAACCGAAAGAGAGTGTTTAGCTTTATTTTGGGGTTTAAAGAAATTTAGACACACCTTTGGGTCAAAGTTAATGTGTTTACTGATCACAAACCCATTTGTGATTTGTTTAAAAAGAGGACTTTCACTAACAACATGAAGTTCAATAGATGGTTGTTTAGTGTATTAGAGTTTGCTCCAGAGTTCAGATATATTCCAGGGAAACTTAACACCTTGGGAGATGCATTATCCAGATCTCAAGAAGAAACAGAAAAATGCATCACAACTAATACCTTCTGTTTTAGTTGTCAGGTGGTAGATTTAGATTTAGAAAGAGTGAAAGTAACAAGATAAAGATCCAGAAATCAGACAAATAGGACAGCTGCTAATAGATGAATCCTTAAAACCTGATTTTCAGTTAATAAATGGTTTGTTGTATAAAATGCCGACAGAGAAAAATGGTTGTTCACGATTATATATCCCAAAAACACTAACCAGAGAAGTTTTAGAACTAACACACTCATATAAGTTGGCAGGACATCCAGGAATTAAAAAGACAACTAGAATCATAGCCAGAAATTATTTTTGGCCACATTGTAGTGTAGATGCCAAGAACTTTGTACAAAATTGCGTAGTTTGTAATCAACATAAAGGTAACGTAAATACAAAAGCTCCACTTGAAAACTATCCATCAAAGTTAAATCCATTTCAAGTAGTAACTATGGACTTTTTGGGTCCATTTCCAACAACTATTAGAGGAAGCAAACAAATATTAGTCTTCTTAGACTATCTAACTAGATATGTACAAATCATACCTGTAAGAAACAGAGATGCAGCTACAGTCGCCGAAGCTCTTAAATCTAGAATTATAACCAGACTTTCATGTCCTCAAGTTCTTCTATCTGATAATGCTGAATTTACTAGTGATCTCTTAAAGAAAATATGCGAGTTTTATGAAATAAATAAATGTCAAATAACAGCTTATAAACCCAGTTTAAATGGAGCAGTAGAACGAACTAATCGTAAAATAAAGGATATCCTGAAAACTTTAGTAAAACCACATACAGAAGATTGGAACTTAGCTCTTGAAGACGTACAGTTCACATTGAATAATACTGTAAATGAGACGATAGGAGAATCTCCTCATTATTTGCTATATGGCTATCAGAAAAGAATGCCTAATACATTGTTAGATGATGCAACACGATACCAGACATACTTATAACTATGATAACTATGTTGCATGGAAAACCAGACGTACTTACGAGACTATCATGTAGACAAGAGCTAGACTAAAAGACGTACTTAAGACTCAAGAAAAATGCTATAACAAAAATACCACTAAACCAGACATTACTGTGGATGCTCAAATATATGTTCAGAATCATTTACTAGAAGGTCCAAATGTAAAAGTTTCTCCCAAATTCACTGGGCCATATAGAGTAATAGAAGTGTTAAAATTAATTATATACAGAGTAATGAATGAAAGTGGTCTAAAGGAAAAGGTAGCTCACTGGAATAACGTATAGGTAGTGAAAACAGATCCATAGTCTACTAAAGATATAGATAACATAGGAAAGGAAAATACTGTAGAAAATCCAATTACAACGAGGTGTGATCTAAGAAACAGAAAGAGGTAAGAATTGTGTGTATATAGCCATATGTAGGTGTTGGACTGAAAATATCATAAGTGTGATGGATACAGTGCAATTTGTGTCTATATATATCTATAGAGAAAATCTGATTAAGTCTAATTTTTCCAGAGGCAAACATGCGGTTCATCATCGCACTAGTTTTAATGGGATTCATCTCTTCAGAAGTGGAGATAAGGAAAGGTGCCCTGTCAAACAGACATGGAAAAGTCAAAATGACCAATGACCTTGGAATAGTTAGTATAGATATTCCACAGTGCTCAAACGTGAAAGTGAACTAAAAGAAATCCAAGATGGTATTAAAGCAATCCTTCAGAAGGATGATAATAACAGTGCCATGTCATTATTGGAAAAGTTGAGCATGAACATAAATAACACACTGAGAACAAGGTCCGAAAGATCCCTCTTACCCTTCATTGGAACTGCTCTAAATCAGTTGTTTGGGGTTGCTACCGAAGCAAATGTAGAACAAGAAAAGGAAAGAATTGACAGACTGGAAAAGTGGGCAGCCGCAAGGGGTACAGTGATAAATAAAGTGACTACCTCTCACAATCAAAATGCAGAACAAATAGAAAAATTGAAAGTCTTCATAAGTCAAGTAAATCAGAATGTAACAAAACCACTCAATAAGATAGAAAATATACAGTTTGTAAATACCTTTGCACTGGAAAGTGAAGTGATGTTACAAGAACATAAAGACATGCTCAATGCTGTCTTACTTGCTTACAAAGGTATTTTCAGCCCAACACTAATCACTCCAAAAGAATTAGAAGACATTATTAATAACGGCACAAACAGGATAAGGTTAGGTGCTAAACGTATATATGCCCCACAGGAAAATAAGTGCAAAAATGATCAGCTTTTAAGCATGTACTCCTCAATAGAATAAATAATGCAGGAAAAAAAACAAGGAAAAAATAATGATCCTTGGAGACTTTAACTGCAAAATAGGAAAAGTCATCTCCAACAATAAGGAAGAAGTGATTAAAGGAGGAAAAGCACTGCTGAACCTAATCAAACAAAACAAACTATTGTTATTAAATAATCATAGAAAATGCATTGGAACATGGACAAGAATACAAAACATGCAGAAGTCTACTATTATTGACTATGTAATGATAAGGGAAGAAGATGAAGGAGGAGTCCAGGTAATAGAAATAGATGAAACAAAAGAAATAGTAACGCCATACAGGATATCCTCTGAACTAGTGGACTCTGACCACTGTGCTGTGAGAGTGGTCATGAACTGGAGAATAGTATGCGAGAGAAGCAAGAGCGGAAAATATATAGTAGATATAAGAAAGCTAAAAGATTGCAAAGACAAGCCTTGGTAGACATAGCAAGAGAAAATGATCACATAAAACAGAAATACACCAAATGGCAAACAGAACTGGACAAAATATTGGGAAAGTGTAAGAAAAAAGCAAAGTTAAAAAGGAAAGCAAATCAAGAATATTAAGAGACCTAATGAGGGAAGGTAATAATGGAAGGGAAAAAGTTTAGTAGTACAGAAAAGAAGTGGGTATGGCAGGTACAGGAGAGATTAATAGGTGAATACATTGCTAGAGAAAAAACGAAGGAAGAGGGCATCAGGATAAAGGAGACAGCAGCCGAAATAAAATCCGAAGGGAGATTAAGTGAATGGAGCAGCAGCCTTTTGGGACTTCAAGAAAAAAACTCGACGGCACAAAACCAAACAATGTGGTGGCAGTAAGAAGGGAAAGTAATAGAAAAGGTAGAAGGAATTAAAAGAGAGTATGAACAATATTATAACGATCTATTCATATTAGATCAACCTAAAGATGAAATTGGCATGCTAGCGGATGAAATTACCCTCCAGTTCCAGGAATAGATGTCCATAAGTGGGACAGGAAAAACTGGAAAAATCCAAAAGACAAGAATTCAGGAAGTGGAAAAAGCGGTAATGAACCGGAAGAATAAATACACCCCGGACAGTAAAGGTATAAATAATATAATTATAAAAAGTATGGCTACAGAAATCACTGAAAGTATGGCACTCTTAATTGGAGACATTGAAGGGGAGTTAAACACTCCTGACGAATGGGAGAAAATGGAAATATTATCACGTCACAAAAAAGGAACCAACTAGAATCAGAAAACAAGAAAGGGATATTCAGTACTAGTAACATAAGCAATGTATTTGAAAAAGTGAGGATGGAAATAACGAAGAATGAGATAAACCAGAAGATTAGCCGGTTCCAATGTGGTGGCATAGAAGGAAGATCCACAGTTGATCACTTGCTAACCTTGAATGCAGTGATTGACTACAACTCAGTGTTGGGAGCCCCAACGTACATATGGTTTTGGGATGCGTATAAATGCTTTGACAAACTGAAGCTGAAGGACTGCATTAAAGAGATAGGGAAAATGATAGGTTGGAAAGATGCATGGTTGATAAGAAAAGTGAATGAAAACGGCAAAACAGTCATAAAATGCCCTGCGGGAGGAACCAGCAGAAAATGTGAGGCAAGGTACAATTTACAGCACAAAGCTATGCAGCATAGTGACAGACAGAGTGAATGATCTAAGCAGGAAGAACGTAACACTCATAAGAAATATAGCAATAGAGTTAGAGTCCCTAATATTTGTTGATGACATAATGTTCCCCACCAGCAGGAGAGAAGGAATAGAAATGGCAATTGGAAACTGCCGCACCCTAGAGCAGCTAAAGAAATTTACTTTTAATACTGAGCCATGTAAGTCAACAGTGCTAGTAATAGACAAAAAAGCAAAGAAATCCAGGGGCCGGATACTCAAAACTTCCAAAGGCGCCTTTTCTGGCAAAGGCGCCGTTCCTGTCGGCAGTTACTCGAAAGGCTCATACTCAAAACACCGAATGTGCGCCGCCATCTTGGAAATATGGCGCCGTGAGAGCCTTTGTGGGGGAAAGGCAACTGTGGGAATGACAACAAGGAAGAAGAGGGTGTCTCATACCTCTTGTATACGTCAATTAACGCCATTAGACATAGTTTTGTGGTTTAAGGTGTACTTACTGTGGGTAAGTAGACAAATTATACGTTTATTACTTAGTTATTAATGAGATTTGTATTAGGCTACCTAATGCTTATAGGCCTATAACCTAGGCTACATGTAAGCAGCAATGAGAGCTTGAGGTTTGACGTTTAGTAGGCAGAGGAACATTTTTGATAAATTTGGACAATGGTACACCTTATGCATGTATATCCTGTGTGGCTGTTTAGTGGGGAACGAATTTAATTTCCCTAGGTTTAACATATATAAAGTGGAAAAAGAACAGCCAAAATATCCAATTATAATTTGCAACAATGTTAAATATGCACACTATAGTCGATTCATTTAAGGTAGATTCTTGAGCCTACGAGACGTTTGTTTGGCGGCCTCTGATTGGCTGGTAGCGGGAGGCAGACTGCTCGCTCAGTGGGTCATATTTTCGTTTGTAGCTTAGAAAACTAGCAATATGTTTACATTTCTTCATTTATCTCACGTTTTACAAAAGATAGGAAAGTTTTGGTCATATCAAAGGATTCAGTATTAAATGTACAATTAATTAATCTTTTCCTGAAACCAATAAGTTAAAATACAAAGGAATTACAACGAGTAGAAGTGAAGGGAAAAACATTTCATTCTTTATACCTGTTTTTATTCATCATCGGATTTTGCATAATTCACGAGATCAAGATAAAATGAAATCTTGTGTTTTAAAACAATAAAATCACCCTGAATACGCTGGTGCTTTCAGATTTTAAATGCGTGTAATATGTAAAGAGAAAATGAAGAATATGTCTTATTATGTTGCATCCGTGCTTGACTCGGTTTGACAGTAGTGCCGAGAGACGCAATATATCGTGGGTCTGGTCCTCTCAGCTAGAGCCGTTCGCGTGTTGGCAGTTGCCAATTGGTGATATGAGAAGTTTGCAGTTTCGAGACTATGTATTTACCGAATTATTATGTCATTTCGTTTTCTATAAATAAATGCGTAGAATTCCCATTATGACTTTTGAACATCTTTACTAAAATATTATATATGTCCGTATTTCTGGACATATCTGATAAAAGAAAAGTAAATAATCAGATGGATGCATCTGGGTGTTGGCTTCAATTTAGTCTAAGTGAGAAATGTACATGCTTTATGAGGCTCACTGATAAATAACAGAACTTGTTTCTCTGGCCAATAACATCAAAAGCTTATGGTTTTCATATGTTCACTCAATAAACAAAAGTACAAATGTTTATTTCTTACCATAAAATTTGTTGACGATGTAACGAATATAATATACCGTCTTTATCAGAATTGCTTGAGTTACTCTTACACCAGAATGTTTATCTCCTTTATATACATGTTACACTTGACAACATGTCTACAACAATGTTTAGGAAAAATTTGCTTAGTTTTCTCCTGAGGTAGTTGATTATTCTTGAATCACTTAATTCATACCTGAGTTAGAATAGCTCCCGTAACCGTTCCCACAGCCCTGCATTAATTGTATATATATATATATATATATATATATATATATATATATATATATATATAGCACATGTAGGATAATGAGACTAATCAGAAGACTGTTATATCATCATCTTTTTATACAAAAAGAATGGAAATTCATGCAGATATATTATGTCATAAACACAAGAGAAAGTCATACACAGTAGGCTTACATTGGTATGTCATTAGGCTATCGATATGAACAAAAAGAAATTAAAATTTTACAAATTTTCTTACGTCATCATTATTTAAAAAATAAATAAAGGAAAATCATACATATATACATAGTCATGTCATTACCTATTGGAACAAAAAGAATGGGAAATTATAAAGATACATTGATATCCCTTTTTCTATTAAAACCAAGTAAAAAGAATTTATAAACAGATATGTACATTGTTATGCCATTAAATATTAAAAAAAAAGGAAACTCATATGGATATACTGTAGTTATGAAATTGCCTATCTAAAAAATGGAAAACTATAGAAACACTGTTAGGTCTTCAACTTAAAAAAAAAAATAAATAATGGAAAATCATTGATATATATCATCACTGTCAGTGTCATCCTCCCTAATATCAATATCATCACTGTCAGTTTCGTCATCTCCAATGTCAATAACAAAACTTTCAAACATATGCTCTCTAGCACATCTTTCCTCCTATAATCATCTTCTAATTTCTTAACGTGGTGAAAACATTTCTTCCAGTCTTCTGTTGTAACTTTGTCTATCGCCAGTCTCGTAAGCTGCTCAACAGTTTTCAAAGATTGATTTGCTAGAGTTATTTTCTGATATCCCCTTTATTTGAGCCCATATAAGTTCTATGGGGTTAAACTGACAATAATATGGTGGCAGTCTGAGCACATCATGACCATTTGCACGGGCTATCTCATCTATCACATACCTCTGTTTTTCTTTGTGACACTTGGCAATCTGCAGCAATTTTGGCTTTGTTGCTGATGGGTCGTGGGTGACGTTATTAGAAGAAAGCCACTCTATGACTTCACTTTTTCTGTTGCTGGTTGCTGGCACTTTATTTTCTATTTTGCTATGGTAGGGAGCATTGTCCATTATGATTAGAGATCTATCTTCTATATTAGGCAATAGTTGTTCCTTAAACCACTTTAAAAACCTTTCATGGTCCATGGAATCATGGTAGTCCCCTTTGGCACCATTTTTTGACCTAAACAACAATAGCGCATCTTTGACAAACCCCTTCTCACTCCCCGCGTGCACCACAATAAATCTTGACCCCTTACAGTCTTAAGTTTGGGTCCTATTTCGCCTTCACCCGTTGTCCAAACACTGACTACACATTCATTTGGTTTATCCAAGTTTCATCCAGGAATACTTCAGGTTTACGTTCAGTTGGACTACAATTCCTATTCTTTTCAATTAACCGTAGGTATTCAGTTCTCGCTGCCACTATATCATCACGTTCCATTAAAATTGTTCTTCCACTCGTCACTTTTTATAGTAGCGGAATCCAAGCCCTCTCACAATTTTCCATAACGTTGTTCTTCCACCATTAAACTTTACCGGGTCTTCCTTCACTTTTTCCAGTAGGGCATCTAACGTTGGGAGCTCTCCTCTCTCGTAAAAAGACAAAATCTCCTTCCGAATACACTCATTTACAAAACTATCCACCTTCCTTCCTCACTCGGATCCTCTTTCCTGGGATATACATGTGAAGCGAAGGGGACGTTACCACACTCAGATGAATGTCGCTTGATTTTTTTCACTGTGTTGGTGGGCACTCCTGTAGCTTTGGCGGTCTTCTCAAATACTTCATTTCTTGAGTCTGCTCCCCACTGTGAGCTGAAGTAACGATGAACATTCATTATAATGTTGCGAGCTTGACTTGCAAATCTGGAAACGGTGCGACGAATGGTGCTGTCATCTCGAGACATCTGCTTGAAAAGAAAAAGAAATCTTGCTTAGTTCGTTGCTGTTTATTGCTCCACTGAGATTATTATTTCATATCACTCAATTAAGTCTCTGATATCTCTTTCGTTTGAAAATATATTCATATAAGAAAATTAGAAACAATATGTTGAAACCAACCTCATTAAAACTAAGGATGAGCTGAAGAGTGCGAAGTAGGTCCGTAGATTTCAAATTCATTCCTGCGACTTGAATTCCCGCCCGCGGCCAGCCTACACCTCTAACGATACCAGATGGATCCATCTGATTATTTACTTTTTTTTATCAGATATGTCCAGAAATACGAACATATATGATATTTGAGTAAAAATGTTCGAAAGTCATAATGGGAATTCTATGCAATTATTTATAGAAAATGTAATGACATAATAATTCGGTGAATACATAGTCTCGAAACTGCAAACTTCTCATATCGCCAATTGGCAACTGCCAACACGCGAACGGCTCTAGCTGAGAGGACCAGACCCACGATATCTTGCGTCTCTCGGCACTACTGTCAAACCGAGTCAAGCACGGATGCAACATAATAAGACATATTCATCATTTTCTCTTTACATATTACACGCATTTAAAATCTGAAAGCACCAGCGTATTCAGGGTGATTTTATTGTTTAATAGCACAAGATTTTATTTTATCTTGATCTCATGAATTATGCAAAATCCGATGATGAATAAAAACAGGTATAAAGAATGAAATGTTTCTCCCTTCACTTCTACTCGTTGTAATTCCTTTGTATTTTAACTTATTGATTTCAGGAAAAGATTATTTAATTGTACATTTAATACCGAATCCTTTGGTATGACCAAAACTTTCCTATCTTTTGTAAAACGTGAGATAAATGAAGAAATGTAAACATATTGCTAGTTTTCTAAGCTACAAACGAAAATATGATCCACTGAGCGAGCAGTCTGCCTCCCGCTACCAGCCAATCAGAGGCCGCCAAACAAACGTCTCGTAGGCGCAAGAATCTACCTTAAATGAATCGACTATAGTAAATGACTACTAAGGTGGGTTTGGGTGCATAGCCCCCATCAAGGAATTAATCAAATCACTGACAGATTAGGTTAGTGTACAGGGTTAGGCAAGTGGACAATATTGGGAAATGGTTAGCACATTGTGGGCATACCCACCCCCCCCCCCCCCCGCATTTAGGAATTAATGTAGCAGCACTAGTGCACATGTCAAGCACAAGAACTCTCTCTTAAAAAGAGCTGTGCATGGCTGTTTTTCTCTTAGTACACCTTCGTTGAAGAGAACATTGAATCACAACAGGAAAGAAATATTCTAAGTTATTGTAAGCAGGTTGAGACATACTCAGGACCAGTTGATTCCTTTAATGTACATGAGTTGATTACAGATCAAGGGATGAGCGGGAACTGACTTGTCTTTTCCCGAACCCCGTGCAAAGAGATACACATAACAGGGAAAACATATCGTACCTCAAATGGAACATTCCTACAGTTATTTTTTCTTTTTCATTCTCTTTAATCATATCCCTGTAGGAATCGGAAGGTTACTAAAGTGTGTCATAGTTGTCACTTATTTTTTATTGATTCTCATTTTTTGCAAATATATTTACTAGTAGGTTCAAGTTTTATAAAAATCTTTAGGACCTAGCTTACCATTATGAATGCTTTTAGGTTGATTATCACAATATATCTAAGATAAACTTTATTGTTCAAGTTTTAGATACCTAATTGTAGGCATAGTGAGAACATCAATAAACCTTGTGATGGAAGCCCTGGTTTCGTATTTTGCAGCTCAGCAGTTGCAACGGGAGAGGAGGTACAGAGACCCTTTGGATCCACTTCACATTGATGACACAGAATTGCTTCAAAAATATAGATTTCCTCGCAACCAGATCATCAGTCTGTGTGAAGAACTAGAGCCACACATTGGAAGGCCAACCTCAAGAAGCCATGCCATCCCCACACATACACAGGTCTTGGTGGCGTTGAGATTTTTGGCAAGTGGGACCTTTCAAAATGTGATTGGTGATGTAACTGGTATGAGCCAAGCAAGTGTAAGTCGCATCATCAGTCAAGTTACAGATGTTCTATATAACAAAGCAAGGACAGAAATAAAAGTGCCACAAAATCCACAGGAAATTCACCAGACTGCGCAAACTTTCCATAGGATTAGTGGCTTTCCAAGAGTCATTGGTGTAATAGATGGAACACATATTCCCATTAAAGCACCAAGTGACAATGAATACATTTATGTAAACCGTAAAGGATATCACTCGCTAAATCTTCAAGTAGTTGGAAATGCCCAAAACCTCATCACTAGCTATACTGTGAAGTATCCTGGCAGCACCCATGATGCCTACATTTGGAACAACTGCCCACTACGAGGTCGCTTCCAAGATGGTGTCTATGGAGATATGCATCTTCTTGGTGAGTATCATGCTCTTATTTATTCATACTTTTATTATACAATATTTAAGTTGTGCTTGGTGTGTACTTACAGGTCCTGTGATACTAATATTTAAGTAAAGGTACCAGTTATATACTGCATATAAATAAGCTGTGGCTAAAGTAATGTATTTCCTAGTACTGTATTACAAATTCCTAAGACAGTACAGTACTTACCTTCTGTTGATTTTTCAATTATGAGAACTAATAATATAATATCTTATTAATGTGTCTATAAATGATTTAAATCTAGACATTTTTTCTGTTGCAGGTGACAGTGGGTATCCACTGGAGCCATTTCTCCTCACCCCATATCCACACCCAACAACCCTGGGACAAGAAAGGTATAATAGGTCACATAAGAAGACGAGAACTATAATTGAGCAGACATTTGGGGTCTTGAAATCTCGCTTCCGATGTCTGCATAATTCTGGTGGGTCTCTACAGTATGAACCCAAAAAATGTGCGAAGATAGCTGCTGCCTGTATGCTGCTACACAATCATTGTGTTCAGCAACGAATACCTGCTCCTGAGCTGCTTGAGGAAGAGGAGCAAGAGGATGAGGAAGATCCTGATGATCCAGCAGCAGTTGCAGGTGCAAAAGGCAAGGTGCAGGGCAAGTGGTAAGAGAGGAGATAGTAGCAAATTTTTTTGCATAAATGTAAGAGGAGAGATGGTGGAAATTTTGTTTTTGCATCAATATATTTTGTAGAGTAAACTATATTTCTACATTATCATTGTTCTTGTTTAGTTTGCCCTTGTGCTGTTTTTTATATATAATATAGGTTTATTTTGCAAGTTACACTAATTGCTTTGTAATAGTGTGATTTTCCTCTGCAGACGCTAGATTTAAAGTTATTGGATGTGTATTATTTAAAATTATTTCATATATACAATCTAAAATTCCTATATTATAATCTGATTGTTTTGACTTATAGTTCATATATCTTATAAAATTTTCATGTATAAGCAATGCTAGATAAACTATATTTTTTTAAGTTTTGACCTTTAGTTATCATAGATCTTATTAAATGTTCATTTATAATCAATGCTAGAAAAACAATGTATTTTTCTTAAGTCTTGTTTAATAAACCTCAATACAGAAAATATATATTTATACTATGTACTATATGCAAAGGTGAAAATATATATATGCAATTTCTCTGGCTTATCACTTCTCTTCAGGTACTCATAAGGCACATTTAACATAGGTTAAGGTGGTCTGAGATAAGTACAGTACTACATACTGTGACTCACATTATGAAATAAATGCCACCTAGATACAAGTTATGAAATAAATGAATTTTATGTTCATATTACCTAGATACAAACAGGGTACTGTATCACTGAATGCCTTAATAGCAATATCAGTGTATTACATAGTACATTATGTGCAGGAAAGAAATAATACACTAAAGTAAATAAAAAAACTTGCAATAAGGTAGAGGTAACTGAGATCACAGAGGTATCATTTTATACTATTATAAATAAGAAAACATGCATTATAGCCACAATAGAGAAATAATATGAAATAGCAATGTAAATAAAAAAATGTACTATAAAAAATTATACTTACAATAAGGTAGAGGTAACTGAGATCACAGAGGTGTCATTTTACACTTATAAATAATAAAACATGCATTATAGCCACATTAGAGAAATAACATGAAATAGCATTGTAAATAAACAAAAACTACTAAACTTATCACAAGTACCGCGATATCATGGAGGAAAAATAAAAAAAATAAACCTCATTAAATACTGGAGTGGTTTGCTTAAGACAATGAGGTAGTATATCACATTACTCTTAAACAAAAGACTTGCAAGATACTTCTCAATAATGAAGAGGTATATGATATTTATCACCTTATGGGCACCCATGGTATAGGAACATATAGGGCATGGTTAAAAAAAAAATAGATTTTACTACTGTATAGACTATATTACAAGTACTACCACTTTAAAAAAAAATTATGCAAAATGTTTCTTAAGGATATCAGTCATTGTTACCATGCTGTCAGCTATTACCCTTACACTTTCATTTAATTCGTTTTGATTAAGCAATGTATCCTGAAATATATCGGAAACATCAGGACGGCTTAGCTCCTCTCTCCGTGCATACTGGTGTTCTTCAATAATTGATATTGGTATATCATCTGCGACGGACACTTCTGCAGAGCCATCATTAATATCAAACTCGAAAAGTTGTGCATCTGCAATGCTGTGAAATGCTGACATGTGCTTGCTAGCAACAGCCGAGGTGGTGGCAGCAGCAGCCGAGGTGGTAGCAGCATCCAGCTTTCCATACAGAAAAGGCTGAACCTGAAAGATTTAAGAGCAATAAATTATTTTTTAAAGCACATTTATATATAAATGCATAGACATTAATTTTAAATACTGCATTAATAAATTGCAATGTTTTTTCTAAACCAAACCTCTTCCTGCTGTAACAAATAAATAAATCATCTGCTATGACATAATGTATGATGAATTACTGTCATATTTAATTCAGTACCAGTGATTACTTATGTATGTGGCTTGTGGGGACCCCAAAATGTCGGGGCACTGGGGCAGCTGCCCCACTTACCCCATGGTAAATCTAGCACTGCTAACTGGTATTCACTTGAGGCTTGACCTATCTTACATTACTAGTAGATGTTACAATTGATACTCTTACTGTCTAAGACTGAGATATACAGATTTAATACAGCATACTGTGAAGTGCTTTTTAACCTGCTGAAGGTGAAGCTGGGTCCTCACTGTCATCAATATCTGCCAACCCCTCAACTGCTTCTTGCTCCAGTAGGCCCAATCCTACCAAAGCTTCCCCTGAAGGTTTCAGAGCTAGAATTTCATGAGGACCACCACCTAAAAAGATAATAATACAGAAATTAGCTACTGCAATAACTCTGGAAAAGAAACATCAATGTAATTGTGTAATTATTGACAGTAATTATGATCAATGACTTCCCACATCTCTACCTCATCAAAAGAAAAGAAAAAATGACTGATACCACAGATAGAGTACATAACAATCTACCTGAGTCACAACTAAGCATGGTTAGGTTAGGTTAAGGTTAGGCTAGGTTAAGAATCGGTCTTGTTGACATGACCTTTTTAACAATACGGACCGGTTTCATTCTTTTGGACAGGTCCCATGTTCGTGTGGGACTGCTATTCTTGAAAAGCTCCCTAACTTTACACCTTAACCTAACCTAAGATTAAATGGTTAACATTCATTTGCGGCAGAAATGCCATACAAGAAATATGTCTTAGAATTGAGTAAAATACATTAAAAAAATGATTTGGTTAGGCAAGTCATATTGGCAACTTATGCAATAATACACAGGCCTAGGCATATCAGCTTAAGCTAAAACATTTATTTCCAAGCAATATCATAGGATACATTTGCATAGCCTAACATATACTAAGCATATATCATAACTAGCATGAAGTTAACAGTACAACATTAGCCACAGCCTAGCCAAAACTCGCTTCAATCTAGGTACCTAGCCTATGTATGGAAATTAGTGTATGCAATATTAGGCTAACTTAAGCTAGTAGCCTATCTCTAGGCTATGTCAGAAAATCTTAACTGTCTTCTTCATTTTAGTTGTATGTTGGGCCATTTTCTTTTTTACATCAGAGCGATAATCCTTGAATTTTTTTCTAACATCCTTCCAAAGTCTTTGGGTGGGGCTGACACTGCCCATTGCTGCTGTCACTTCTTGCCATGCAGCATCTCTCAAATGCCTTGTCACACCCTCTGAGAAGCTTCCAACTATTACAGCCTTCCTTTTCGCCACTTCTGTCACCATTATGTACAACTCTGCTTCAGTGAAGGGAGGTTGCTTCCTTTTCTTAGCCACAGGGTCCGTGTCGCTCTCTGACACTCCTTAAACGCACTACCATCAACAATCAGCTGATATGCTGCTGTATCGTGATTGGTTCTCATTCTCTAGGCACGCTATCATACGGGCGATGTGATTGGCTGGTCTATCCAAAGGCGCCTTTGACAAAAAGGCAGCCTTTTCGTGCAAAGGCACGTCAAAGGCACCTTTGAAAATCTTTGTGTATACGATTCCGCCTTGGTCGAAAGGCGCCTTGGGTGAGCTGTTGGGAAAGGCGCCTTATGTCAAAAGGCACCTTTGCATATGGCTTGTTTTGATTATCCGGCCCCAGCTGTCCAAATTCCAATGTATTTATTTCGCCGTGTTTAGTACTGACCTCCGGAGGTTAATTATAGTCGTCCAAATAAATATTACTTAAAATTCTTGTTCAGGAGGTAAAACTGCATAGAAAACCGCAACTGCCATAGTCTAGGCCGACGGTATATATAAATATACAGTATATAGTAGGTCTGGTTTGATAATTTTACTGTTATCATAAACTTTGGCATTGTCCTACGTTTATTTCAAACCCGCGACTTTTCAAGCTAGTATACTAAGTTACTTTTCCCAAAATAAATCCAGCAACTCTACAGTTTGGAGTACATTCCTGAGATTTCATCCTTTCTCTCGATCCGCAAATTCTTCCATATTCCTTCTTGGTTCACTAGGATGCAATGAAGACTTTTCTGTAATGGGACTTTGCCTCCTATTTGCCTCATCTCCACTTTAAAAGAGAGAAATTGAGAATCTTCTCCATTCGCTCCCAGACTCCCGATCTTCATAGACGCCTTTGAAGGTCAGGAGGCATTTCCACAAAATAGCTATGCAGAAAGCAAGTGCAATAAGCCAAAGTGGGAGAGAGAGAGAGAACGTGTATGTGCGTGAGTGCTTGTTTGTATGTGAGCGCGCTCACTCAAGTCATGTATGCTTGTGAGTGTGAATGCTTGTGTATGTGCCAGCCAGAATAGGATGGAAGATGGGAAGGGAGTAGTAAGGAGGGAAGGGGAATGAATGTTTGAGTGCTAAAACTGTACAACTACCCTTGGACCATGAGGACAAAAAATGAAAAGCTGTACAACTACCCTTGGACCTTGAGGAAAAGAAATTGAAAACTGTACAACTACCCTTGGACCATGAGGACAAAAAATGAAAAGCTGTACAACTACCCTTGGACCTTGAGGAAAAGTAATTGAAAACTGTACAACTACATTTGGACCTCGAGGTAAAGAAAGAAAACTGTACAACTATCCTTGGACCTTGAAGACAAGAAATTGAAAACTATACAACTACCCTTGGACCTTGAGGACAAGAAATGGAAAACTGTACAACTACCCTTGGACCTTGAGGACAAGAAATGAAAAGTTGGCTCACTGCCTTAGGTTGCGGGGCCAAAGGTTGTGTGCTGACTTAGAATAGACCCAAAATTGTACCGAACATGACAACTACCCTAGTTTCACAAGCCAAGAAATAGAAAGTTGCTCACTGCCTTTGGTTGGGGGGCCGAAGGTTGTGCGCCGACCTATAATAGACCGAAAATTGTACCGAACATGAAAAATAGCCAGTCTCACAAGCCAAGAAATAGAAAGTTGGCTCACTGCCTTTGGTTTGGGGGTCGAAGGTTGTTCACTGACCTAGAATAGACCCAAAGTTGTACCGAACATGAAAACTAGCTAGTCTCACAAGCCAAGAAATAGAAAGTTGGCTCACTGCCTTTGGTTGGGGGCCGAAGGTTGTGCGCTGACCTAGAATAGACCCAAAATTGTACCGAACATGACAACTAGCTAGTCTCACAAGGCAAGAAATAGAAAGTTGGCTCACTGCCTTTGGTTGGGGGCCGAAGGTTGTGCGCTGACCTAGAATGGACCCAAAATTGTACCGATCATGACAACTAGCCTGGTCTCACAAGGCAAGAAATAGAAAGTTGGCTCACTGCCTTTGGTTGGGGGGGGCCGAAGGTTGTGCACTGACCTAGAATAGGCCCTAAATTGTATCGATCATGACCACTAGCCTAGTCTCACAAGTCAAGAAATGAAAAGTTGGCTCACTGCCTTTGGTTGGGGGGCTGAAGGTTGTGCGCTGGCCTAGAAGAGACCCAATATTGTACCGATCAGGACAACTAGCCTACTCTTACAAGGCAAAAAATGGAAAGTTAGCTCACGGCCTTTGGTTGGGGGGGGCCGAAGGCTGTGCCCTAGCCTAGAACAGACCCACAATTTTACCGATCGTGACAATTAGCCCACTCTTTCAAGCCAAGAAATGGAGAGTTGGCTCACTGCCTTTGGTTGGGGGGCCGAAGGTTGTGCACCGACCTAGAATAGGCCCTAAATTGTATCGATCATGACCACTAGCCTAGTCTCACAAGTCAAGAAATGAAAAGTTGGCTCACTGCCTTTGGTTGGGGGGTCGAAGGTTGTGTGCTGACCTAGAATAAACCCACAATTGTACCGATCATGCCCACTAGCCTTTTCCCACAATCCAAGAAATGAAATTTTGGCTCAGTGCCTTTGGTTAGGGGGCCAAAGGTTGTGCGCTGACCCCTAATACTATCAAAATTGTACCGATCATGACAACTAGCCTACTTTTACAAGGCAAGAAATAGAGAGTTGTCTTACTGCCTTTGGTTGGGGGGCCGAAGGTTGTGCGCTGGCCTAGAAGAAACCCAATATTGTACCGATCAGGACAACTAGCCTACTCATAAAAGGCAAGAAATGGAAAATTAGCTTACGGCATTTGGTTGGGGGGCCGAAGGTTGTGCGTTGGCCTAGAATAAACCCACAATTTTACCGATCGTGACAATTAGCCCACTCTTTCAAGCCAAGAAATGGAGAGTTGGCTCACTGCCTTTGGTTGGGGGACCGAAGGTTGTGCTCTGGCCTAGAATAGACCCAATATTGTACCAATCATGACATTTAGCCTACTCTTACAAGGCAAAAAATGGAAAGTTGGCTCAGTGCCTTTGGTTGGGGGGCCGAAGGTTGTGCGCTGGCCTAGAATAGATTTACAATTGTACTAATCATGACAACTAGCCTACTCTTACAAGGCAAGAAATGAAAAAATACTCACTGCCTTTGGTTGGGGGGCGGAAGGTTGTGCGTTGGCCTAGAATAGACCCAATATTGTACCGGTCATGACAACTAGCCTAATCTTACAGTGCAAGAAATTGAAAGTTGGCTCACTTCCTTTGATTGGGGGGCAGAAGGTTGTACGCTGGCCTAGAATAGACCCAATATTGTACCGATCATGACAATTAGCCTACTCTTACAAGCCAAGAAACGGAAAGTTAGCTCACAGCCTTTGGTTGGGGGGTGAAGGTTGTGCGGCTGAGAATAGACCAAATATTGTACCGATCATGACAACTAGCCTACTCTTACAAGGTTAGAAATGGAAAGTTGGCTCACTGCCTTTGGTTGGGGGGCTGAAGGTTGTGCACTGGCTTTGAATAGACCCAATATTGTACCGATCATGACAACTAGCCTACTCTTACAAGCAAAGAAATGGAAAGTTGGCTCACTTCCTTTGGTTGGGGGGGGCGGAAGGTTGTGCGCTGGCCAAGAAATAGACCCAAAATTGTACCGATCATGACAACTAGCCTACTCTTACAATCCAAGAAATTAAATGTTGGCTCATTGCCTTTGGTTGGGGTGCCGAAGGTTGTGCACTGACTTAAAATAGACCAAATATTTTACAGATCATGACAACTAGCCTACTCTTACAAGGCAAGGAAAGGAAAGTTGGCTCATTGACTTTGGTTTGGGGGCTGAAGGTTGTGTGCTGGCCTAGAATAGACCCAAAATTATACTGATCTTGACAACTAGCTTACTCTTACAAGACAAGAAATGGAAAGTTGGCTTACTTCCTTGGGTTGGGGGCCCGAAGGTTGTGCACTGGCCTAGAATAGACCCAATATTGTACCGATCAATACAACTAGCGTACTCTTATAAGACAAGAAATGGAAAGTTGGCTCACTTCCTTTGGTTAGGGGGACGAAGGTTGTGCGCTGGCCTAGAATAGACCCAAAATTGTACCAATCAGGACAACTACTCTACTCTTACAAGCCAAAAAATGGAATGTTGGCTCACTTCCTTTGGTTGGGGGGGGGCGGAAGGTTGTGCGCTGGCCTAGAATAGACCAAAAAATTTACCGATCATGACATCTAGCCTACTCTTACAAAACAATAAATTTAAAGTTGGCTCTCTTCCTTCGGTTGGGGGGCCGAAGGTTGTGCGCTGGCCTAGAATAGACCCAAAATTGCACCAATCATGACAACTAGATTACTCTTACAAGCCATGAAATGGAGAGTTGGCTCACTTCCTTTGGTTGGGGGCCCGAAGGTTGTGTGCTGGCCTATAATAGACCCAAAATTATAACAATCATGACAACTAGTCTACTCTGAAAAGCCAAGAAATGGAAAGTTAGCTCACTTCCTATGGTTAGGGGGCCGAAGGTTGTGCACTTGCCTAGAATAGACCCAAAAGTGTACTGAAACTCTCATCCAACAACAAGCAGTAATTGTAGCCGCCCTGAAAGAACTCAGGGAAGAAGGAAGACTTACTCCACCAGCAGGACTCTGGGGTCTTCAGGAGGGTAGTGTCAAATTTGTTCGGTTAATGAAAGTCATGAAACTCGTGTTAAAAATTGGGAACTGCAAGGCAGGTCCATTCAGCAAATTAGTTTATTTAGAACAGACACCACCTTCTTACGGTGTTTAACAGATTAGAAAATGGAGTGCAAATACCTACGCACATTGATAACTTTATAAGACAGCCTAATTTAGTACTGTGTGATGGCATTGTGTATACGCAGAATAGGTTAGTTAACGTAATTCATAGTAAGCATGAATTGATGTTGCTGCCTTCAAAAGGCCAATTAGTTCCTTTATATCTTAAGCACCTCCACATCACTCACATGCATTGTGTAGTCAATATCTTAGTCATTCTCTTTCAACTGGATTGTTGGAGCCTGGGACTAAGGCTATTGCCAAACAAGTGGTAGGGAGGTGCAAAGCCTCTTCAACAACCACTGCCTCCTCCCCTCCCGACTGACTGAACACTCCTGACATGTCCATTTGACAAGGTCGGTGTAGACCACACCAGACCCATCAAGGTTGAAGGTGGAGTGGGGCACATCCTAATTGTCAACTGTTTAGCCAGCCGTACAGTATACCTGAATTACTGTAGTGGGCTGGATGCTGACACCATATTACTGCTGAGGAGAATTGCTGCCACCCACGGAGCGCCCTCTACAGTATACAGTGACAACACAATGACCTTCTGTGTGGCAAGTACCTTTTTGCAGGAAGTGTATGACGATGATGTTATACGACAGTTGCTGCGTAGTACTTGGATCAGATGGATCTTTCAGGTCTTCCTGGAAAGGGGGATACTTCGTGAGATTAATTGGGGTAGTCAAGCGAACGCTTGCTACTGCCCTATGATGTAACGTGTTCAACGAGAAGCAGCTTTGAACCCTCATTAAGGAGGCCGAAGCTGTGGTTAACAACCGTCCTTTGATGCACACGGGACATGCATGAGGATGAAGCCCTCATACCATCACAACTCATCTGTGGAGATGTGATTCATCTGCTACTGCCAGTGGTCCCTCACGAGGACATGCATCAAACCTTGACCACTAGGCAACTGTGCCACCAGTACTTCAAGCTCACTGAAAATCTCAATTGTTTCAAACATTAATGGAGGGAAGGTTATCTTAGATCACTACAGGAGCAGCACGACCTTTGAGAGGCCCCCCCCCACCCCCCTCGACTGCATTGCATGAAGGCAACATGGTGTTGGTCAAGGCCAATCAATGAAAACGTAGTCAGTGGCCTTTCTGTAAGATCATCGAAGTATACCCTGATAGTAAAGGGGTAATATAGTCACTGAAGGTACTCTTTGAAAGCAAGGAGCACCTGCGACCTGTACAACACATCGTCTTGCTTGAGCTCAACGCCCACGATGATGTGCAAGAAGTATGGACCCAGGACAATGATGGTTACGACACAGAAGGAAATGGTTGGAATTAGGCTAAGAATAGTGAAGAAGAATTGAATCGACAAACTGAAAGACTCAATGTAAGTGACAGTGAGACAGATGATGATAGGGATGAAGTGAGTGAGACAGTGAACAAAATCAAAATCCGACCAAAAAGGAAGGCTGCTGTTGAACAGAGAAAGAAAATGTTGGAGTGGGTAAAAGGCAATTTAGTGTAGTGAGTGTTGTTAACAGTTAAGAGGCAAACTATGAAGGAGTGCGATTTGGAAAGAGACTTGAAGGTGTTAGGGTTATGCTAGCTAGTCTATTGGTGTGTCCCATGAGACCGAATGGAGCGGTCCGCAGGCGGCTTTAACTGTATGAATTGTATGTTCGTCATTATTGTAACCTTTATGTCCATAACTAACTCATGTACTACTTTGGACAAAGTCCCTTATTATGAGACTCCAGCAGGAGTATTGTGCAACTAACTTGCAATGAATTACTAAGCAAAAACTGACTGAATGACCAGTGAAGCCTTTGGCCACTATCAGATCGTTTTGATCAATTGCATGCACATAATCTTGTTAAAATTCTTACCTTAATTGGTTTGTTTCATAGCATACTTATTTTAGCTGTTATGATTACAACATGAACTGTTTGCACAATTAATGAATTATTTCTTGTGTTGCCCTAATTGCTACCATTGATGTTAGTACTGATATTAATACTCTCTATGACGAGCCCTGAATCGATTGCAGATTCCCTGAGAGGAATAAAAAGTGCATTTGTGTGTATCACCTTATTGCATTGCCATTGATATGATATTGCTTATGTTACATTGATGTTGCTTGTGTTGCTTGAATTGCTTTTCCACATATTTCATTGCTCGTGCCATGATGTGGCCCGAATTGCTTTTCCATATTACATTGCTATTAAAATTATATTGCTTATGTTGCTTTCTATGATGCATTGCTATTGCTTGATGTTGTTTGAATTGCATTTACATATTTCATTGCTGTTGCCATGATATGGCCTGAATAATATTACTATGTTTTGTTGCCTTTGCATTATAATATTGCTTATATTACTTTCCAGTTTGCATAGCCATTGCTTGATATTGATTGAACTGCATTTTTACATGTTGCATTGCGATTGCCTTCGATTAAAGTGATCACTCAGTAGTATAATTGTTTGTCCTTGAGAGCTAGATGAGTATCGTAGTGCTGCGTTTGCATCTGGGCCCTGACTCCCCAAGACCATGCTCGCTTGCCCCACCAATTGACCTTGTCACTTTGCTCTGGTCTCTTCCTTTCTTGGAAGGTGGAGAATGTTGTGAAAAAATAAGTGCACTAATTTCCATGACTGAATTCTGCCTGGCCCACATACGGATTCCATGTATACCAATTGGCAGCAAAAACAAGATGGCTCTTGATCTGATTGCATTATTCTCTATAGAATTATTATTTCATAGATTTTGATGTCCGTGGAACACACTCTTGCTTATTGCATTGTCTTAATTTTAACTTATCAAAAGGAAATAAGTCCTTATAGTACTTATAGTAAATTTCAATGATATGAAAAATGACTAGCTTGCAAGCCCACGACCCACTTCTCGCTGCTTCGATTGCCCTTCTTTCGAGAGATCCCGACCGAGGCAGGCATCAAGGACCTTGGCAGGCATGGATTTGGTAGGTAATCAGTGTAAATCTATGCCATCATTGGTTTGTTTCAGATGTTTCCCGTGATAATGGTGCTATTCACGAGCATGTTTAAATTCAATTTTGATTTGAGATTATGAGTTTTTGAGTGTTTTGTAAAGTTCTCGCGATTGTTGTCCATGTGTTGCATTGTGTTAGCGTAAGAGCAACACAGCTCCTTCCAGTCACTTGTAAATACATTTAATTAGTAGTCATGAGAGTAGATTCTATATATATTTTTAAAATGAAATTGTAGAAACCACTGAAGAATATAATTCAATTGTCCTTGTGTACGGGCTGGAGACTCTCCCATCAGGTAGGTCTATCACCACCACAATCTGGCATGAATTAGTGAGCTAGTCGTCGAATAATTTGCAACACATCCACCACATATCATAACCATTTGATTGATGGCACTCTCAGCTCCAAGTCCTTTAAGATTATAGATGGATAATAGCTACAACATCTTCGCCATACAGTACAAATTCCCACCCAAAACTGATAATCAACTCCCTTTTCATATTCACTACACCCCACCTTACGGTTCAAATGCAAAAAATTACAAAGGAAATTAGAAAAACCACAAAATTTATCCTCAATTCTAAAGTAAGCATTATCTCTCAACCAAACTTTACTAAAGTCCATTTGTCAGTGGTAAACAGACTCGCAATTTCACACGAGTTTTCGGAGCTGAGGGCCCCTTACATTTTCCAGGGAATGTACTGTGCGGACCGCATATTCCTGAAGTGCACTGAGCGTTCGGCCAGACTTCAGCCCTACAGCCACTGTGGGCGGAGATATCTCGCTATTATAGCAGACGACGCAGTTCGTTCCGCCTTACTACCCTCTCCGTTCTCCTCCGTCATTAGCTTATTTTGTTGTTTTTATAATTTCTATGTTGTGTAAATATGAAATTGTGATATATATCCATATTTTATGATAGCAATATGCATATTTTGTTATATAAATCAATCTTATTCATAAATTTATTGTAATATGCTGCAAGTTTTGTTTACATTCGTCAGCTGATGTGTAGCCTAACTTCTGTGGGCGGAGACATCTCTCTTTCCTTGCAGACAACGGACAACGCATTTTGCATTTCGCTATGCCATACTGCCCTCTTCATTCTTCTCTCAGTCATTAGCTTATTTTGTTATGTTTTTATTATTTTTATTCATGTTAGGCTTTTACATGCTGCCATCTGTGGTCTTTACGTACTACTCACTCGCAATGCCGTTCACTTGTCTTGAGGTGTGACGTCACGAGGTTACGAAATGCTGGAGCTAATTTGGCCCATATATATATTATATATTATATAGGCAGGTATATATATATATATATATATATATATATATATATATATATATATATATATATATATATATATATATATATATATATATATATATATATATATATATATATATATATTATATATATATATATATATATATATATTAATATATATATATATAATATATATATATATATATATATATATATATATATATATATATATATATATATATATGATATATATATTTAAATAATATTATATAATATATATCTATAATATATATATACTATCTCTATTTCTCTATCTATCGATATATATATCTATATATATATATATATATGTATATATAATATCTCTATATATATATATAGATATATATATATATACATATATAATATATATATTATTATATATATATATCTAGTATATATATTATATATATATATATATATATATATATATATATATATGTATATATATATATTATATATTATATATTAATATATTATATATATATAATATTTATATATATATAATTATATATATATTATATATCCTAATATAATATATATATATATATATATATATATATATAAATACTATTATATTATATGATATATATATATAATATATATATATATCATATTATATATATATATAATATATATAAATGTAAGACATAGGGTTTTGGGTTTTGATTAATAATATAATTGTTCGCAGCATTCTCTGTAACCTATGGAATGTGGAGGACAGTGCGGAGGTAACGACCTGAGGGTAGCTGATGAATGAGATTCTAGGGGATGGCGTGAGATAAAAGTGCTTAATTCAGGAAGTCAATGTACGACAGTTTATGAACTCTTCTCAAGTGCCTTTGGGAAACTGGTTTCAGCCAGTAATATGAGGTGTTGTCGAAGTGTGCATTCGTGTGTGCGTGTGCGCCTCTTCTATTCATAATGTATCCCTAGCCAAGTCTATGAGAAGACTTGCACAGACATTCGGGGGAGGAAGGCGAAGCCATGATGGCAGATGCCAAAGTGTTTTTATTTATCAGTGAGTGATATTCCGGTTGGGAATGGGTAAGTGTTACCTTTACTTTAGCCAAAGGGATGGCTTGTTTGATATCTTGTAAGATGTTCCATTTTATTAACTTTGTCTTTAAACTTGTGTGTGTACTTACCGAGATGTGTTCTGTATCTTTGACAGACGGATCTGGATTTCGGTGGGACAGAGTTCCCAGGGAGAGGTGTGGACTTTTGGGTGACTTGACAATGAGTTGTTTTAAGTTAGTCTGTAAGACTGGATTACTTAGTTAATTGATTTAGTTATTCTTGTAAATAAACGTTATGTTATGATGCAACTCTCTCATTTTCATTACCTGTTAGAATGGAGAGAAAGAGGTGGAGAGAGAGAGAGAGAGAGAGATGGGGTGATTGCCGGGAGAGAGAGAGAGAGAGAGAGAGAGAGAGAGAGCCTGTGTGTGTAATGGAGTTATGGGGTCTGCCTTCCGTTTCGTGTCCACGCTTACCTTATGAATACTGGAGGGATAATTCCCCCATGTTATAGTGGTGGCAGACGGTTAAAGAGGGGATATAAAAGTTTTCTTGCTTTTCTATGCCTGGGAACGCCAATGAAGAGATGGTTGGCCAGTTAGAAAATAAAAAGGGTAGAGAAAATATCCGTCCATGGGATGGGGGGACGAGGAAAGAAAATTTCTATTAGGGTCATCAAATTTGCCTGTACCGAGATTCTTCAGGGTGGGAGTCGTGAGACAAGCAACTCAGTCTAGTTCATGAGTGAGTGTTGCTAGGGGTCATCTCACCGGTCGCGTGTGTATTATGCCGACGAGATTTACGCGTTTTTACGAAGAATTTCGAGTTCTTTTTTCCCATTATGGAGTGGTGAGTGTTAAACTATTGTTTTGAGGGAGTGGGTTTTTGTTTAAATGTTTCAGGGAAATGGGATTGGTTCAAGAGGTCAATAATTTTTCTTGTCTTTGCCCCATAGTGACGTGTTTTCTTTATTTGCACGTGTTTATAATAGACGTATGCATTCGTCTTTGTTTAAAACATAGGAGTGTATTTTTCTATGCATGGGAACTGTGCTTAGATAATCATATTTGGCTTAGTGACACAGAGCGGCCACAATTTTACGGGCTCAGCACATTTCTGCAGAGAGGCGCCTTGCGTTGCGAGGGTACGGGCATCCCTCGGGGGGATAGTGGCATGGAAGGTACCACTGGCCTCACTCGAGAGATAGTGCAGGGATGGGTACTAGTGGGTAGGGGTCCTCAGACACTGTTCAAAGGGAGATGGGGGATACTGCTGGTATGCCTCGGGCTGTTCTGCCGCTCGACTGAGGGGTTGTTCTCAGGGGGGGAGAAATTTTTTTTTCTCAGTGTGGGTGAACTTCCCCTTTCTTTTTTTTTCTTTGTCGGGCTGTTGAAGACAAGTCTGGCCTTGACATTGAATGCTAAGATATCAGCTGATTGATAAGTTGATGAAGTGAAATGCCCGTAGAGTCTTTTTTTTTTAAGAAAAGATATTTTTTTTTTCTCTCTTGGAGGAAGAGAAAAGGAAATAAAAAGCGAATTGAAATGCATTATATGGGAGTATGTTTTACTTGTGCCTTGAAAGACACAAATATAAGGGGGATACACAGATTATTTTTTTTATTGTGTTGGAGAAATTACTTTGAAATGCCGATGATTGGTGTTGTATCTGTGTTGTGTGGCAATGGTGTTATGTCATGGTGTTGCATGCTGGAGAAATTGTATGTCATAGGATTCAGCAATACTGTTGTATGCTATTTGAATTTCACCCTTACTTGAGAATTATTGCTATGAAGAGTTATTATTATTATTATTATTGATAATCATTATACTTGAGATGTGTCACGAGAGGTTTGCTTAAGTATAATTATCATTACGGGAGAATTGTTTTACGAGAGAGTTTTGAGATATTTCATGGGAGATTATTCAATAATTATTACAGATAATTATTCAAGGAGAATTATTACGATGAATTAATGAGAGAAGTCTTGTGTTAATTAATTGTTGAGTTTTTGTAACTTTGGAGAATATTTCAGTGATTCACGGGGATGAGTTTTGCTGAATCTTGATGAATCTGACTGAATCTTGGTGAATTGTGTGAAATTTTGCTGAATTTTGTGCTGCATTTTTGGAGAATGGACAAGCATTAACATTGGTGATGTTTTTTTGTACTGATACTGATGATTTTGATGATAGCAATTTTTTTGATGATTTTGTGATAGTGATATTTCTGATACTGATTTTTTATGTACTAATACGTGGGTGTTTTAATGCTGTCAAGGGAGGTGAAATCTTTTTTGATTGTGGGAAGAACTAACAACACATTTTAGTTTTTTTTTCTTTTTTTTTATGAGTTCAGCAGATAATTGCTTGACATCTAGTGAGTTACGGGAGATAGTTAATGGTGCCGTTGATTTTTCTTTTCTCCTTTTTTGGAAATTAGCCATCGCTGACACAAGTTTTTTTTTACCATGGGTGAATTTGAATTTATTTTTTCTCTCCAGTTAGTGTGAATATTATCTCAGTTCATGACTTAGAGTCATTGTTCGGGTACGTGTTTGTGTTTTCAGCTATTAGATGCTGCACAAAGAGATTTACGGGAGAATTCTTGCATTTTTTGAATGCATACGTAATGGCACTACATTTTTTTCTCTGGATATTTGTGTTCCAGAAATTGTGAGTTTCTTGCACAATACCTTTGTTGTATTTGTGACGACTTTGTGAGAGATAGGAAACTTGGTTAAGTTTTCTAATGACTTATGTCGTAGTGCATATGGGGAAGTCTTTGCTTAGACACTGTGAGTTGGGAATTCTGTTATAATGACTTGTGGCACATTGGTGATTTTTTCTAGAATTTTCTAGACAGTTTTATATGCCGAGTTTTTGCCTTTTTTTTAGCAGTTATGCTAAATGGAGAGAGTTTTTACTATAACATTGAGTTATTCTTTGGAGAATTGGAGTTAGAATTGAGATATAATTGAGATATATTATTTTGGAGAGATAATTGGAGGTATATATTATTTTGGAGTTATATTTGAGATATAATATATGATATATATATATTTTTGGCCATTTTTGATATTTGCCAACAATGTGATGAGAGCTATGTTTAGTTCAATTATTTTGCAGCCATCTTTGTTGCAAATGGAGACACATATTTGGAGATTATGGGACAATATTTGTGAGTATGTGAGTTAGTTGCCTTGAGTGCACATTTTTTTGGAGATGGGATTTCATTTTTTGATATTCCTTTTTGGAGATATATATTTTTGGAGCCTTGTTTTGTTCCACATGGAGTTATTGGGGAAATAGAGGTAAATATTTTGTATTTGCCGAAATAGAGGTGATTATTCTCTATTCCTGGAGTGGTGTCTTTTTTTTCTACTGACATGTGGCTATTGGAGAAATAAGAGAATAATATATGGGTGGTTATTAAACCAAATGGAGGAAATATTTTTACAACCGGAGTGGTGTTATTATTAATATGGTGTCTCATAATGGAGTTGGAATTAACCTTGGGCGCGTGACCCTTTTTTTTGTGGTTATGGAGTTTTTTTGAGTCAAGAGAAGATTTCTGTGGTTCTCTTTTTTGGTTTCGTGTCTATTTAGAGGCGAGTGGCCTTACTGCATTAAGAGTCATTTGGAGATGTGTGCATTTTTCATGTTCACAAGTGTGTTATTCTTGGAGAAATATAATATGGGAAAAGTCATGTTGAGAGAAATAAGTCTTCGCAGACAAATTTTTGAACATATTAGTCATATCCTGGAGTTAATTCTGTGAAATGTGCAGTTAGACCGTTTTTTTTCTTGAGAATCATGAGTTTCCAAACTTATGTGTCTGACTAGACAATTTTTGTGCTGCTGTTTGAGCATGCGTCCGCAGGCGATTTTTCTGCTGACGAAGCGATGTGATGAGCCGTGTGCTGATTTCTTTTCCTCTGATGCGGTGACAGATCAGAATTTTTGCAATATCTGGAAATGTTGGCTATAGCATTTCAACGAAAGCGCATGTGTGAGAGTTTTGCTTTCTGGCAAATTCCGGGGCTTTACATGGAGCATTTCTTGGGAAAAACGCGGGAGTTATGCATATTATACATGTATTATGTATTTTGTGATTGGGGAAATCTACTTGTGATTATCCTTTTTTTTTATTGTTTTTCTTCCTTTTCCTATGAGAGATATAATTTGGGGATTGAGCTTAAGTAGCATTTTATTCTTTTTTGGAGAGGGAGATTTGGTTTACCGGGAGGTGTAATTTTTCGAGGGTTGTTACTTACGTAAAGGGAGTTTGACATTAAGTCTCATTGTAATTAATTATTGAGCAGTAAAGGGGTTTTTGCTGTTAAAAGTTGGAGATTTTTACTGATTTTGTGGGTTGTTTACATATCAGAAAATGAGAGAATATATTTTTGGGTCTGGGTGTTACGTGATTCTTTTCTTTCTTGGGCTCGTTACGAATTTTTTCTTTTTTTTTTGTGTGAGCACATTCGAGTTCGAAGTGTGAGTGCAGAATTCCGTGGAGTTGCTGTGATTTCTGAGTTGTGTGTGTGCTGATGTGCGAGTTTGGAGAATTGAGTTGGAGAACTTGATGTTTTTTTTTTTCTTAGAGAGTTGTGATGATGACTTATCATTTTAGTAGTCATATTTAAGGGAGTTAATTGGGAGACGTTCAGTTAGTATTTCTGACCTTTTTGAGATCATTGTTTGATAGAGGTAGTATGTTTGGGTTAATTTTCTTAGATTGACCAAAGACTTGACTGACGTACTAACACACACCCAAAACGTCGTTCCCCGACTCCAGCAAGACGTCCACCAGCCGTGCCGAGAGGTTGCTGCTATGTTGTCCAGGGGGATTACAAGTATTTCCATGATGGGTGTTCGAGAGAATTCTACAGCGTGTCTTTTGGGGTTCTACAAGAAGCCGTGAGAGTCTTCTACGATGAGGGAGGCATTCCGTCTTCCTACAGTTGCTACAGCCTGCTACAGTCTACTGTCTGTTCAGCTAGTTGCAGACAAGCGAAGAGGGATATTCAAGAATCCTAATGCAGAAAATATGAGAGAAAATGCGTCTTGTGTTATTGGGAGATAAAGCGTGATAAGACTTTATTTTATAATGCCAGAGACGTGCAGTTTTACTCATTTTATTTTAAGCCGGCCAGTGTTTTGTGTTTTAAGCAATTTTGCTAGGCGGGGGCTAGCAATTATAGGTGGCCGAGCTATCTGTAAGACATAGGGTTTTGATTAATAATATATTGTTCGTGCATTCTCTGTAACCTATGGAATGTGGAGGACAGTGCGGAGGTAACGACCTGAGGGTAGCTGATGAATGAGATTCTAGGGGATGGCGTGAGATAAAAGTGCTTAATTCAGGAAGTCAATGTACGACAGTTTATGAACTCTTCTCAAGTGCCTTTGGGAAACTGGTTTCAGCCAGTAACATGAGGCGTTGTCGAAGTGTGCATTCATGTGTGCGTGTGCGCCTCTTCTATTCATAGTGTATCCCTAGCCAAGTCTATGAGAAGACTTGCACAGACATTCGGGGGAGGAAGGCGAAGCCATGATGGCAGATGCCAAAGTGTTTTTATTTATCAGTGAGTGATATTCCGGTTGGGAATGGGTTAAGTGTTACCTTTACTTTAGCCAAAGGGGATGGCTTTGTTTGATATCTTGTAAGATGTTCCATTTTATTAACTTTGTCTTTAAACTTGTGTGTGTACTTACCGAGATGTATTCTGTATCTTTGACAGACGGATCTGGATTTCGGTGGGACAGAGTTCCCAGGGAGAGGTGTGGACTTTTGGGTGACTTGACAATGAGTTGTTTTAAGTTAGTCTGTAAGACTGGATTACTTAGTTAATTGATTTAGTTATTCTTGTAAATAAACGTTATGTTATGATGCAACTCTCTCATTTTCATTACCTGTTAGAATGGAGAGAAAGAGGTGGAGAGAGAGAGAGAGAGAGAGAGAGATGGGGTGATTGCCGGGAGAGAGAGAGAGAGAGAGAGAGAGAGCCTGTGTGTGTAATGGAGTTATGGGGTCTGCCTTCCGTTTCGTGTCCACGCTTACCTTATGAATACTGGAGGGATAATTCCCCATGTTATATATATATATATATACATATATATATATATATATATACTATATATATATATATATATATATATATACACTATATATATTCACACCTCAGGACAAGTATTTCCAAAATAAACAAGTTGAATATATAATTATATATATATATATATATATATATATATATATATATATATATATATATATATATATAGCCCCTTTTTTCATACCCTCTCATTTATTACAACTTTCGGATGACATGTATCGTACAGGTTCTAGGAACTGCACTGAGCTGAATTGGAATCTGAACGCGTCTGAGTTTCAATTTATTTAGCACTTATAAAGTGAGAATATACTGGAATATATATTTTAGGTAAAATCTGTGAAGCTGGAATATACTGGTTCATTTGTGTTAGAACCTGAGCCAATACTTATAAACTGAAAATATGTTGGTCAATTTACACTAATGCCCGAGCTAATAGTTATAAAGTGAAAATATATTGGCTAATTGATACTTACAATTAAGCTAGTAATACTTATAAAGTGAAAATATATTGCTCAATTTATACTTACAATTAAGCTAATAATTATAAAATGAAAATGTATAGGTCGATTTATACTAAAACCAGAGCTAATACTTATAAAGTAAAAATGTATGGGCCAATTTATACTCAAGACTGCCCTGATACTTATAAAGTACAAATATATCAGTCAATTTACATTAAACCCTGAGCTAATGCTAGTAAAGAGAAAATATGTTGATCAATTCGCAATTCTAACTTTGTTAACACTTTTAAATTGAAAATATCTTAACCATATCATACTGAAGTATGAGCAGATACTGATAAAATGTCGACAGTACTCCTGCCCTAAAAAAAATTCCAGTAGGAACTGAGGAGGCAAAATATCAAATTGATATTCTTGTAAAGAAATATATCAATAATAAATCTACACTCTAATTAGCTTTCTCATTTATGACTTAAATCGTGAATCAGTTGTCAACTATTTTCTACTAAAAATATAGTTCACAAAGATGTGTGTGTGAAGATTGGCTCCAGGGTGTTCAGAAAGTCCCTGAGGACTGCATAGAAATTCCTTTCTTCTGAATGGCTCCAGGGTGCTCAGAAGGTCCCCGAGGACTGACTGCACAGAAATTCCTCTCTTCTGAAGACCGAAGCAGCTCCCGTGGAGCCCAAAATGACTCAGGACCCAGACACATCAACTGTGTTCGGGGATCAGCAAGCATTCCCGAAGACAGCAATGACGCAAGAATCCCAGCAGAATCCAGAAACGTCAGGCGTCTTTTTTTTAAATTAATGATAAGTCAGAGAGAGAGAGTTGATTTATAACAAACAAAGATGTTTCTAAGTTTGCTTATAGTTGTGCTTGCACAGGGCTTTGAATTCGCGGTTCATCAAGTCCCCCGCGAGATTATGTGGTTATTGTTTGCCATACCTGTTGTGCTATTCACTGAAGTATTTATACTTCGTGGATTTGGCATTAGTATGGTTCGGTTCTTTGTCGATTTCTCGGCCTTGGACAACCCTGGCTGTCTTGAGGAGGCTGGAAATCTAGAGAACCAAGTTGTTCATTCTGAGATTGACGAACTCGATATTTCGGATAACGAAGAAGACGACGCTTCGGATAATGAAGATGACAGTCAGTCAGACTGCGAAGATGATGACAGTTCGGATAGTGAAGAAAAATCACCCCATTTGGATACTAGTCGAAAGTTCGAGGAAGTAATCCTGAAGAATGAAAATGCCTTTTTAAGGTTTGAAAAAGAGAGGTTAGAGAAAGACCAGCTGATGAATTAGCACGAAAGGTAAAGGCCCTGACTCAAGGAAGAATGAAGATGGAAGAACAGATAAGAGACCTCGAACTATTGAACAAAGAAAAGGACACACAAATCTATTCAATGTCCGAAGAAATGCAAATATTGAAAAGAAAAATTATAGAAAAGGCGAAGGTAACCGAAGTGCAAATGAAAGAGAGAGAAGAGAAGGACCAGATGCTGATTATTTTGGAAAACACTGTCGTAGTTCTCGAGATGGAGAAGGAGACGTTGCATCGAGAACTACAGCAAAGAGAAGATAGCAGGCTAGAAATGCAAGTCAGAATAACCGAGTTAAATGAGGACTTGCAAAGCCATCGCAAAGAGAACAGAAGGAAAGAGAAGACCATTGAAAGTCTGAAGAAGGAAAGCGAGCAGAAGACCTCCAAGATCAGCGACTTAGAGGACGAGTTACAAGTCCTTGTCGCTGAGAAACAGATGGCCCAAGAAAATGTGAAGCAGCTCCACAAATGTAAAGCCGAATTAGTTGAGAAAAAGGAGGAATTGGAAAAGCTGAAAGAGGAGAACTTGCAGAAAGATAGAGTGCTCCTCCGACTGGAAAATGAGTGCACCCTCAAGCAAATGGAAGTCATCCGTTTGCAGAAAGCATCTCAAACTGTTGTAGCAGAAAACCCGACGACAAATGGAAAGCTGAATGAAATAAGAAGAAGGAAAGTTCAACTTGAATTTGAATTGGCTGAAGCGAAGGAGGAATTAGAGACGACGGAGTTTGAAAAGATGGAGGCAATCTTGGAACTCGAAAGCCTCCAGGAGGAGACCTTGGCCAAGGACACGAAGATCAGAGGCTTGGAAACTAAAGTAAAAATGCATTACAGCCGGAGAACAAGGAGTGTCAAGGAATGAAGGCTCCTATATCTGAGAGGAAAGCTGAAGAGAAAAAGGCTTCGGATAAAGCTCGATGTCTGAGGAAGCCCCAGATCAACAGCGAAGCTCTCTCCCGACAAATGGACAGCCTCGAAGAAAAACTTCTCCAAATCAAGGGATCTGCAGCCAACCTCCGAAAACTGGAGCAAGAAGCGAAGATGTTCCGAGAGCTCTACAAGGGAAACGCCTTCACGTAAAGGGTGCACAAAAGGAACCTTGACATTTTTAGGAGAACTGGTGGTTTGCTTGCAGAAGAAACAAGCCAAGATAACTCTGCTGTTGGGAACAGGAACAGGCTGACTTTTGCGAAGGAAATCACTCCTGAATGTAGTTGTGGAAGCAGCTCTGAGCGGTGGACAGACTACAGCGGCTAGTGGACTGGCAACAAGTGCCCGAAGAGTGGATTATTGCGCATCCCTTCTCCAAGGTTGGACTGTGGTGCACCCCATCTCTCTCCTGCCACATGATACCCTCAGGAATGGGTATCAATGCTAAATCACATGCGTTGAAGGCAACCTCTGGCGTGGCGTAAGAACCCGTAAGTTTCATGCCAACTACATATGTGAATTGGGTTATGCATTACATATTAAATCCCATTTCTTGCATATACTGCAGTGGCAACCTCTGGTGCGGCGTAAAACCCCGTAAGTTCAATACCTTTTAAATATGCAAAATATGGGTTATGCAATGCATAATGGATCAAATACTTGTATATACAACTATGGCAACCTCTGGTGCGGCGTAAAAACCCGTAAGTTTAATGCCTCCTATATATGCAAAATGTTTGATCCCAGTGTGGATCAAACATGTTGCTAAGACATCGAAGGGTATCATCAGGAGTCGCTGTATTTCGACGTCGTCCGCTCTGGAGATTGGAAACTTCCTGTATACAGCAAAGAAGTAATCGGACTGCAAAAGGAATCAGACTTTCCCAACAGTGAGCAGAGAAATGGCTTGATTTTGGACTCTGTAAAGGAACCACCTGTTTTCTATCAAAAACAGAGGAATGACCTGGAGGCGTTACCAGATGCAGGGTCATCAAACTGAGGATTTCATCTATCTTGGCTAGCTAAGAAAGCTGGGAGAGAGGAAGGGCCCATCCCTGGCAAATATAAAACCCCTTTCAATGACACTCTCTTAGTAATGATGCCCCAGGGGTGAGATCACTTAAGATCGATAAAGGCCTAATAATCTAATATATATATATATATATATATATATATATATATATATATATATATATATAGATATATAGATATATATATATATATATATATATATATACTATTATATATATATATATATATATATATATATATATATATATATATATATATCTATATAATATATCTATATATATATATATATACCCTATATATATATATATAGAATATATAGATATATATATATATAATATATATTTATATATATATATATATAAAGATATATATATATATCTATATATCTAATATATATATATCTACTATATATATATATATATATATGTAATATATATAATATATATATATATATATATATATATATATATCTATATATATATCTATATCTCTATAGATTATTATCTGTATATATATATAATATATATATATATATATATAATATATATATATATATATATCCTTATATTATATATATCTATCTAAGATATATATATATATATAATATATATGTATATATATATAGATATATTGATATATAGATATATATATAGATATATATTAGATATATATATATATATATATATATATCATATATCTATATATCCTCTATATAATATCATATATATATATATATATATATAGATATATCTAGATATATATCTATATATATATATATATATATTATATATATATATATATATATAGAATATATATATATATATAGATATATATATATATATAGTATATATATATATATATTATATATATATATAGATATATAGATATAGATTATATATATATATATATATATCTATATATATATATATATATATATATATCTATATATCTATATATATACAACAAGGAGCTGAAGGAGACGTCATGTACTAGTGATTGTCCATTTATTACACATGCTGACGTTTCGAGGACACAGCCTCATTTTCAAAGCTGAAAAACGCTATTATAATATATAAAAATTTTACAAAGACTTAAGAATTAAGAAATTTACAAATTAAAAAATATTAAAACTTTAAACAAAAATTAAAAAATTAAAAAACTAATATTCAACAGACAGAATGAAGGAAACAGACCGCTACCTTTCAGGAGGGGAACCAAGGACCTAATAACATCAAAAACAGAGACAGGGGCACACTCAAGACAGGTACAGTGTTGTGGAGGTAGTATCCAAATAAAAAGTAATTAGCTTATGCATGGTTCGCATTCAACTTCTACACAAAATATGGAGCCTTTGTATAACGTGGGGATGGCGTTCTAGAGTGCAAGAAAATAAATTGTTAATTATAGATATACATATTTTTGTGCATGCCATTCTATACGATATAAAATAGCTAAAAACTCATCAGTTCTGTTAATGAATGGCCCAACATTCTACGTACTATGACAACTCTGTGCATGAAAGACACTCACTCGGGAGCCTCTGTAGTTTGTTGGGTTAAGCTTGCCTAACTTCACTTAACCTCACCTAACCTAACCTTACCTTAACTTACTTTAACTTACCTAACCTAACCTACCCTACGCTACCAATAAAGAAAGGTATATGTCAGTCCCCACTTTATCCCAAAATATTAAATTCCTTCCATAGCAGACAAGAAGTTCAGTTTTGTTTAGTATAATTTTTAAGACAACACTTCTTGCAATAGTCTAAAGCTTTTCATGAAGAAATTAAAGCTACTAAAGTCGACCAATAATCTAAATAGCTTTTTACATTCTTCTGGAGCATTTCCTAGAACTGCATATGCACTTCTCACTTATTATTACTGTGATCTTCAGATTATAGTTTTTTATTTATTAAGACTCGTGTAAGTGTCACCTACTAGCATCCATGTGCGTAGGAAGATGCTTATATAATTATCTTTAGACATTTATTATAATAATGTTGAAAATGGGTTTATTTTTCTTACAATATATTTTTTGTTTAGTATTCTCGCACTTATTAACCCTCCCACTTGTCCTTTTACTATAAGTCTGCAGCAAGAAAGACTATTGATCTCGCAGCTTCATATTATCATTAGTATTATTTAGCAATAGAGGCTTATGCAAGATATTTTCATAGTATAGACATTTATTTTTTAAACCCCCTTCATGTCCATGCTTGATGTACATAAAAGTTCATTTATACACATTGTACTGCAGTGTAGATGATGGAAAGTGATGAGCAGGTTGTAACAACAGGAAAAACATGTATGGACTAGAAAAAACAGCAGGCTGCGTGAAGTTCCAAGTTGTGCAAGGTTGCCACCCTTTAGAAGTGAATATATCTGAGAGCAAAAATGAAGGAACACAAACTAAGTACTAAAATTAAGGTCAATGCATCATGAAGTGAAGAGAATTTTTCTGAAGCATACTATCTGAAAAAGGAAGGTTGAGCCTGTACAATTTTGACATATGCAACGAAAATAATACTACCGAAGTGTATGCAAGGGTAAAAATTGAGAAAAATCATAAAAATTCCTTTTCATATATGACTAATAATTTCACCAACATTCCTTTACCCAATTCACCAATGCCTCACACATTTATTTTCCCCATTGGTACTGCCTTTAGAGCACTTGATAGGCATGATGTCTCAAAACATGGAATGATACAAAGATATAGTTTTTCAAAACATTGATCATAAAAAAATAGGATTGCTTTCTCTTACATGAACCATTATTTTTCTTTAAGCAAGATATAGCACACAATACAATGGGGCTTGTTGTTTTTGTTGTCATACTGTGCTGGAAAATGCTTTTCTTAACTACATTCCATAGGATTTGAATATCTACCCCTTTGATTTTGCTCCATTTACAGCATAACCCAGTGTCAATCATTTCCCCCCGACTCTTTTATCAAGCTTATTATTGGGATTCTGAATATTGTAACATATGTTTGAGTCTACAAATGCAGCATTAACTGTTAGGTGCAAAATGGGTTGGTACCATCTTTTCCTCTTTCTTTTGTAAGGATATGTTGAGCAAAGTTGAAACTTATCATCTAAACCGCCCCCGCCAACCGTTATACGTATTATATTCTGCATGTACAGAGGGCTGGTAAATTTTTCCCCGTTGTTTGACTGAATTTTCACCTTATATGTCCTCTCTAAGAAAAGACACAAAAGTTTCAAAGGTTAGGCTACACCAAGAGTTAAAGAGAAAAATCAAAAGAGCAAGGTCAGCTGACTGATAAAAACCAAACAATATAAAGTATTTTTGTCATGGAGACAGACACACTTCCAATGGAGAAATTGGTGAATGTCGTGCATAAACTCCACAAGACCACCCAGGCCTCCAAGCTCGCTGTAGCACCTGCAGCCTGCAGCCTGATAGAAGAGAAGGTCGAGGAGGGGGATACAAGATAAAGGCACCACCACAACAGCAGAGGACATCGACGAACCCAACCTGGTGTTACTTCCACCGACGTTTCGGGAAAAGCACGAGAAATTGCAAAGCTTCCTGTGCGTTCCCAAAAAACACAGAGGGCAGCCACTTATAACAGCAGTGACTGCAAGCAACGGGGAATCCCAACCAGTAAGATTCTTTGTCCATGACACTGTCTCAGGGCACCGAATGCTGGTAGACACAGACGCTATGGAGTCAGTCTTCCCACTGTTAAGAGAGGACCACAACCGCCTGCCCAAAGCCACGGCCGCTCTAGTAGCTGCTACGGAACCCAGACCCACAGAATATCCATCCTGGGGCACAAGTATGAATGGCCCTTCGTCATTGCCAAAGTCAGATTCCCTCTACTGGGTGCTGACTTCTTGGCACAACATGGCCTGCTGGGAGACATCGGCCGTAAACGCCTTCTAGACACTGGAACCTGCCTCTCCCACCTGCTCGCCACCAGCCCAGGGATGCTGTATGTGCTGCCACATCGTCCAAATACAAAGCCCTCCTAAACGAATTCCAAGACATCTTCAGGCCAGAGCTACGCCAGGTGCCGGAAACTCGCCAAACACGGCATCTACCACCATATCACCACCACAGGACCACCAACACATGCCAAATTCTATCGCCTACTACCCAAAAAGCTCCAGGATGCCAAACAGGCATTCACAAAAATGGAGAGAATGGGTATTTGCAAGAAGGCATCGACCCCGTGGGCATCCCCCCTCCATATGGTGATGAAGCCAGATGGTTCCTGGAGGCCCTGCGGGGGCTATCATCTACTGAACCTGGTGACAACACCCGACCATTAGCCCCTGCCAAACATGCCGGACCTAACAGGGGCCTTACAGTGCCAAAATATTCACTAACATAGATCTACTTAAATCTTATTTTCAGGTACCAGTACATCCTGACGACGTTCCAAAGACAGCCATCATCATGCTATTCAGGACATATACCTTCTCCTACTTCACCTTTGGCCTCACGAATTTTGGGGCCACATTCCAGCATCTAATGGACAGCATCCTGGGGGACCTACCTTTCTATGTCTGCTACATAGACGACATCCTGATTTTCTGCAGGTCCCCGGAAGAGCACCTGGGACATGTCCGGGCCATGCTGAAACACCTTCAGGAGAACAGGCTGATTGTCAGATTCGAAAAATGTTCCTTCAGCGTAGAAAAGGTGTACTTCCTGGGACACAAGGTCTCCCCGACGGGCGTCCACCCCATGTCCTCCAAGGTGGAGGTGGTTGAGAACTTCCCTACACTGAAGACAATCAAATCCCAGCAAGAGTTCCTTGGAATAATTATACTACCGATGATTCGTGCCAAACATCACCTGCAGCAAGTATTTCCTGACCAAGGTGTTGAAGGGGAAAGCAAAGACGCTGACGTGGGAAGCACTGTAGCAAAGGGCACTTGAGCAGACAAAGGCAGCAGCCCTCACCAGAGTCACCACCTTAACTACCAGGACCCCACCGCCCCCCTGAGATTTACCACCGATGCCAGCAACGTCACTGTGGAGCAGTACTGGAGCAGATAGTGGACGGGTGCCCCTGCCCACACTTTTTTTTCAGCCGCACGTTGAAGCCGCCCAAGACCCGCTACAGTGCATTTGACAGGGAACTGCTGGCAATCTTCCAGGCCATGTGACATTTCAAGTACCCACTGGACGACACCCCCTTCACCACCCAGACGGACCACAAGCCTTTGGTACATGCATTCACGAAGGGTGGGGACACTTGGTCTGCAAGACAGCAGCGGCACTTGACCACTATATTCGAGTTCAGGTGCACCATCAGCTATGTCCCCAGAAAGAACCCAGTAGCCGATTCCCTGTGAAGCATCAAAATAAATTCAGTCCACCTGGGCATCGACTACGAGGACCTGGTGAAGGAACAAGCTGCAGACAGCAAAATGCCAGCTTACTGCACAGCACTTGCCACACTGAAGTGGAAGGACGTGCCAGTAGGAGAACAGGGATCGACACTTCTCTGCAACACCACTACAGGCCGCCCCCTCCCCCTGATACCAGCATCAAGATGAAAGATGGTATTCAACTTCATCCACGGCCTCTCCCATCCATCAGGATGTACTATAGTGTGCCTGATGACAGACAAGTTCGTGTGGCACAGGATAAAAAAGGACATGTGAGATGGGCAAAGAACTACATACCGTGCGAGACAAGCAAAGATCACCTGGCACACAGAATCTGGCATCAGAGACTTCCCTCAACCAGGAAGATGGTTCAAGCATATGCACGTGGACGTCGTAGGACCTCTGCCCCAGTCAGGGGGCGCCAGATACCTCCTAACAATTATAGACTGGTTGACGAGATGGCCAGAAGCAACACTGATGACAGAAGCATCTACAAGTGCCTGCGCAGAAGCTTTGCTATCGAGTTGAATAAGCCCTTTTGGCATGCCAGACGACATCACTACAGACAGGGGGCTCAGCATTCATGTCAGAACTCTGGGTCTCCCTGGCACGCCTGATGGGGACAACACTCCACAGCACGACGGGATATAACCCCGCAGCCAACGGAATGGTGGAGAGGGCCCACTGTTCATTAAAAGTGGCACTATGGCATGGTGCACCAACGAAAATCGGAAAGTGAAGCTACCCTGGGTCCTGCCTGGAATTTGAAGGGCACCGAAAGCAAACAGCGAAGAATCTCCTGCAGAAAAGATCTATGGGGAAGCACTGGCAGTAACGGGCGAATTTTTCCCCACAAAGCCTGATGACCAGGATACACCCCTCGCCAGACTAAGAGTAATAGCAAAAGAATTTGTGCCGTGCTGAAAGACCTTCATGGACAGAACGCACAACTATACACTTGAGGGCCTAAAATCCTGCACACACGTCTTCCTGAGGGACGACGCCTGCCACCCACCCATGTCCAGACCTTATAGAGCCCCATACCATGTCATCTCAAGAAACCCCAAAGCCTACCTCATCGACATCCACGGGCGGGAAAACTGGGTATCCGTCGACAGGCTAAAGCCAGCCTTCCTAATGTGCAACAACATCAAGGAAGAGTTTGGCAGACATCTGAGAATTCATCCACAAAACAAGACCTCGAGTGAAGGAACTGACGTCCCGAAACGAGGTCGAGGCCGTCCCAGGGGCTGGACGAAAGACGACTTCCCGGCGAGCCCGCCAGGCAACCCAACATGCAAGCCCGCCCCAACCTCAAATATCAAGAATGCGGGTCAGCTCCAGAGACCAACAAGATACCATGATCAAATGTATAATCTTCCAATTATTCATTGTTAATTATGCATATGTAATTTCATTATCAACCATCAATAATTGTCTTTGGGGGGAAGTACTTGTAAAGATTTGCTGATCACGATCTCGTACCTCATCTAAGACCTGTGTTAGGGCCTTCATTACCTTCTAATCACAACCTTGTATATCATCTCGCAAAGCAGCGAAAATCATAGATATATGTCTGTATATAGAATTTCCTGACCTTTCTACCGATATATAATTCATCTATGTATGACAGTTATGTTCTTAACTATTACCATATTATGGACTGTTAAGAAACACAAATTTTTCTCCATTGGTGTGCGAGCGATGGACTCCAGGGGGGTCGAGCACTTCTTATCTGTCAGTACTCTGCTAAGTATTTGATTGCCCAGGTAATAAATTTATCAATTCTAGTTCCTTTTCATTGCGACCTCACAAACTCACTAAAGAAAATCATGTTGAAAAACTGTAAATTTCGTGAATAAAAGTTAAACTTCATCTTCATTATATTACCGAATATATTTTCGTTAAAGTTGTATTCAGTGTAATATTTAGCTATGTATGAAGTTATCAAATTATATCAAGAATACAGAAAATCTTTAATCCAAAATATATTTTACTTGATGCAAAACCGTGACAGCTGTGAGTGATCAATTAAGCCCTTACACACACACACACACACACACACATATATATATGTATGTATGTGTGTGTATTTAATAAAGGCTGCTGATGAATGTGACACAGTCTGACTCACTGCGCAGCCCCACTGCCCACGTTTTGGGTTTGCCAAGGACAGTACATTGCGTATGTTGTACTGAATGCTGTAACTCTGCATTGCTAGTTACAACTTGTGTAATCAAACGCTTAAGTCAAGAGGCCATTATGAAATTGTTGCATGTTGTGCCATGACATGGCAACTTTTGACAGTAGTAGTGGAATGACGGCGACTACACAAGGCAGCCTTGCATAGTCGCCATCACTGGCGCAAAGTCGTCAAACTCGGGGACTTGGTTACGAATTATGCTGACTTATGGCAAATTGGTTGTAATGAGAGCATAGGGGAGTTGTAATCAGCAAAATTTCGGTCGTTACGACTTGCGCGGTTTGAAATCACCCAATGTGTGACCCAGGCTTTACGGCATTCAGTACAACATACATCATGTACTTGGCAAACCCACAACGTGGGCAGTGGGGCTGTGCAGTGAGTCAGATTGTGTCAAGTGCTTTGGCAGCCTATAAATATACTTCAAGGGTTTTATTAATTACATACATCTGCCTCGGTTTTCAATTTTAAGTAAAATATATTTTGGTTTCAAGATTTTCTGTATTCTTGATGTAATTTGAGATCTTCAGATATAACTAAATAGGACATTGAATACAACACGAAATATATTCGCTAATATAAAATAAAGATGAAGTTTAACTTTTATTCACAAAATTTTCAGTTTTTCAACACATGATTCTCTTTAGTGAGCTCATTGCAATCAAATTCAATTTATTAGCATGTTCTGGAGTATAAGAAATGAAAAAGCATTTTCTATTTTGAGTAGAATAAATATTGCATTAAACATTTTCAGTAGGTATTCTTGATATAATTTGAGAACCTCAGATATAGATAAATATGACACTGAATATTGCTTAAAAGAAGATATATTTGATCATTATATATAAATATTTTTGAATTTTAAGTTTTATTCAGGAAATTTATATAGGTTTTCAACATGATTTTATGAAGTATGAAAAAAAGCGTTTTTGTTATATTTTATTACATCATTGATCTCTGCCAATGAACGAAGAAGCCTGCACAGGAGTTTACATAATCACGAAGACGACCTCCGTCACTGAGTCCTCTCGATCTGCCTCGCTCCTGTCAGAAGATATATATATGATATATATATATATATATATATATATAGATATAATCATATATATATATCAAAATTAAGTTATGCAACACACAAAGCGGCCAACACCAAGGACTAGATACAATCATGAAGATTTACGGGGGTCTGAAACATTCTGAGTCTATAGGAGATAAATGGAAAGTATTGATTTACTTATTAGACTTTATATATATATATATAATATATATATATATATATATATATATATATATATATATATATATATATATATATATATATATATATATATATATATGTGTGTGTGTGTGTGTGTGTGTGTGTGTGCGTGTGTGTGTGTGCATAGTGCCATCCATTTTCATGACTCAAATATTACGTAAAAAAATGCAAATAAATGGATAAAAATCGTCATGCCTTCACGGAACGCGCCGTCCTGTAAAATGCATTACACATGGGTGTGACCTAAATCATCGGTGACTTGCGCATACGACTAAGTAAATACGTAATCTATCTCAACTTGTGCAATGCTGTTGTAATGGTTCATTGCAGAAGTTGTGATGTAGTTGATAGCCGCTGACATTTCTTATTTGGGGAGCCCAAACCGCACACTAAAGGAGATTGATTACCAAACCCAGCCTTTACAACAGTCATGGTCTGTATCACCATTGTGTGACCCAGGCTTAACTCTACACTACTCTCGGCGTGACATAGGATTAGCTCCGCCCATGTGCATGTGGGCAGACCTTCTTTTCCCTGAGACCTATTTGGTCTCTCCCCATCAAAACTCAGAACAGAGTAAGGAAAAACCTAAGTAGGTTCCTGACACAGCCCAGTGTTTCCAGATAGCAGTTAGAAAGTATGATGGGTCTGCTGAAGTTTGCAACAGTAATAGTTCCAATACTCAGATTACAACTGAAAAACGTGAACGAAATTTGGCTGTCACACACAAAACAAAAGATGCGAGACAACTCTCACAAGAAGAATCGGAGAGTTTGGGAGATACTTTGGCATTGGACCCAGAAGGAATCTCTGGCGAATCAGGTCACCTTGACTCCTCCACCTGTAAGAGTGACAATGCACACAGATGCTTCGTTGACAGGTTGGGGAAGATCGTCAGGTGGCAGGGAAGTGGGCAGGTACTCTGAAGAATAGTCATCAATTTCCTGGAGCTGATGGCTGTCTTTTTGTCTCTCAAAAACTTCAAACCTCCAGAAGAGACACACGACTGCAGTGCCCTGCATCAAGAAGTTGGGATTATATTCACCTTTCAACATGATATAATGTTAGCCATCCTTATGAAGGCACAAGTAGTGAAGTGGCACCTGTCTGCAATTCACCACACGGGGTTTCTAATGTATTAGCAGACTCTTTATCAAGGAAAAGACAGCCTCAACAGAGTGAAAATTGGACAACCACTCTTTTCAAACAATAGCAAACCTGCTTCCATAACCAGAAATGGACCTCTTCACCACATACGGGAATCACAAACTCCTAGTATATGTATTCCCGAATTTTGACAGTCAAGCAACAGCAATTGATGCTTTCCCACAAGACTGGAACAAGTGGAAGACAATACTATATCTTTTCCTCCATTGTCCCAGATTTTGAAGGTTTTGAACAGCCTACCTAATAACCTAAATTACTTCAATGATGGGCGAAAAGATCGATTCTATTATGGTCTTCTGTTCTATGCCAGAAAGTAGAAGGGAAAGTAATTTATGCATCCTCCTTTCTGAGTAGAGACCTTCACATGTGGATTTTGTAAATATGATCTACCATGAAAATTACTCACCAAACATTGCTGGGTACCTAGAGCAAAAATCATAGATATAGAGAGGAGAGATTGGACAGCGTATAGTAACCAAACCAGTTGGTGACGTGCACTGCCTGGCCCCATTGCTATGCGATGATTCTTGTCTTACTATAATGGGAGTTATATCTGTCTGTCCATCCATCTGTCATTCAATCACAGCCAAACTGGCTGGTCCAATGGGCATGAAACTTGGCAGGGTTATTGTTGGGACCCCTAAGATGGTTTATAATGGGGTTTCATCCTCCCTCCCCTCCTCTGGGGGTGGGTGGGGGTGAGAAGGGATTCCCTGAAACCAAGCTGGTTCTGCCTGTGACTGTTACTTTACGAATTTATCATACATAATTTCTGTATACATATGACTTATCATTTGGAAAAGAATACTATAGGGTAAACATCAATGTCATCAAAGAGGGTGGAGTTTGAGAAGGGGGTTGACAGAGAGAGAACGAGAGTGAGAGAGAGTAGACAGGGTGTTAGGGATAAGAAAGAGAAAAAAAGACTGGGAGGGTTAGAGAAGAGGGACAGAGACAGAAAAGAGCGGGTGTTTGGGAGAAGGGGGAAAGAGAGAGGGAGAGAGTTGGTATTAGAGAGAAGAAAGAGGGAAAGAGACAGTGATGGTTAGAGAGAGCAAGAAAGAGTAAGAGAAAGGAGTGAGAGGGAGAGGAAGAGTAGAGAGAGAGAGAGAGAGAGAGAGAGAGAGAGAGAGAGAGAGAGAGTAGAGGGGGTGTTGGGTAGATAGATGGAAAAAGTGAAGAGAGAGGAGAGAGAGAGAGAGAGGAGAGAGAGAGAGTTGGTATTAGTGAGAAGGAAGAGAGAGAGTAGAGGGATGTTAAGGTAGAAAAAAAAGATGGAAAGAGAGAGAGAGAGAGAGAGAGAGAGAGAGAGAACAAAGTTATCAGTTGTCATTCAGAGTTATCCCAAGCAGCGCTGGGTCGGTCAGTTAGTGTAAACAACGGTGCAACCCATACTGTAAAGACGTCTTCTTTACCCATTAATTACGATCATGTAACGCATCTATCAATGCAGTAAGAATCTCATATATATATTTGTATGTAGAATTTCCTAGCCTTTTCGCCAATATATATTTTATCACTGTATGTACATTATGCCTCATGTTATTGTTATTTGGTTGACTGTTAACAAACCCAAATTGCTTTCACTCAGCATGCAGGTCGTGAGACCTGGGGTCGGGTACCACATTTCCATCTGTGTGCTGCTTTGTATACCCTTTGCCCATGTAGTAAATTTGTTAGTACCTAGTTCTGTCTTCTTGACCTCACAACTGGTGGCCCAAGGAGCGATGGTAAACACAGGGGTTTTGGCTTTGCCATTAATGGACTCACTACGGCCACTTTACCTTCAGAAGGTCTTTAACAGAACCATACAGCGACGAAGTCTAGACCTCTGAAAGCTCCTTCCTTGGAGAACATCCAAACCACCAACAGACTAATTACAGCGTACCTTCTTCAGGTGCAGTTGTGAGGTCAAGACGACAGAACTAGGTACTAACAAATTTACTACCTGGGCAAAGGGTATACAAAGCAGCGCACAGATGGAAATGTGGTGCCCGACCCCAAGTCTCATGACCCGCATGCTGAGTGAGAGCAATTTGGGTTTGTTAACAGTCAATCAAATAACAATAACAGTTTGGTCCTGCCATTTACAATTCAGGTCGACCATATTCAATAAGTCATTAAGGGAACCACACAGTGTATAGCTTTGACTTCTGACGAGCCCCAAACACCATTAATGGACTAAATACAGAGCTTATTTCGCATTTTGGTGTGAGTCAAAATGCCAGACATGGAGGTAGAAAGTTGTCCAATGACACAGATCCTCTGCATCCCCTCTTGCATTTAAAGGTAGCAATAACCCAGGCGATGAAAGTGCCACATTATCACGGCAAAATACCGCATCCTGGTTCCTGCAGGGAGACGTCCATTTTCATATAGCTAAAATCATGGATGAGGAAATCAAAGCAGACATCACCATGACAATGCTGCCAGAGTAGGTCTTCAACAAAATCACCCCATGAAAGAAACTCAATGACATGTACTCCATGCCTGTCCCAGAGAGAGCCCAATGCACCCTTGACCTGATGAACTAGCCCCTGGGGGACGCATCACTCAGGGACACCTGGGACGAATTATGAGGTCTCCTGATGCTGCTGGGCTTCAACTCAGAAGTACAGAGAAGGGAGATCACTTGTCATGGGAAATATTCCTGCAGCACCTTCCACAGGAGGTGAGGGGCATAAATCAAGGAAGCAAACGCACTCTCAATGGACAAATTGGTGAACGTCGCACACAAACTCCCTGATGCCACCAAGGCCTCCAAGCAAGTCGCAACACCTGCAGCCTGCAGCCTGGTAGCAGAAGCCGAAGCGGGGGACACGAACACAGTATACAGGAATAAGGTGCGACCACAGCAGTAGATGACAAGGAAAACTCCAGACTGGTGTTACTTTCATCGGAGGTTCGGAAAAGATGCCAAAAATTGCAGAGCCTCCTGTTCATTCATAACAGCAGTGGCCGTAAACATTAGAGAACCCCAGCCAGTAGGATTCTTCATCCACTACGCCATATCAAGACGATGGATGCTGATAGACATGATAGCTATGCAGGCGGTATTTCCGTCGTCCAGAGAGGAGCGCAACCGCAGCCGCACTAGTGGCCGCAAATGGAAGCCCCTCCACTGCTATGGAACTCGGACCCACAGATTGTCCATCCTGGGCCTTAAATATGAATGGCCCTTCATCATCACGGATGTGAGGTTTCCCTTGGCAGGTGCCGATTTCCTCCCACAACGCTGACTGCTGGTAGTCGTCGGCTGCTCTCCGCTGGACCGTATACTCCATTTCATCGAACAAATAGAGTGCCCTCCTGCATGAATTCCTAGATGTCTTCAAGCCAGAACTGTGTCAGGTGCCAGGTACAGAGGTCAAACATGGCGTCCAGCAACGCCAATGGTGGAAGCATCAACAAAACAAGGTTGAGGACGTCCCAAGGGCCACACTAAGGATGACATCCGAACGGCAAACCCGCCGGACGACTCGGCAGTCGAAACCGCCCCTCCGCAAATATCAAGAACTTGGGGTCAGCTCCTGCTCCCAAGAAGATTGTGTGATTAACATTCAACAGATCTTCCAATCATTATTTCATAATAATTGTCTTGGGGGGGAGTGCTTTTAAAGTGATAAAATATATATTGGCGAAAAGACCAGGAGATTCTACGTACAAATATATACATACATGAGATTCTTGCTGCGTTGATAGATGCATTACATGATTGTAATTAATGGGTAACATCTTTACACGATCACGTAACACATCTATCAATGCAGCAAGAATCTCATGTATACATTTCTATGTAGAATTTCCTGGCCTTTTTGCCAATATATATTTTATCACTGTATTATGTCTCTTATTATTGTTATTTGATTGACTGTTAACAAACACAAATTGCTCTTACTCAGCGTGTGGGTCACGAGACCTGAGGTCGAGCACCACGTTTTCGTCTGCATGTTGCTATGGATATACCCTTTGCCCATGGTAATAAATCAGCTAGTACCCAGTTCTATGTTCTTTGACCTCACAGACTCTGCTATTCTGCAGGAGCTATGATACTGATGAGAACGCTAAAAGACAATTATAAAATACATAAGAAGCAACTTAGAAAACGTACGAGGGCCCACCAGGGAAGGAAGTAATCATCCCTGTGGAGGGCTGCATATACATAAAACCAAACGAATGAAAAATAGTCGAATTCCTCGGCTGATAGACCTTTATAGTGACGTACGACCTGGCCCCCAAAATTGTTTAGGGTATCTGGATGAATCTGTAGGCCCTTTACGTGTGGGGTGGCGGGGCATTGTTCATCCAACTCAGTTTGTTGTAGGGTCTATTTTAGCATTCTGTTAGCAAGGCCATACCACTTCTTAGTGTAAGCTTCATTCTTAGAAACAATGGTACTAGAGGGGGGTGGGATGGTTTGGGAATCGAGTGGCACGTACAATGATGTGTTTTGATGAGCTGCAATATGCTCAGATTTTCTCAAGCAAATCAGGTGGCATACACAAAACAAGCAGTACTTTAATGCACATTATTTGCTCGTCATGTGCATTAAGGAAGTTTGCGGTACTACGCATTTTATGACCTGTCCCAATCCAATGAAAGTCCTTTTGATTCTCACAGGTCCTCATTCTCACCTACTTTCTATAGGGACAGGACGACAACATAAATAAATAAATAAATAAAGCAAACGTTTAAATTCGCGTAAGGGTAATGCTGCTACAACTAAATGGATGGGACACTACATAAAATTGAATTACTTCGTTCAGAGTTTAATTTCCAAGTAGCTACTACTTAATACGTCTGTAAACTGACTAGGGTTGAGACATGTCTCCCACGTGTACTTAAAAGATCGAAATGAGTGTGGAATCGTTGTTATATAATACATTTGGCAGTTTTTTTCAAGGTGATAATTACGATACCGTCCATGTAGTCCACGAACCATTTATTGTTCTTTCTTTCTTTTACCGAATTGAAACAATTTTCATGAGGGTACAGCTTGAACCAACTATACTGACTTTCAGTCACGAAAAGAAAAAAAAACAGCTTGTAAAATCGGCAGAGTAGTACTTTTTGAAACATCTGTCATGCATATTTGAAGTTTTGCGTCATTACAAAATATTAGCAGAGAGCAAGAACGAAATCCAATGATACATATAAAAAAAATGGTTGAGAATGGCATTCATGCAAGGAAGACTGGTTTCAGCATAGCATTTTCATGCATAATGTGTGTCATTTCTCATTTCAAACGCACTATATGCTGTAGTAAGTGAGTGAAACCACCTGCCAAATAATGGTTCACGTTGCTCAGATAGATTTCAGTTGACCAGAGACGTCGACGTAACCTTGCATAAGTAATATTCGTCATCGAATACCTTTGATTTTTTGACAATTTTGGAACTCTTAAAAAACTGATAACACCACATAAAACATATTGTTAATTTTTCATATAACTGTGTGAATGATTAATTGGATGTAGACGCAACCAATAAAAAGGAGCTGCAATATCTCGGGACTCGGGAAATTGTGTAGTAAACGACACCACGAACACAAAACATATCGCCAGGCGAGAGGGAGACAGAGACTCCTAGTCGTAACTTAGGCCTAATTGTACAGCTTAATTCGTGTTTTGTATTCTGCGCCTCCCCTTTTTCATTTCCCACTACCGAACTGACGAAGTTTGATCATATGAACGGTAATTATACATGCTTGGTTGTAGTCTCGTAGCCTAGTTTGTGGGAGAGGGGCTGGACTTAGATCTTGGTATTGAATACCTAGCTAGCCTACCTAGTAGCTAGGTACCTAGGTAGGTACTAGGTAGCCCTAGCTAGCTAGCTACTATAGCTGGTTCACTTATGGTAGATTCTTGGATGAGCCCTAGGATTACGAGACGTTTGTTTGGCGGCCGCTGACTGGCTGGTCCCGGGAGGTTAGGTAGGCAGCATCCAGTCAGTCAGCGGCCGCCCAACAAACGTCTTGCATGCATAAGGCTCACCCAAGAATCTACCTTAATTGAACCAGGTATACATAGGTAGGTAGTGTCGTAAGGGAGGCCGACGGCGGCCGGCAGCCATAAATTGAATTCTGCTCTGAAATGCTCGCTAGGTACCTATAGCATTTCGTTTGGTGTTGTACCTAATGCCTACGATACTTAGGTAGTCTAGCCTAGCCCACGATAGGCTAGATGTTCTCAGTCTCACTTGTTAGTTAGGCTAGCCTGGGTGGTGAAGTGCGAGGCGATGTCGAGTCTTGCAACTTTGTTGCAGACTAGGGTAAAACACCGCACCGCTTGGCCTGCACCAACTCAACGACGATCATAGCATGCCACTCTCCGAAAAAGTACTAATAACGCGTCCTGACACCGGAGATGGGCATCAGTCGTGACTTCTTGTTGGTGAGAAACGGAGCTAAAGACCTCTACTCTCCTTTCGAAGTAAATATTATCTCCAAAGTTAGAAATTAGGGCCAAATTTAAAGCATTAAACATAGGGTAGTGAAAAGGGTGTCCACGGCAGTGGAAATCTCACCAAAACGCTTTCGAAATTTTTACTTACGCTTCTTTTTTTTAGAAGATTGACGCCATCTCAATGTTTACGGAGTCGCTTGTGTCAACAAACTTCCCATTGTTCCGATACGTAATACAAACCATCTGTCCTTTAACAATAGGAAGTAGCTAGCGGCAGCTGGAACGGTCGTAAGCTTCGAACAAGGGGAGAACGGTAGTTAACTGCTTGTCCGACAGTCGCGCGCCGCGCGACTGGGAGGTAAACAAATCACTTTTGCTTTCGGCCGCGGGTGTGAAGGACGTGTTCGTCATCGCTCTCTGCCCGCTTCATCGTCGTATGCTTTGTTTATATTGTGTTTTCTACTAATGGTTTGTTTGACTTGAAAATGAAACTGTAAGTACACTGTTTTCATTTTCATTACTTAATTATGAACCAACATGGAGTTATCGCCGTAGATGCGGCGATTTCCTCTCTTTTTCATGAATTGAAAACCCTTGAAAATTAGTCTCGGTGCCGAGGGCGGTGCGCTCGCGCCGAGGTCATGTATTTTGGGCAAAGTGTGTAATTGAAAAATGTAAGTACTCTTTTCATTATATTTTTGCCCTGTGCGTTCGTTACCGAGAGTGTGTTTGCGCTCGGCATGAGCCTTTTAATTTTGTATAATAGAATGCAATGAAAGTGGATTCGCAATTGCAATATTCTTTTCATTTTCATTTATTTATTTGCATGAAATTTAATTTGGATCAATTTTCGTTCTTACCCGGGAATTGATCCTTACGTTTTTTTTTTTTTATGTGAAATGAATCGCAAGTGCAGTATTCTGTTTCATTTTCATATATATTTTATGATAGCATCATATTATTGGATCAAGTTTCCGTTCTTACCCGGGAATTGATCTTTTCCCCTTTAAGTTCTATGAAGTGAATCGCAAGGGCAGTATTCTGTTTCATTTTCATATTACTTTTCACTGCTGTGCGGGGGTAGGGGAAGCGAAGGTCTGCCAGGAAGTCGTCGGAAAGCTCTCCCGCGACTCCCTTGGTATCCGATTCTTCGTCTTCCTTCCTGCCCCCCGCTCAGCTTCTTCGTTGTTCCGACACGGCATACAAACCTTCGGTCCTTTTACAATAGGAAGGTACTAGCGGCAGCTGGATAGGTCGTAAGCTTTCGAACAAGGGGTTCGGTAGTTAACTGCTTGTCCGACAGGCGCGCGCGCGCGACTGGGAGGTAAACAAATTACTTTTGCTTTCGGCCTCACAGCGAGTGGACGTGTGTGTTCGACGCTCTCTGCCCGCTTCTTCTCGTCGTTTTGCTTTCTTGAGTATATGGTGTGTTTGTGTATGAAAGAATTCATTGTAAGTACAATCATTTCTCTCTTTTCATATTAATTGAACTGCAATTAATTAATGATGGAATCTCCTCGCCTCGCTACCCCACGGAGACTATGCCCGGGTACCGAAGGGCGTAAATGCGGGAAGTTCCGCTCTTTCCCGGAGATATACCCTCATATTTGTGTGCTCGGTGTCGGGGGCGCGAATGCTCCCGAGCCGAGCCTTGTAATGTGTTTATTAATTGGTCGGAGGCGCAGTGGATTTTGTATAAGGGCAGGAGGAAGCGAAGGCCTGCAAAGGAGTCGTCGGAAAGCTCTCCCGCGACTCCTTTGGTGACGGACACTTCGTCTTCTTTCCTGCCGCCCGCTCAACTTCCACGTCTCGCGCCTTCCCCTTCGGGGGGGTTCGGGGGGGGTTTCTAGGTCCTTCTCCTCTCCTGACTTGTCAAGTGTGGAGGAGGGCGCTAGATACCCTGACGTCGAGTTGTACTCTGGGTCCTCTATCCGTTCGTCTTCGTGCGAACGGGTAGAGGATCCCCCTAATCACCCGACTTTTTGCCTCCCTAAGGTGCGGTTGCCGCGAAGGATGACCTCGGACAGGTGTGGGCATCGTTGGGGCTGCAGGGCGTGCCGAGTGTCCAGGGGCTGCTCTACCATCTCGCTGGCTCCAGTGGCGGTCACCCATGCAACGGTCACGACCACCACCACGACCATTCACACCCGGCTACGCTTCACCTCCTCACCTGGTGTACACCCAGCACGTCGGTCCTCTGTGACACTCCCCCACTACATCGGTGCAGGGGCCAGTCGCCGTAACTCGGGGGAGTGTGATGCCGCCGCCTGTGTTTGCCGTGCTGCCGCGACCGACTTCGTGTGCCCGAAGAGCTCGCCCCTGGACCTCCCACCGGTACCTAGGAATGTCTGTGCCGCTGGTCCGCCCATCTAGACCGCCTACACAGTCTGCCGTACCTGCCGTACCTGCCCAGCTGCTGTCCACGGACGTGACGTGGACCACTGCTGCCGTTCCTGTACCTGCTCCAGCGGTTTTCTGCCGGTTCCTGTGATGCCTGCACCTGCTGATGTTGTTCCTGTTCCTGGCGCCGCTGCTCCCGATGCTGATCTGTTCGGACAGGTGCGTCCGGCCCTGTTGCTTCGGCAACAAGCAGCCCCGGCTCCGCTCTGGATGACAGATCTGACGTCGGTCCTGAGAAGGTTGACGAAGAAGAAGAAGAAGAGGAGGAAGGTGTCGTCGTCGTCTTCATCGTCTTCTTCGCTCTTCGTTCGTCTTCGTCGTGCGTCCTCACCTTCTTGTCTTCTAAGGCTCCCCTGCCGAAGAAGAAGAAGGTCGCCTCCCCCCCCCTAAGAAGTCTCCTTCGGGAACTTCTAAGGGCCCGTCTTCGCTCTGGTGAGACGGGGGTTCTTCCGCTGGTCACCCAGCCCCTTCCGGGGGCAGGACCCGTCTCTTCTTCCGCAAGGAAGAAAGACTACGGGGACCAGAGGAGTGCCGGCTAACACCGGCACTTCCTCACCTGCTGTCAGTGGTTCGGCCACAGCAGCAGGTCCGTCTCGGCTCATCGTTCGCGAGAGGTACCGAGTGTACGGTCGCTTACCAGCGACCGTGCAGCCAGGAACCAGACCTCTGATTTCGCTCAGCGTCAGGTTCACGGCACGGAGCGGAAGACTGGTGACAGCCGCTCACAGCGACTCTCACCAGACCAGCTCTCGCTCTCGCGTCGAGCAGCTGGCTACCCGGGCGGCGGACGTGACGGTCCATGACCGGCCACGGGCTGAGGCTGGGGAAGAGGTCCCCCCGTTCGCGGCACCAGCCACGGCTGGTACCAGCGAACTGACGCACGTGAGGATACGCACCGATCTCACCGTGACAGTGGAGCTCGCCGGTCGCCTGACCGTCACTCTCACAGAGAGCGATCGGGTACGGCGACCAGCACAGCAGCTCCTCTGACACACGAGACCGGAGCCGCTGTTCTCGGTCCAGCCGTTCTCCACAGCGAGACGGCTCGACTAGGTCTGCAGCTCGATCGCCACCCCCAGCGGGTTGGCGATCGCCTGCAGTCTTCCAAGCCCGCTGGTTCTGCCAGCGAGCGAGGAGGGAGCGTCAGGTCTGCCCTCTTCCATACCTTCAACCTCCTCGGATTACACCGGGAGGGGCGAGGTATTGAGGAGTGATCGTGAGGGGTGCGCCCCTCAGGATCCCAGCACGGCGTCGTACGTACCAGGCACGGTTCTCGGACCAGCCAGGTCGTACGCACAGGTGGTTGGAGCAGACCGAGAGGGGTCTGTCGCTGTTCCTCTCCTTGAGGGAGGAGGGTCTCGGGAGTTGCCCCTGTTGAGGGACTGGACGGTCCGACTCCGCAGGAAGCAGTCACTCCTGAGATCCAGAGGAACTTTGCGAGGTTATTGCGCTGATTCGTCAGCACAACGACCTCACGGAAGGATCGCTGCTCCCATCATCCGAGCACACGTCCTGGCTCGAGTCGTTCTGGGGCCCGAAGAGAACCCAGACCCGCCGACGGTGGGTTTTTGCCGCGTTCTGAGCTGCCGGACTCAGTGCTGGACCAGGTTGAATCGCTTGTCTCCGGACAAGACGGCTCGCTCAAGTCTGGCAGGTCGAGCAAGCTGCTTCCACCTCCTCTGCTGCGACAGCGGCGTTTTCTACGTGCCACTGAAAGACCCGATGCCGCGCCCAAAACAGGTGAACCCGGAGTTAGCCAGGCTGACTTCGGGTGTGTCTCTGCAGCAAGCTCCTGTCCGAGAACCTGTGGTTCTCGCAGCAAAGAGGACATTCGGCCTGGAATCTACCGCCATGCAGCTTTCCAGGCCGTCTCCTGGCTAGATCTGTGGTCCCTCACAGTATCTAAGGTCGAAGCCAACTCCGGGGGAATTTCTCCCGAAGATGACTCGGCCTTCAGGAGACTTTTGCCAGTCTGGGGGAGGAGCCATCTCCTTCCTTGCCCACCAGAACGGTGAACCTGTGGGCCAACCTGGTTCTCCGACGAAGGGACGCTGTCCTTACTCGGGTTTCCAGGGCGGCCCGGGCGTGAAGCGGCGTTGGGACTTCGCAACGGACCTTTACGGAGTTCCACGTCTCTCTTCCCAGGAGAGATGGTGGACGCTGCGGTGGACAGACGGCGCACTGACGACAGTGACCGTCTGGTTCACCAGGCAGTCCTCGAAGGCCTCTGGGCAGCCTTGGACTGCGGCCAAGTCTAACGGCTCGGCTAGCGCTCCTCGGTGTGGCTAAGACGGTAGCTGCGTCGAGCCCCGGGGAATGACTCTGTCTTCTTTGACTTCTAGCAAGGGGAGCCGTAACCAGCCCTCCTCCCAGCCCTCCTCCTCCCGTGAGGCTCTGGGAGGAAGTCGAAGAAAAGGGGGGAAACGCTAGGGACGGCGTCCCCCTCACCTGCTGCCGGAAGTGGGGGGTGCCTGGCCAGCCATTGGGCAACTTGGCAGCGCTACGGCGCCGAGACCTGGATTGTAGATGTCCTTCGGGAGGGAGATCTATTACCCTTCGAATCTCGGTCACCCCCTCACCTCCAACCCGGTCCAACAGCAGGCGTACGTTCCAGGGGCATCGAAGGACGTAGCATTGAGACAGGAGATCAAGACCATGCTGAGCAAGAGAGCTGTAGAAATCGTCACGGATCAATCACCGGGCTTTTACAGTCGAACTCTTCACTGGTGGAAAGTCTACGGGAGGCTGGCGCCCGGTGATAGATCTCTCTCCCCTGAACCGGTTTTGTTCGCCAGACCCGGTTCACGATGGAGACGGCACGCTCAGTGCTCGACTCTATCAGGGAGAACGATTTCATGCTTTCAGTGGACCTGAAGGATGCGTATTTCCAAATACCCATTCATCAGTCTCCAGAAAGTACCTCCGCTTCATCCTCGACGGGACGGTGTACCAGTTCAGGCCACTTTGCTTCGGTCTCTCAACCACCCCACAGGTGTTCACGCGAGTGTTCACTCTGTGTCTGCTTGGGCGGGCCCATTCGCACGGGATACGTCTGATGGGGTATCTCGACGATTGGTTAGTCCTGGCGAGCTCCCGCTCGCAGTTGCTACAGGACAGGGATCGACTGCTCGAGTTCTGTCGCGATCTGGGGATCGTGTGAACTTCGAAAAGTCCGATCTCGAGCCCAAACAGAGGATGAAGTACCTGGGTATGCTGATCGACACGGTAGCAGGGCGAGTCTTCCCCGCGACACTCGCGGATTAGCAAATTCAGGGAGGCAGCCAACCAGTTCCTGTCTCGGCAGGAACGGGTAGCTCAGCGATGGCAAGTCGTGATCGGACACTGTCGTCACTCGGGAAGGCAGTCCCTAACGGGCGTCTTCACCTGCGGTCTCTTCAGGGAGACTAAAGGAGAGTTGGTCACAGGCGACGGATCCCCCAAGCTTTCCATTGTCACTGACACAGGAGGTGAGGCAGGACCTAGCCTGGTGGCTGGACGACAGGAACCTCTTAAGAGGAGTGCCTCTGCGCACTCTCCCCGGACATGCAGCTGCTCTAGACGCATCGACCCGAGGGATGGGGCGCACACCTGGAGGAGTTGCTGACTTCAGGAGTGTGGTACGAGAACGACAAGCACCTTCACATCAATGTACTGAAACTCAAGGCAGCGTTCCTCGCTCTCCAAGAGTTCCAGGACCCGCTTGATGGGACACTCAGTGGTGTTGATGTGCGACAACACCACGGTGGTGGCTTACGTCAACAAACAGGGGGGGCCTAGTGTCTCTCCCGTTGTACCAGTTGACTCGGCAGGTGCACGAGTGGGCCGAGGCACACTCAATAGAGCTGTCGGCAAGCTACATTCCAGGGAAGGAATGTAGTAGCAGACACGCTCAGCCGTCGGGAAAAGGGTCAGGGATAGGGACCGAATGGTCTCTACACCAGGACGTGGCGGAAAGGCTCTTCGACCTGTGGGGGCGACCAGTCGAGGATCTGTTCGCCACCCGGCACAACAGGAAGCTCCAGGTGTTCTTCTCGCCGTGCCGGACCCATGGGCAGCTGCAGAGGAGGCTCTTCAACACGCCCGTGGGACAACCTTTCGCCTATGCCTTTTTCCTTTCGTTCACCCTGATTCGCAAGGTGATCAGTCGAGCACTGGTCACCCCGAATCTCAGGATGATCCTGATGGCTCCCAAATGGCCACAGCCATTTGGTATCCGGACCTGCTGGCTCTTCTCGCAAGAGAACCGAGAGAGATTCCCCCCTTGGCACAACCTTCTCGCCCAGCCACACGTCGAGCGGTACCACCGAGCAGTCCAGTCCCTACGTCTTCACGGCTGGCTGTTATCCAACATCTCTTGCGAACGAGAGCTTTTTTCGTAGCGCAGCAACAGAGATGGCTGGAAAACGTCCGTCAGTCCTCTGCAGCTGTGTACCAGGGGAAGTCGGCCGTCTCTTCTGTGGTTGGTGTCGTAGACGGGGCCCTATCTCCTCTCAGAGCCACTCTTCAGCAGGTAGCGGATTTCCTCGTTTTTCTTCGCCGAGAGAAGCTCCTCTCAGTTCCCACAGTCAAAGGATACAGAGCCGCCTTGACGCTCGTCCTGAAACTGACGGGATTGGACATCTCGAACTCGTTCGAGATCTCCTTACTTAGGAGGAACTTCGAAAGGTCTTGCCCAACAGGAACTCACAAGCCCCTCTTCTTGCTGGACCTGGCATCGGCGAAGAGAGTACGGGAACTTCATGCCATAATGATGCGGATGAGATGCTGCTTTGTCCTGGGAGGACGCTACGGCGCTATCTGAAGAGAACTCGACACCTCGGGCCTGAGTGTCGACGCCTCTTCGTTAGCACCGGGGTCACCAAGAAAGAAGTATCAAAGAACACTCTTTCGTCCTGGCTGCGTGAGGTCATCAGGAGGGCGTATGAGGCTGATGGTAGTGACGACATCGTACGTCCCGTCCGAGAGCTCACGAAGTCAGAAGTATTGGCCCCTCGTTGGCGTTTCGTAAGAACTTCTCCGTGGCGCAGGTATGGAAGGCAGGGGTCTGGTACAACCAGACCACCGGCACCTTCCTTATACCTTTTGGATATTGCCCACAGGTCCTTGGATCGGTTTCCTTAGGACCCGTGGTGGCTGCTCACACGTCGTCTAGCTAACCCAGACCCTAGCAAGGCTGAACAGCATCGAGTCCTGGTGTGACTGTATGAATAGATAGTAAATGAGAAAGTGACTGGCTTCTCTTTCTATCTTTTTCTACCCCTCTACCTGTGGGTAGGGATACGTCATCACCCTGCTGGATAAGGACGAGATGCCGGTGAGCTATATGACGAGCCCCATCCTATCCCTTTCACTAGGGATAGGAGCAGAATATCCACCATTCCTTCTACAAGGGGGGGAAGTGGATGCCTACAAGAGTCAAAACCATGACTTTATCTTTGCTCCTGTACAGGAACAAGTTCTTACATTGCTGGTACGAAGAGATACGCTTGCCTCTCTCTTAGTACTCGGTCCATGAGGTCTGACCATTGATCCTGCGGTGCACACCCCGATCAATCGGACAGAGGCTTGGATCCCTCCCTCGCTCTTACGACCAGGGAGGCTTCCAAGGTTGGGCGAACACCAGTCTGTTCACAAAAGACTCAGATTCCACCCACCAAGAAGTGAGTCTTCCTATTGTAAAAGGACGAAGGTTTGTATGCCGTGTCGGAACAAATGACAATTTGTCCAAAATTAAATTGCATTTTTCCTAACTATACAAACCTGAGGTCCTTTTACACATAGCCCACCTCATGCCACCCCTCACTCTGCGTAGTTTTCTTTTTGCTTGGGCCAAAAGCAAAAGTGATTTGTTTACTCCCAGTCGCGCGCGCGCGCGCCATGTCGGACAAGCAGTTAACTACCGAACCCCTTGTTTCGAAAGCTTACGACCTATCCAGCTGCCGCTAGTACCTTCCTATTGTAAAAGGACCTCAGGTTTGTATAGTTAGGAAAAATGCAATTTTGGACAAATTGTCATTTTTTGTATTTTGGGGTCTTCCTTCCGTTCGAGGTGGGGCATGTCTTCCCCCCTTGCGTGAGGGAACCCCTCTTACTTAATCTATCTATGTTACCGCAGGTGCTACATCCGTGGGAGACGACCTTGGACAGGTATGGACCACCGCGGAGGCAGGGCGTTGCCTAGCATCCACGGGCTGCTGCAGCGTCTAGCGAGGTCTGGGGCGGTCTCCACTACTACCACGGCCGCTTATGCTCTCCCCCCCCTCCTGGTCTACACTCCCATGCTGTGTCGATGACGCCGTCTGCCGCTACTAGGGCCGCAGCCGTACCGAGGTGGGGTTGCCGCCGCCGCCTGTTTTCTTCGTGTTGCCTGCCCCAGACTTCCGCTGTTCCAGCAGCTCGCCCTGGACCGGCCGCCAGGACCCAGGTTCCGCTGGCTGCCGATGATTCTACGAGGCGATCGCTGGGCCTGCCGTACCTGCCGCTGATGTGATTCCCGCTGTTGGCTTGGCTGTCCCTTATGTCTACCGCTGCCGCTGTTCCTGCCGCTCCTGAGCTGGTTGCTGTTCCTGTCGCTCCTGGTTCCTGTGCCTGTTCCATGCTGGTCCTGCCCACGGTGTGTCTTCCCCAGTCCCAGGTCCTTCCGGACAGGTGCAGTCGGGCCGTGTTGCTTCGGCAATAGCCCCGGCTCCGGCTAGGATGGAGGACCTGACGACTGTCCTGCGTGAGCTGACGAGGAAGAGGAAGAAGAGAAGCTGTCATCTTCGTCTTCATCGTATGCTGCTGCCTCCTTCTTCCCCTTCGACTTCTAAGGCCCATAAGCCGAAGAAGAAGAAGGCTGCCTTCCCCCCTAAGAAGTCTCCTTCGGGAACTTCTAAGGGGCCCGTCCCACCCCGGTGGGACGGGGGGTCCTTCTGCAAGGGCCCGTCCCACCGGTGGGACGGGGGGTCCTTCTCTGGGTACCCCTTGCTCCTTCGGGAGCGGGGCCCGTTCTCCCCTTCCGTAAGGAAGAGATAGACGGGGACCAGAGGAGTATCGTTAGCTCTGGTACTTCCTCGCCATGGTGCTAGCGGCGATGCCGCTACGCCAGGTTCCGGCTCGGTCTCTGCGTTCGCGAGAGATCCCGAGTGTACGTTCTCCCTCGGGAGACCGTGCAGCCAAGTTTCGGCGCCAGAGTTCGCTCGGCGCCAAGACGCGGCACGGAGCAGAAGGCTGGAGAGAGACGCTCAGGTGACTCTTGCCAGGGCCAGCGGCCGCTCTGCAGCGACCAGCTGGTAACCCGGGTTTTCCCCCCTAGGAAGAAGGCTCCTTCGGGACCTTCTAAGGGCCCGTCTCGCTCCGGCGATTCGGGGGGCGGGGAGCTCTTCTGCTGGTCCTCCTGCTCCCTCGGGAACAGGGCCCAGTCTTTTCTTCTACCAAGGAGAAGAAG
>NC_061088.1:55662873-55745373 GCF_015104395.2 Macrobrachium nipponense
TATTCGCGGGTTTTAACTATTCGCGGGGGTGTCTGGTACACATCCCCCGCGAATACGGGGGGAACACTGCATAGTGTTCCCCATTGCAGTGGAGGGTGCGTCTGATCGGCTCTGTCTTGCTCCCAGGTCTAGACCTCTTCCAAGCTCCCAAGCCCAGAGGAGAAGGAATGCCGAAAGCCGTACGGAGGTTTCAGAGAATCCCCACCGGTCAGGCGTCCCCTCGGCAGGTTCTGTAGTAGCGTCCCAGACTGCCAAGGATAGCCGTTGGAAAGGCATCCTAAAACAGTGTTTTTTGTCATCCAATTCTTCATCGAAAAAAGGGTGGAGTTCTGACAAGCTATCGAGACCTTCTAAAAGATCGTGGAATTCGCCAGCTCTGGATTCTAGCCCGGAAAGTTTTCCGGAGGACTATCCACCTGAGAAGAAGAAGAAAGAGATTTATTCATCAAATCCTCCTTCCCCTAGATCGGATATGGAGAAAGAAGATGTTGCTACGAAGATCCTGAAGGAAATGCAACAGCAAATAGCTTCGTTGGTTGGAGTATTAAAGAAGGATCCTCCTCAGAGAAAGGACCGCTTCCTTCCTATCAAAAAATCCCGTCCAGCAGAAGTTTCAGATAGCTCGGACGAGGCGCCTGCCAGGATCCGGGCGCCTGGGGCGCCTACCAGGCTCCAGGCGTCAGGCGCCTGGCGCCTGGGGCGCTTCCAGCCACAAGAAACCATCCAGGAATGATGCATCATCCAGGCGCCAAGCGCCAGCCAGGCGCCATGAGCCAGGATCTCCAGCTTCATCTGACATGGAGTTAGAAGTTGACCAGGAGGCTCCTCTTTGGGACTTTTCGCAGGATTAGTTTTCGCACAGGCGGCCGTAGCCCTTGTCAGGATGTGGCTGATTCTGTGAGAGGTTTTTCGCATTCAAGACCTTCTCCTGATAGGGACGCTAGTTGTCGCACAGGCGGCCGTCGTCCTTATCAGGACGGTACTAATGTGAATAAGGGCAAATTGCAGGATCGGCCTTCTCCTGGCGGGGACTCAAGATGTCGCACAGGGGGCCGTAGCCCTTGTCAGGTTAGAGTCGGTACTGCTAAAAGCCCTTCACCTTGCGAAAGGAGGCGCTCTCCTCCGGTTGCTCATTCTTCTCCCAACTTGACTGGACAGGAAATGGAAGATAGATCGGAATTGGAAGCCAATAAGGGGGCAGGTCTCTCAGTTTATAAGACCTTAGCAACCCTTTTATTGAGAGAATTTGTTCATTACTAGTAAGAGGATATCAAAATCATCCTCCTTCTAAAATAATGCAACCAACCATTTCCAGAAAGAGTGGCAATCGTTTGGAAATTGGACAAGATTCGTACGAGCTCTCATTCATTGATTAGAGGCGCTTCCAGATAATAGAGGCGTAGAAGACGGCCTTATCTCCAAGAGAATAAAAGCTTGAGAGATTCTCTTCGATCCTCGGTTTTCATTTGCGATCTCTTTCGGCTAATACTAATTCGTGTTTATTGACGAAAAGAACGAAGAGAGTAAAATTTCCATTCTCTCTCTGCATCAGAGAGGAAAGAATGTATAGTAAGAAAATTTGGTGTATACGATTACTGTATGACAAGTCATATACGCATACAGTAATTACCTTTGTGGTTTGCAACGGAATTATCTGTATCCTTACAGGAATTTCCTAGTAAGGACTACGCTTAAAGGGTTTGTTACGACAACACCTACTCAGCTTCGGTATTTAACGAAGGTTGTTTTGCTTAAATATGCATTTCTGGGCTCAGCTCGTGTCGCTGCGCGAAATATCCTTTAATCTATTATTTCTAGGGTAAATGTACTAACACATACCAGAGAATAATAAAATAAAGAAAAAGGTCAGTATAACTGACTCGCTCACCCTCCAGGAGGGTGTCGGTATGAACACTAGGCGAGTGAGACCACTACCACGAGCCAAATGCCAATAGAAATCTCCCACTACAAAATCCCTCCAAGAGCGAGCCGACCCACAAGAGTGAGCAGCTCGTACTACTACTACTCCATCCCATGCTGCCGACTGCTGCGCCTCTGGTGGCCATCCTTTCAAGTTAGCACCCACGAGTCGGTTGTGATATTTTTCCTCTCTGTGTTTTTGTGCCCTTTCATTGGATTTTCTATTATGGAGCGTGCAGCTATCGCAGCAGCTAAGTTAAGTACTCAGTATTTAACGGTTAGTTGGTTTTTTCCGGCCCTGAGACAGTATTTGCCGTTTTTTTTTTTTTTAGGTATAAAATACGATCTCGGGGTCGGAAGCATGGCAGCATGGTTCTGCCTCGTGATGGGCTCGTTCTTGGTCTCCCATACCTAGAACATCCCCTTATTTATCTTCGCTCTTTATGATTATCCGCTTTAACTTAGGGTACGGTCTACTCAGGTTTGTCATGCATGCATGTATTTACCTTACGTAGGCTTCTTCTATCCAGACCCTAGTCCAGGTTCTTAGTATCGGCCTCTGACTAGCTTTGAGTGGTAGACTTGCCTTCAGGGTTAGTCGCACACTCCTGGATTTTTTCTCCTGCTATATTGTTTTCTTTCTTTCATTTATTTATTTATATAACTGTGTATTTTATTATTGTTAGGTTAGTTAGGCGTCTGGCTTAGCCTAGGTCCTGGCTCTTTGAGCCTATTCTACCGCTCATCAGTTCGGTTTGCTTCCCTATAGCATCTCTCTGATCAGTTGGTTCGGCCAAGTGGGGCTTATTTGCCTCCGCTTTTCAGTTCAGTATGCTTCCCGCATAGCATTTCCCTGATCAGTGGTTGTCCTAGGCTTAGTTGTCGTTTTGGTCTTACCGCCTCGTGGTCACTTCGTGATCACGGCCAGCCAGACGCCTGTCCAGTCATTCTTCCCCCCCTCCCGCTCTTCCATAGAGTCGGGCGGGGGCGGGTCGGTCTGCCCATGCTCGCTCCTCATACCCGAGCCTGCCTCCCTCTCTCCCCTCAGGCGGAGGGGCTAGGGAGTCGGGACAGACCCAGACTGGTCTCGACCTCTCCGGCTTCTCGGTCCGGCCGGTTGGTACGGAGTGGGGGGTACTGGCCTTGCCCACCCTCCGCGCTACCTTGTCGCTCGGGCTAGCTTGAGCCTGTATGTCTTCTCGCTCTTTCCCATCTTACTAGGGCTCCTTCCTGATCGGAGTCCTGGTATCCAGCGGAAAGTTGTTAGTCCACCCAGTAGGGTGGACCGGAGCATACAGTGGGGCGTCTCTACTAAACCTTACCGTTTTGCTGAGTTACTACACTCCGCTACGCACTGGACTTAGTCCGGTTGCTTGTGTGTTAGGTTTAAGTTATCTTTTAAGTTTATCTTAAGAACCTTAAACCATCCCCTCCTTACATATTACCGGATCTCTCCGGGATTATAGCCTATTCAGGCGATGCAGGGAGGGGTTATGCCCAAATTTTTTTCCGAGCTCCGGCATGCATCGGAGCTCTTCTGTCCTTTAGACTGTAAGTGATGTTTTTTAAGATACTCATGTGTCTCCCCACTTACAGGCCACCAACTGTGAGCATCCGGGATGTTCCGCCACACTTCAGGACCCTTGTGGACACGAAGTTTGCCGGTCCCATGCTCCATGCGCGACTCCGCTCGGGGACATCCAGGTCTGGTACCATGAAACGTGTACCATACGTTACAGATCTGGATGAAGCCAGCTTTTGGACTCACTAGGGGTTAAGGTTTACATCTCCAGTAGCATGCGCCGCTTCTTTTTTTAGCGCTTAAGTTTTCATCATATTAACTTAAGGCAATTAATTTAAGTTATACTTTTAAGTTTTAGTTTTAAGTGATTCTTAAATCTAAACTCGCCTTCTCTTCCAGGCTCCGGCGGTAAGAGATACCGCACGGCTACCCTGCGGGCTGGGTCGGCGGTTTTGGAAAAACGCCGCCAAGGGACAGCCCTACATCCTAGAGAAGCGGTTGGCATTACTAATCTTCCCCGGAGGCAAGGCGACAGGATACGTCGACCCGGGGTAGGTAGAAGCGGATCCGGACCTATCGCCTTCATCCAACAACAGCTGGCCACCTCATTAACTGAGCAGGACCAGGATATCTCTACGGATGTCGCGACCCTAGATATTAAGGTGTTGAACCTATGGTAGGTATAGACGACCTGTTGGTCGAGGTAGGTACGGTGGACACCCAAGGGTCACCCTTGGGCGTAACTGTTTCTTCTACTCCTGCAACCTCTCCATCCTTCCAAGGCTTTACGGGTGACGATATTCTCCTCCTGGTGCTTCGGTTAGACCTAAGGTCAGTCTAAGGTGATGACTTTGACTAAGACGTCGTCGTCGTCTAAGAAGACGACTTCGGCTTCATCCTCCTCCCGTAAGTCTCCGGCTGGGAATCCCGGAGCATCCAGGTCTAAAGCTTCTAGCTCCGGCTCTAAGTCCTCGAGGAGTAATCCTCCAGAGAGAGATCTCGCACTCCGGCAGAATCACCCGTTCCGCTACCTTTGGTTCCGATTCAGAGCCTCCCCTCCACCTCCGCAGCAGCTCCGGCTTTGGACTCCAATGCTGGCCTGTGCAAACAGGTGGGTGACCTGGTTGGGGTCCTTAAAGAGTAGCATGGAGCAAATGATCTCTCGTCTGTCGGACAGGATTACTTCCAGGACTCCATTATAGCCGGGCTGGAGAGAAGCTCCTCTAGCCTCTCCTCCACTGTCCAACACGAGTGGATCCCAACTTCCTCCGTATGACTCACTACCTCAGTTCTCTATGAACAATCCGTGGAGAGTAGCGTCATACGCCCCCTTCCAGGACGGTCTCATCTCTATACCGGAATTTGGGACTCGAAGAATAGAGGACTTCGAGTTCTTCCCGGAAGACCTCCAGCCTCCGTTCATAGGCTACGCAAGGCTTACGCCGTCGGCTATGGTGCGGGACGATAAGGTACCTAAGGAGACAGTCCTCTACTCACGAGACCAGGCTCAGAGAGAATGGCTCAGGTGTTTAGAGGACATGGATTGTTCTAACACCAAGATAACAACCATTAAGATCCCTTTACCATTTTTACAATGGATGAGAGTACCCCGCTCCCGTTCCTAACCAAGATCGCGAGGTCGACCATCCCAGCGGCCCAGAAGGGGGAACCTATACCGCAGTTGAAGGAAGCGGATCCCACTTCTCCGTTGCTCCCCTCAGTTGGAGAATTGTGGGAAGACTTGCCGAATACATTCTCAGCTGGCAAACTCAAACCGGACTGTGCTATGGAGCAGTTTGGTGAAAAGCTACCCAGGCTCCCAGATAGCCTTATTCAGGCTGAGTTTGATGCAAAATCGCGTCTAGCCAGATCCATCAATTCTATGGCTATGTCTGAGGTAGCTACCATGGCTTATGGATCAGAACCGATTTTTAAGCTCATGACCAAAGCCCTGACTCAAACGGTACAGTCAGATATGTTTGAGTTTGCCACTGCTCGGACGAATTGTAGGAAGCATGTCCTACAAGAGGCAACCATTCGGCATGAACCGAATAGGTTACTCTCGTCTAGCATCTGGGGAGCAGATCTCTTCCCAGAAGCTATGGTTAAGGAGGTCCAGTCAGAGGCTACCAGGTTAAAACAGAGCCTTAAGGATCGTTGGGGCCTTTCGGCTAAGAGGAGGCAAGACCTGACTCCTAAAGGTAAGGGACAAAAAGAAACCCAGGCGTTTCCAACCTTACCAGAAGAAGCAACTACGCTTTGCCTCAACAAGTTCCACAGTACCGTTAGTGCAGACAGCCCACCCTCCACTTCTAAAGGTCAATCACAGCCAATTTATGTGATATCCCCTCAGCCTCAGCCCTCCACCTCTTACGCCATCTCTCCAGCTTACAATCAGCCTTCGAGAGTCAAGAATTCTCAGAAGTATGACCGCTCGGGTAGGGAGGGAGGTAGAGGTAAGCGTTCTTTCGTGGGAGAGGATCGGGAGGCCCCTTTAACAGGGGAAAGCACTTCAGAGGAGGCCGAGGCGGTTACCAGAACCAATGAAGAACTTCAGGTAGGAGGGAGGCTGTTTCACTTTCGCCACCGGTGGAACTTCAGCCAATGGGCTCAGAGCATAGTGTCAAAAGGTCTGGGTTGGAGCTGGTTGACGAACCCACCTCTATCCAGACCTTTCCGTCAACTTCCTTCCAAGGAATTGACAGAGTACGCAGACGATCTCCTTCAAAAAGGAGCTATAGCGAGAGTCAAGAGATTAAAATTTCAAGGTCGCTTGTTCAGCGTGCCAAAGAAAGGCTCACAAAAAAGAAGGGTAATCTTAGACTTGTCCCGCTTAAACTTAGCCATCCGCTGCGACAAGTTCAAGATGCTCACGATCTCACAGGTGCGGACCCTACTTCCCCGTGGGGCCGTCACCACCTCTATCGATCTTACAGACGCTTACTATCATATCCCTATTGCAAGACACCTTCCGTCCGTATCTGGGTTTCAAGATAGGAGACCAGAACATTCTCCTTCAAAGTAGTTCCATTCGGACTCAACGTGGCACCCAGAGTGTTCACGAAGCTAGCGGAAGTGGGTAGTGCAACAAACTCAGATCGCAAGGGATCATGGTAGTAGCGTATCTCGACGATTGGTTGATCTGGGCCCCAACAGCGAGGAATGCAACAGAGCTACTCTGAAAGTGATTCAGTTCCTGGGAATATCTAGGCTTCAAATAAACAGGACCAATCAAGACTCACTCCAGAGTCAAACTTTCAGTGGCTGGGCATTCAATGGAATCTAGCATCCCACACTCTGTCGATTCCATCAACCAAAAGGAAAGAAATAGCAAAGTCAGTCAAGCAATTTCTAAGTCACAAACTAGCGTCAAGGAGAGCCCAGGAAAGGATCCTGGGTTCTCTCCAGTTTGCATCAGTGACAAACGTCTTAATGAAAGCCAAACTGAAAGACCTAACCAGAATCTGGCGCTCGCGAGCAAACGTCAGGTCCAGGGGACAAACTATTCCTCAGTGCCTCTGATTCTAAAGAATCGACTTCGGCCATGGGCGAGAGTCAAGAATTTATCAATGTCAGTACCCCTTCAGTTCCCTCCACCAGGGGTCACCATCCACACAGAGCGCGTCCTTAAGCGGCTGGGGAGGGTATTCCCAGGTCAAAAAGGTTCAAGGGACTTGGTCACCTCAGTTCCGTCAGTTCCATATAAACGTACTGGAGGCAATGGCAGTGTTCTTGACTCTAAAAAGGTTACGCCACCCAAGTACTCCCACATAAAGCTAGTCTGGACAGCGCAGTGGTAGTACATTGTATAAACAGAGGAGGCTCCAAGTCACGGCATCTAAATCACGTCATGATAGCCATCTTCTCCCTGGCAGACAAGTTCAGTTGGCATCTTTTCCTCCACTCACATAGCTGGAGTAAGAAACGTCATAGCAGACGCCCCTATCCCGATCAGTACCCCTAGAGTCGGAATGGTCACTGGACAACAGTTCGTTCCAATGGATCCTTCAAAGAGTCCCAGGGCTACAGGTAGGACCTCTTCGCATCACAAGCGAACCACAAAACTACCGTGTTATGTAGCCCCCAACCTGGACCCTATGGCCTATGCCACGGACGCCCTGGCTCTAGACTGGAACAACTGGGAGAAGATTTACGTCTTCCCTCCAGTGAATCTCCTCATGAAAGTATGAACAAACTCAGGACATTCAAGGGTCAAGTGGCTCTAGTAGCCCCAGACTGGCCGAAGAGCAACTGGTATCCTCTAATTTTGGAGCTGGGCCTCGTCCTCTTCAGATCCCCAGTCCCCAAGCTCTCCCAGTCAGTGCAAATGAAGACTGTGTTCGCTTCCTCAGGGATTCTCAAAACCCTAACTTTATGGATTTCATGAAGTTTGCGGCAAAAAGAGATGCGAATATTGACCCTCAGAATATTCTATTCTTAGAATCCGATAAAATGGGATTCGACTTTGAGGCAGTATGATGCTGCTGTCAAAAAGTTAGCAACCTTCCATGAGAGATTCGGATATTAGAATCATGACAGTTAATTCAGCTATATCCTTTTTCAGATCCTTATTTGAAAAAGGTTTAGCAGCTAGCACGATTACGACAAACAAGTCAGCTTTGAAAAAGATATTTCAATTTGGATTTAACATAGACTTGACGGATTCCTACTTCTCGTCTATTCCTAAGGCATGTGCTAGGCTTAGGCCTTCTGTTAGGCCTACGTCAGTTTCATGGTTCTTAAACGATGTCCTAAAACTGGCTTCCGAAACCGATAATGACACATGCTCGTTTATAATGCTCTTAAGAAAAACCCTATTCTTATTAAGCTTAGCTTCAGGAGCAAGAATTTCAGAACTGTCGGCTCTATCCAGGAGACCCGGGTCATATTCAGTTCCTTCCCACAGGAGAAGTCCTACTCCGGAACGTAGCTTTTTAGCAAAGAATGAAGATCCTTTGATGAGGTGGGAACCTTGGAAGGTACTACCCCTTCCACAAGATGTATCTCTTTGCCAGTTACAACCTTACGAGCTTTCTGTCTAGGACCTCCTCATCTTCGTCGGGTCCCCTCTTTAGGAGGGAAAAGGTGGAACTTTATCCATTATAAGGCATCAGGCAACAAATCCTGTACTTTATTAAGCAAGCCAATCCTGACTCTTTCCCGAAAGCACATGATGTCAGGGCAGTAGCCACCTCATTAATTATTTCCAACACATGAACTTCGATGAGTTGAAAAAGTATACTGGATGGAAATCGCCGACCAGTGTTCAAAAACGTCACTACCTTAAGTCCTTGGGAAGCTCTGAAATTCCCAGCACAGTAGCAGCGGGTAACATAGTTTCCCCTGACTCTAGCAGTTTGTAGTAGAAGATTCAGTCCTCCTTTCTACCTGCCTCACCCAAAAAGTTCGTCTATTCCTACCTGGTTCATTTGCATTCACCTTGTGTCTTAGCTGCTTTTGTTTGATAGTGTAGTGGGTGCCCCTTATTGTCTGGTTAGGGACACTCACAAATGATTATAAACATTGATCTCATGGATGTTTCCCCTTATTTTTATGCTAGGGGATACATCATATTATAATGATTACGGGTTTTGTGAATTAAGTCATATACATTCTTTTATATATTATTATTGTTGATTGTTTTTATTATTCTTGTTTTTTATATTGCTATACTTTTGATACATGCTGTTACACAGATAAACATTGAATTACATGTAAATAATTTTACCTGTACATATGTAATTACCTTATGTTAACAAACATGATTAGATTTATGGGTAATTTAAGCATATTTCTATTTTTATACCCCTGTGTATATGTATCTTTTAGCAATTATAGTCTATTCATATATATTTTATCTTTTATTTCAGACCTATTCTGATTTATTTTATTTTTATTCTCATTTTTATTATTTTTGTTTACAATCTTGTGCTATTTCTCTGGTACGATTTCGCGCAGCGACACGAGCTGAGCCCAGAAAAGGGATTTTGACGTAAGGAAAATCTATTTCTGGGCGATTGGCTCGTGTCGCCAGCGAAATAAATCCCACCCTACCCATCCCTTCGCCCAAGATTGTCTGCTAACTTCAGGATGGCCACCAGAGGCGCAGCAGTCGGCAGCATGGGATGGAGTAGTAGTAGTACGAGCTGCTCACTCGTGTGGGTCGGCTCCCCTCTTGGAGGGATTTTGTAGTGGGAGATTTCTATTGGCATTTGGCTCGTGGTAGTGGTCTCACTCGCCTAGTGTTCATACCGACACCCTCCTGGAGGGTGAGCGAGTCAGTTATACTGACCTTTTCTTTATTTTATTTATTCTCTGGTATGTGTTAGTACATTACCCTAGAAATAATAGATTAAAGGATATTTCGCTGGCGACACGAGCCAATCACCCAGAAATAGATTTTTCCTACGTCAAAATCCCTTTATTGAGAGCTTCCTTAGGCTCGAGAATAATTTTATCATATTCCTTCATTGAATGGAGTAACTGGCAACTCAGGAAGAATGCAGCGAAGCAGCGAACGGGACTGCTGTCATTGTAAGCCAACACAGTACCATCTAGTTCTCGGTCATGAAGGGTTGTTTACATCTCTCTCTCCTACGGGATCGAATGGTTAACCGTATCTGCCCCCTACAATCATGGACTTAGCCACGAATTGAGGGGATTTATAGGCAAACATGAATAACAAACATTGTATTTGTTTTGCTAAGAAGTTTCAATAAAAAGATCCCTTGTAACCTTTCGATACTGTTTACCGCAATGTAACAGGATTATAAGAAAGAGATAGCAATATGATTCTAACGCAGTAGAGCAATATATTATATGATGCTCTCATGCTTACGAAAGCATAGTCTTATTAGAGAACATTCTCAGTGAGAATATGGATGAATTTGTTGGGAACAATTTTTTTCTTCGTGATAGAAGTTTGTTCCCTTGAATGGGCTATATAAAGCCTATCAAGTTCTTCCTATCAAGAAACGGAAATAACATTTGAGAGGGTGCCAGGTACCAGAACAGAGGTACAGATGTCCTGGCGCATATTCTAAAGAATCACACCAGTGGCAGATGCAAAAATAATGGACTTGGTAATTTCTCGATATAGCGAGTTATTAATCGAAGGGTTCAGTAGCCTCTCTGACAGCAGGCTCGGTAATGGCACGGTTCGTTCCTGATTTCGTTCCCCGTCTAACTTGAAGGAGGTTCGATCCCAAGGAGGGACGAAATGATTTAAATCAATTTGACTAATTCCACAGCTCTCTCATATCTCAAGGAGCATCGAGAATCTCTTTTTTTTCACCCCTGTTCGCATTAACAAGAGAGAACCTGTTTGGAACACAGACACGGAACGTAATGATCCTTAAGAGGTTCGCTGCACGATGTTGCACGTCCGTGAGAACCTTCTCGATCGACGACATAACTATTGACTCATGTCTAATCTTAGTTGGAAAGAGAGTTGTGGAAACCTGCGAGATGTCTTCATCATAGATCTCTTCGCAAGGTGGAAGCCCCTAGATATATAGATTCTTAACAGATATTAAGATAAATGGACGTCAAAGGAAGAGAGGATGATACTTTATGCCTCATTTTGGCCTTAGAGAGGTTGGATTCACAGAGGTCATGTTCTTCTCACAGCATGTTTTGGAAGGTTTTTCCAAGAGAGTCTGGATATTCTATCAGCATCTATTATTAATAGACCTTAACAACCTCTCCACTCTGAGTCTGTCTGCGTGCAGACTGACCAGAAGTGGACATGAATGAGAGGATTTTTTCAAGGTAAATGACAAGAGTCATGGCCAGGACATACAATTGCTGCAGATTGTGCTAGATGGAATGAGGAAACTGTCCTCTTCCGATACCTCTGTGAACCACATAGTGGCTTTTTCTTCCCTTTCAGAGGGAAGAATCACCTTTGTATATATCTGCTATCAAAGAACGCAGTAAAAGGCTATACTCTGTCTCTACAAGGGGAATTAGAGATAGCAGAGGATTAAGATCTTCGGGATCTTATACGATACCTCAATACGACAAGAGTAGGATATCATGTACTTTGAATGGGATCTTTTTGTGGCCACAGATTCCGTGTTCCGACAAGATGGAACTGCTCCTCATCAAACTTCTTTGAGAAATTTTATGAGGGAATTCTTTGTTTCTCTTGGCCCTAAACGACCAAGAAGACAAGTGAATTTTTCGTGCATTGGAATCTCGCATCAGATTCAATGGAGACTCGGCAATGGGTTCTTGCCAGCATAGTATGTCTGGCAAAAGAACGAAAACCTTCTATTCCCGACTCAACGCTTTCAGATAAAAGTTTCGTTGTCCAGGCAGGGTACTTATGTTTTCATTTACAGAAGAAGAGATGGTTTAAACGTTTGCCTACAGAGTCTTTGGGGTGCGATGAGGGCTCAAAATGCTTCCCAGAAGGTATTCAGAGGGTTACAATAAGAGCTAAGAATTCAGGGTTCCGCCCAATTTCAGCTCGGAGTCTCCTTCGACTTCCAGACTCCTTCCCTTCCTTTGGGCAAGGATAGGGAAGATTCTGCAACGAGAAACCTCATCAACATGTAAGAAGAGATATCGTTAGCAACGGAAGTACTCATGAAGGATCCTCCTCGGAGGAAGACTCTTCTCTCTCGTACTGTTAGATATCCTGTCGTCTACTGGATGTAGCTGACTACAATCACCTCCCCTTGCCAGAGGCCAAAAGCTCATAGGGGAAGAATTTCTTCCACCCTTCTCCAGTCTCCTGATAAACTATGTGGTTGATCAGGACTTTCGGACAATGTAGCGCCAACCAGGCGCCAAATGCCAAAACAGGCGAAAAACGCCAGAGGCAGACAGTTCCAAGGAACACTGTCATGGTCTGAGGCGGAGAAGGAGCGGGCCTCCAGCCTGGCGCAAATGCGCCAGAGGCGAACAAATCGGACAAATAAGAGTGTCCGATGTGGACATCGCCAGACAGCCTCGAGACTCTACCAAGCTCGAAGCTCCAGCAAGTGGGGAGGAGCCAGCCAGGCGCCAGGTGCCAAAAAGAGCCAGCCAGGAGCCAGGCGCGAGGCACCTGCCAGCTGCGAAGCGCCAGCCAGGCTCCAGGCTTCATCCAGAAGAGATCCATTTCAAAGAAAGCCCTGGTCTTCTTTGAAACAAGTGTGATCTCTAAAGCACTTCTTGAGTGACTTGATGATTCCTTCAAACAGCTGAGAATTAAAAGCGCTTGAAGTGCGAGCTTTTGTGAATTCTTGTTCTTTCCATAACAATATGTCATAAAGGACATATTAGCTGTCACATACGGGAGATGCAACTCTGTGTTGACTTCCCATTACACGAAGGATGTCAAGATAACCTACGAGAGATCCTTCTCTCTTGGTTGATACGTGTCTGCGGATACGGTGCTGGGATAGGAAGCCGACACTGATCCTTAACTAGTGAGTTAATTGTTTTTAGCTTAGTAAATTTTCTTTGGGTTGTTTGAAAGGAGTTTGGGGATAACTCTTTTCAAATTAAGCACTAACCCTCGTGTTAGGATCAGGTGATCGGGATCGGTGTTGTGCTCCTTAATTATGCCACTAGGCATAGGTGTATTGTCATGTAAGTGGATAAGACCCCATTGACAAAGGCCATTAGGTTCTGTCGAGTAAGTGGATAAGACCCCATTGTCAGACCTACAAGAACTCTTAGCCATAGGTCACTTCCTCGCTGAGGCTCTTGAGACGAAGCAGACTCCTAAGCAATAGCTAGGAAGTCAACCCTCCGTCTAAACAGATAGGAACCAAGGTTTTATTTATTTATTACCTACAACGTATGTTGTTTACCTGTCTACTCAGTAAATAGCTGTCTCTTACCCACCACCAATAGGTGCCAATCAGCTAAGTATATATCTGACAGGTAAGTTGAATGTATAAAAATGTTATTGTCATGATACAATAAAGTTTTATACATACTTACCTGGCAGATATATACAATAAATGGCCCACCCAGCCTCCCCGCAGGAGACAGGTGGAAGAGAAAATCTGGTTCTAGAACGGTAATGGTTCCTATTCCTGCCACCCAGCAGCAGGGCAGTAGATCACCTTTACCTGTAGCGTGTGCCGCGAAATTTGAATTTCTGTCGGGGACGACGGAGTCTATAGCTAAGTATATATCTGCCAGGTAAGTACATATGTATAAAACTTTATTGTATCATGACAATAACATTTTAACGTGAATTGGCGCCGGAGCGTTGTTTTCAAATCACCCACGCATCAGTGCTGCAGATGACATAAACAAAGACATAGGAAAGGGCACTGCATGTATTTATTAATAGTGAAAGACTATGTACTATAGTACTGTATTTATCAATAAAGCGAAAGATTTTGTTCTGTTTTTCTTTTATGCCTGACCTACTTAGTACAGGTATTCTCCCACTTACGATGGGGTTAGGTTCCAAAAAACTCATCATTTGTTGGAAAAATTGTGTCTTAAATATACCTAGCCTATCCTACACTAGGGTAATCAGTACCATCTTTACATATAGGGCAGCCTAGCCTAGACTGCCCAGTATGTAGTAGTACCTCGAGATACGAAAGGCTCTACTTACGAAAAACTCGAGATACGAAAGCCAATGCGAAAAATTTTACTGCTCTACATACGAAAAGTTTTTAAGATACGAAAGGTTGTTGCTGTAAAGTCCCGAGATTCGCCCGGACCACCGAGAACAATTTTAAAACTCCCGCGCCGCCAACTGAGTAAACTCGCCACCATCCTCCCGCTCTCCCATTGGTTCCTGATGCTAGTCACCCCATAAGGTCCTGCTCTCCTATTGGTCAGCATCTACTCCTTGTGCTTTAAGTATTCTATTGGTAAAAGGATGCTGTAAATAGAAAAACTTATTCATGCAATACATTTAATAAAAAAAAAACATTAGGTAAAGATAGAATAAAGAATAGAAATGAATGGTTATTATACTGTTTGGTAGTTTCAGTAGTTGAAGAGAGATAATGAAAATTTATGGCTTACTGTGTAAAGTGATTGCTTGTCGATCGTTCGATACTCGTAAGTGCTGGATGTAAACAGACGTTTGGAAGCTTTTTTTTGTTTTTGTTTATTATAGTTAATGGTTACTTAATAATTATTTGAAATGAGTATATGCAATACATTTAATACAAAAAATTGTGAATTAGTTATCATAAAATATAAAATAAATCAGACTGCCAACAAATACGTATTTTTTAGAATTCTTCTTCTGCTTTATTATTACGTTACGTATACGTATGTTTCATTATAGCTGTCAGTAACTCTATCTCCATTAGGTAAAGATAGAATAAAGAATAGAAATGAATGGTTATTATACTGTTTGGTAGTTTCATTAGTTGAAGAGAGATACTAATGACAATTTATGACTTACTGTGTGCTAGGAAAAATGATTGCTTGGCGCTCGTTCGATACTCGTAAGACGGGTAAGAACTGAATGTAAACAATCGATTGGAAGGTTTGTTTTTTGTTTGTTTGTTTATTATAGTTAATGATTAATTAATAATTATTTGAAATGAGTACATACTGATTATTTATACATTTTATTGGCATATTCTAAGCTTTTAGGTCTTAGGTTTAGATGTCTGAATCATAGACTAGGCTACAGTAGCAACCACTAACATAGGCTAGGATTATTGCTAAGGGACATAGTATGCTAAAGTCGTAATAAAATGGGGTTGAACATTACATGCAGTTCAATATTACTCAAGTATGTACAGTATTGCCTTTTTGGAGTCATATTTCTTCCGTTGGATCGGCGTTGTAACCCTAGAACATGTGTTTTAGGCCTGGAAATATAATTTACTGGGGTGTTTTTGGAGGGCTTGGAACGGATTAGCCATTTTACATGTGAAATGTGTTCCAAGATACAAAAAACTCATAATACGAAGGCCGCCTCGGAACGGATTAATTTTGTATCTCGAGGTACCACTGGACTTTATAAATATACGATATAGTAATTATTAATTTCAGCTAATTATCTAGGTTCAATGCATATTGGCTTATGATAATTCAGTAAAAAACAAAAAAGGCAAAAAATGGACACGAAACGAGAATCAGCTTCGTTCCGATATCGGCATAATTGAGCAATTTCAAGCATCTGATGGCTACATATAATTACAAACGTAACGAGTATGCATCTTTTCCACAAATCTTTTAAAAAGTTATACATTACTTCACTGTTATCCAACAATATTGTATGTATTCTCATGTTATTGTATTATCATAGAATAATTACATAGCGGCAGCTGATGGTGAATACGAGTTTATTTTGCTGTATATAACTCAGTTCTGTGGGAATTTTCTTGCATCTAGTTAGCATAAATGAATATCTAGATACTTTACTTATATGAGACAAGGTCATTTTTTGTTATATGACAAATTTTTAAGTTGAAATATGACTTGAATAAGTCTCGTGAACTTAATTACTTTTTTTCGTTAACAGATTGCGTTGGGAGCATATTTATTCCATAAAAAAAAGCGTTATTCCGTTCGTTATTTTCACTTGATTTCATCGTAAAACGAGCTTTATGTTATTTACTTTTATTGGCATTAAAATATCATTAAAATTTGTTATCTCAAGCCCAGTAGTTTTGATTGAAATGATTTTCTCTCTATTTTATCTATGGTTGTGTTTGATGGCATAACTTGAGGGGAGTTTTATCATTGTTTCCGATGCATAGTAATAGTCATTAGCAACTTGAACAGCTTTCTCAGCTTCAGCTACAACTTGGTTTAAATTTAACAGCATATTTCCTTGCTGATCTTTGATCTATAGGAAATAAAGTTATTACATTAAAACATGTCAGTCCTATTCTATGTAACGTCATTTATAACATATTTATGGTAATTGTTTACTATCGTGCAATGGTTGAAATACAAGCCAAACGGATGTTGCTGTTATCCGATTCAGTTGTACGGAGCAAAAAAAGTACAGAGTTCCCAAAGTCCAGGAATGTAACCCCCCTTATTACAGTTATTTTTTAAGGGAAAAATATGTTTAAATAATGCATTAACGGGAGCTCTCCAGGAACGTAACCCTCGCATTAATTGAGAGGTGACTGTAGAAGCAATTATCCGCTCTTTCCCTTACAAGGCAGGGAAGGGGCCTTGACATAAGACAAACCCATAACTTGTATTTGCTTTATAGTCTCTGACATCTGGTTCTTTGCTTTGCCATAAGGGCGAGTCACATCTCTCCCTTACGAGAAAAGCCCAGTAGACTGACTCTGGTCTCGCAATTCCATAACTCCGATCGGATGCCAGTGGCTGGATCCTCTTCCTTGCTCTTATGACCGGGAAGACTGAACTGCAGTTGGTTCACTAGAGCTCACTCAGATTCCTACCTCCAATCAGTAAGTCTTCCTATTGTAAAGGACTGTCGATTTGTATGTCGTGTAGGAACAAATCACAATTTTTTAAAGTAAATTGTATTTTTTCCTACTGTACAAACGTAGGTCCTTTACACTTAGTACTACCCACCTCATGCCACCCCTCAATCTGTTACCTGGGCCGAAAGCAAATTGGAATGTTTACATCCGGTTGGAGGGTCTACCAACGACTGGACCAGTAGTTAACTATCGAACCGCCCTGTTTGAAGAATTCAGCGGCCGTGTCAAGGCTATGCCTGTAGTATTTCCTTTTGTAAAGGACCTGTGTTTGTATAGTAAGGAAAAATACAATTTACTTTAAAAAATTGTGATACTTTGCAGTTGATTTTCAAATGATCTTGTTTCTTTTGTTCCTCGTACCCTGTTTTATTAATGCCTGAACTTATGTCATAGGTACTGATGAATAAGGCTGTTGTAGAATATTACAAAAGTGACCTTAAGAACACTAGTGCATTCCGTAAGCAGTTAGTCGATATATGTGTACAGGTGAGTACAGCAATTCATGTATCCTTAACAAAAAGTTTAAATTTATATGTTATATGCTGTCATCTTTGTATGGATGGACATAAATTTATATTAAGTATTTGGAATGAGTCTTACCTACTGTTAATGTTGATATATTTTTGCACTGTTAGGTGCAATAAGCACTAAAAAACAAAACACTTGGCTGACCCACTGGGACTATTCGTAATCACCTGTTTCCCACCAGTGGCATGGAACGTTTTCGTTATTGTCAGAATTATTCATGCCGTGTCTTTGTGTATGTTGTGAATCGACAGTAATAATTTTGCCTTTCTTGCTGATTTATGCTTGCTTTCTGTTTTTGTATTATTTCATCTATACAGCTAGAAGCATTAAGCTGTAAATCGAATGTTTCAAGTATTGGAGGGTGCAAAGGCTGATAGATTACATAGATAATTCATTAGAGTTAGCTATAAGTTTATTCAATCATTTAAGTACTTCCAGTTGCTTCTCCTCCTCCTCTTCCTCCATTGCCTGATAGGTTGATTTCTCTCTCACTCCCTCTGCTTCACCTTCTTGTGCTCCCTATGTGGTTCAGGAGTAAAATCTGAGGTAAGTCGAGGAATATTCTTTAATTGGGTAGGGATTTGACCTTGTATATTATGGGTGGAGATCATGATTCCTCCGTGGCGACTGACCTTTTTCAGTTTCTTTTGCAAGAGTGAAGGTATCGAACCCTTTGTATGCCTGTAGACCCCCCTATGGACTCGCATGCACTAGTTGGTCTTCGCTGACAGGGAACCAAGGCATGTCTCGGGGCCAAGGTCTTTTCCCTTCACCACCTCTCTCGCAACTTACATCTGGCTTGAATTTGACACATTCTCTGAAGAATTTATTAGGTAGAGTTTAGCACTTGCATTTACTGGCTACATATCCTTTTTTGGAGAGTGATATTTATGTGTGTAAATTGGTGGAGATATCCAGTCGAACCATATGTCAATACTTCTTTTGTTAATCATATACTTTCCCTGTATTGTCTTCTGTTTCTGATGTTAACCCTCCCTGTCATGGTTTCCCCCTCTGTCACCTCCTATTCATCACCTTTTCTCTAGATTATTTTTGTAGGTTCAGCTAACCTTGTGCAGAATTATTTAGACAAGAATTGGAGGCTGCCATTAGAACAGTGAAAGAGGAGAAACTAATAATAGGAGCTGATATGATTGGCAGTGTGGGAGAGATAAGAGATGGGTATGAGGAGGTACACGGAGGCCATGGATTTGGAATTAGAAATGAAGATGGGGATTATATATTGGTGGTGGTTCAGATTTTTAAAGTGGTATCTATGAACACATGGTTTCAACAGTTGTATAACTACTTGATAACTTATGAAAGTGGAGGAGTTCAAAGCCAAATAGATTGCATTATGGTTTGAGGAGCCAACAAAAGCAATATAACGAGCTGCAAAGTGATCTTGGGAGGTAGGAAACCCAAAAAGAGAAAGAGGAGACCTAGAATTAAGATTTGGGACCTTAAAGAAGAAAATAGGAAGCAATTTAGATGGGCTGAGAAAGAGATGGCTGGGAAGGGGGAATGTAGAATTTGGACAGGGTAACAGAGTGGAAAATAACTGGGCAGACATGTGAGAAATATGTATGGGAACTGATGGGTAGAACCAGCAGATTTGGAGCTTCGAAAGGAGAAAATTGGTGGTGGAATGGAGAGGTGTAAGAAACAACTAAAAGAAAATCAAATGCATTTAAGGGCTGGAAAGTAAGGCATACACAAGGTGCAGAGGAACGGTACACAGAAGAGGAAAGATGCGAGGAGGGTAGGTATGCTTTTGAATGGGTGGCAGAGCAGTGGAATGAGAAACAGGATTTGGGTAAATTAAGTGTCATCAAGGATAGAGATGGAAATATATTGTCTAGAGATGTAGATGCTAAAAAGAGATTGAGAGATTATTTTGAATAACTTTTGAGTTCTGTAAATGAGAGCAAGGAGATAGGAGAAGCACAGAGGGTAGAGGAACCAGTGATGGAGATAAAGGATACAGATGTGAAGAGAACATTAATTGAAATGAAGAATGGTAAAGCACCAGGGCCATTGTAGTTCCAAATTGAAATGATTAAATTACTAGGTACAGAGGGGAAGAAATGGAGGCTGTATTTATTAAAAGCTATATGGGAAGAGGAAGAAATGCCAAGGTACTGGGGGGAGTCTAATACGTAGTATATATATACAAGCAGAAGGGAGATGTCATGGATTGTAGTAACTACAGGGAAATCAAACTAACAGAGCATGAATTGAAAGTTCTAGAGAGGATACTGGATGAAAGATTAGGAGAGACTGTAAAGATAGTGAAACAGCAATATGTGAGGAAGAGGGACGGTGGATGCTATCTTCATAGTAAGAAAGCTACAGGAAAAGAGGCTAAAGGGAGTCCAGGAGCTCTATTGTGCATTTATACACATAGAGAAAGTATATGATAGAATCCCAAGAGAAGTGATGTTTTGGTGTTTGAGGAAGAAGAGTCCCAGAAAAGTAGGTTAGGCTGGTCAAGATGATACATCAAAGAACGAGCAGAAAAGTAATAACAGCAGTTGGGGAAACAGAAAACTTTGAAGTTAGTGTTGGGTTACGCCAGGGGTCAGCATTAAGCCCATTTTTGTCTGTGTTGGTCATGGATGTGTTGAGGGAAGAGATCAGGATTGAAGAGCTGTTGGAGTTGTATGTTGATGATTTGGTGATTACGACTGAAAATAAGGAGGACCTACAGAGAAGGGTTGGAGAGTGGCAGGAGTCTTTAGAAAGGGGTCGGTTAAAGGTAAATGTGAATAAAACAGCTTTTGTTGATCAGTAAGGAAGATTGAGGCAGAATAGTAATAGTACAATAAAGAAGAGGCTCGATTATAAAACAGGCAGAAAAGTTTATTACTTAGGATTTACTTTAAGCCAAGAGGGAGGATGTGAGGCTGAAGTTGACAGTAGTAAAAGTCAAGATCTATAGCAATTTGGTAAGACCAATGTTACTGTATGGATCGGAAACATGGGCTCTAAGAAGAAAAGAGGAAGTAAAGCTTGAGAGAAGAGAGATGAGAATGCTGAGGTGGATTATGGGAATATCACTGCTTGAGAGATTGGAAAATGGTGTGATAAGAAGGGGAAGCTTAGTAAAGAATACAGAGGTGGTAAGAGAGTGACTGTTGAGATGGTATGGGCATGTGTTGAGGATGGATGATGAGGAGGGAGTGAAGAGGGTTTGGGAGGAACTTGTTAGAGGAAGATCGAGAGGGAGACAGAGAATTAGATGGTGAGATAAAGTGAAGTGGAGAGAAGAGGTTTGGTGGAGGATGATGCCTTTGATGGAAGGCAGTGGAGAAGGCGCATCAGGCAACCGACCCCTTAATGTAGGGATTAAGGTAGGAAAGAAGAATAGGAGCTAGCCTTGTGTTAGAACAGACTCTTGCTCCTTAGCAATCAGCTCTTAAAGTGTTGAGCAAAAGGCTACAGCTGCCAGCCTTTTTCTGTGATGATGTCATGTGAGAACTGTCTCCCTTCTCCCATTCAGCCTTTTCTTACTTACCTCTGGCTTCTCATGATGTCTTCTCTTACTTATTTCTGGCATCTCATGATGTCATTGATGATGTTACTGGTTATATCTTCTCTGGTGTTTATCACCTCACCATCTTTGTTTGTGGATTTGCCCTTTTTTACCAACTCTGTTGCTTCTTTGACTTAGCAGTTTTCGACCCTGATTTGGTTGATTCTCCTTTAGTTTTTAAGCAGTGTAAATTAAGAGTTGTTTTGCTTGCATTCCCTTTTGCGAACATTAATCCATTGATTGGCAATCTTATGTATACAAGTTTCAAGTTATCGCACCGTGGACATGAAGACTTCTCTAATTGCTAAACTACTTAGGCCTAATTATGGGACAAAATTCCTTCTGATGTTTGAAGAAAACCTCCTAGATAATTGAAAATCATTGTTAGGTGAACAATGTCTAGTGTGATCACCTGACTAAGAAACAGTAGCAATATGCTCATACAAAGTATATTAAACAGTGAGGCAAGAAGATCTTAAGCGCCGGGAAGATGGGTTAATGAGGTGTCTGTGCCATAAATTGGCATTATCTCCATAAATTGGCGTTAACTCCCTTCTCACTAGGATGGCCTAGGTTGCTGTATATACTTATTCTCCATTTTTGCAATTATTAGTGTCATCTGCAGAATCTGTTATCATCATTATTATTATTAATTGCATTTCTGTTTTTTATTACAGTATTAGTATTATTTTTATTGTCACTGCAATTATAGGCAGCCCTCGGTTACCGACATTTGGTTTTATGGCGCTTGTTCAATATATTCATAACTTGTTTCTACCCTCCGTAGGTTTTATAGTGCTGTTGTCTGGTTACCAGTGGCTTAGGCTAAGTGCCAAGACCGCCTCATTAAATACAAACATAACGAATATGCATCTTTTCCTTGGCTCTTTTAAAAAGTTATCCTTTACTTTGCTGTATCCAATAATATCGTATATAGTTTTATATTTCTATAGAACTACATACATGCGTTTTGGTTTGGAAAAATTTGCTGAGAGCGGAGTTATGATTATTTTGATGTATCTAACTCATGTTCTTAATGTAAAAAACAGATTCCGTTCATTATTTTCATCCTATTTATCTTTTATCGGCATGAAAACAGCAGTAAAATATTCTTTCATGCCAGTATTTTTTATTAAAATTCTTTTTTCTCCACTATTATTTGCGGTAGAGTTGCATCCATGTTGCCGATGCACGATAGTCATTAGCAGTGTGAACATTTTTTCTTTTTTCAAGCTCAGCTACAACTGCAGCTTAAATTTAGCAGTACAGGCAGTCCCCGGGTTACGACGGGGGTTCCGTTCTTGAGACGCGTCGTAAGCCGAAAATCGTCGTAAGCCGGAACGACGCTTGGAAATATGTCTTAAACTAATAAAAAGTTATAAAAACCTTACTTGTAATCCTTTGGTTACACTACATGTTGTTTCCTGTAGTATTATGTACGTACAACCTGGAGTTATTTTCATAAAAGAATGCTGGTTCTTGAAGGTAAAAACTATTGTAATCCTCTGGTGACACTACATTCTTGAAGTTTTATGTACAACCTGGAGTGATTTTGCAAAATCTTGAGGGCTACAAGAACAGCTGATTACTATTTACGTATCATATAGACTAATTAAAGTAAATGTATCTTTAAATAGGCTTATATATTAGTATCAACAAAACATTTCCTGCCATGAGTCAGAGGCCGTTTAATGAAACGAACACTTCTCTGTCCTATCTGTTCAGAAAATAAACGTTACGTCAATCCCGAGACCATTGTTGCCAAAGCGTCCTCTCTCTCTCTCTCTCTCTCTCATCTTCTCTCTCTCTCTCTCGCTCTCTCTCCTCTCTCTCTCTCTCTCTCTCTCTCTCTCTGATCAAATTACATTGGAAACTTGACATACGATTGCCCTAATATACGAATGTTTTGAGATATAACAGAAAATTTGCGAAAATACAAGCTTTGATATACAACGAAATATTTGAGATACGATTTTGCGATGAGTGTTAGTTGTATAGGCGACCGATAAATGGCGTTCAGTCTGTTTGTTTGTTGGTGCTGCATGTTAACACGTCGTTGTTTAGTTCGTTGTATTTGCGCCTATTTTTCGTGTTATTTTGTCTATTTTATTATTCACCATGGGTCTCAAAGCTAAAGACAAAGCAGGTGATAAGAAAAAACCCAAGAAAATTATTTCGATGGAAGCAAAACATGAAATTATAGCAAAGCATGAACGTGGCGTTCGTATCGTCGATTTGGCAAACGAGTATGGTCGAAATCCTTCTACAATATCCACGATCATCAAGCAGAAGGAAGCTATAAAAACCCCCGAGACCATTGTTGCCAAAGCGTCTCTCTCTCTCTCTCTCTCTCTCTCTCTCTCGTCTCTCTCTCTCTCTCTCTCTCTCTCTCTCTCGCTCTCTCTCTCTCTCTGATCAAATTACGTACTGGATAATGTCTCTCTTTGGATACTTCGATTTTGCCAAATATTGAGGGCTACAAGAACAGTTGATTACTATTTACGTATCATATAGACTAATTAAAGAAAACGTATCTTTAAATAGGCTTATATTATTAGTATCAACAAAACATTTACTGGCATGAGTCAGAGGCCGTTTAACGAAACGAACACTTCTCTGTCCTTAACTCGGAGCGTCGGAAGACGCCTCTCTCTCTCTCTCTCTCTCTCCTCTCTCTCTCTCTCTCTCTCTCTCTCTCTCTCTCTCTCTGATCAAATTACTGGATAATGTCTCTCTTTGGATACTTGGAATTTGCGTTGTAATCTAACCAGAAACTTCGTTTTGTTATTATTACTGGAAACAAGCAATGATTTTTTCATTATTTGCGCTTTTGGACTGTTATATGTAAACTAGTATGTATTCATTCGCTCGGAAACTAGTTCCGCATATGAGGCGTCACTAAAAAACATAGAAAAATACAACATAAAAAGTGTCGAAAATCATCATAATCTCAAAATTTTTGTTGTAATCTAACCAGAAACTTATTTTTATTAATATACTGTGCTAAACTATAAAGGATTTTTATCATAGTATGCGTTTTTTAAAAGCGTCGTTAACTCGGAGCGTCGGAAGCGTCAGCGTCGTAACCTCGGAACAAGCGTCGTAACCCAGGACGGATTTTTCCATTGAATATTTAAGAAAAAGCGTCGTAACCTCGGAACGTCGTAAGCCGGAACCGTCGTAACCCGGGGACCGCCTGTACTATATTTCTTTGCCAATATTTTCTCTATAGCAAATAAAGGTATACACAATGCAAAAGTTTTTAAGTCCTGTTCTACTTAACGTCATTTGTAACATAACTATGGTAATTTTTGGCTATTGTACAATGACTGAAATGCAAGCAAAATATTGTTATTGTCAGATTTGGTTCGATTGTTGTTGGAAAACAACTGTTATTGTACAGTTGTTTATGGCTGTAGCATTTAAGCAACCATTATAACGTTACTAATGATACTTATATCATTCTCATTTGCTTTTTTAACTCATTTAACTAGAAGGTATAAATAAAGAGAGGGAGGAAATGTTAGCAGTTTGAGAAAGCTCTCTCTCTCTCTCTCTCTCTCTCTCTCTCTCTCTCTCTCTCTCTCTCTCTCTCTCTCTCTCTCTCTCTCTCTCTCTCTCACATACTAGGCCAAGATTTACCAGTAAGTTCATTGAATCTGACATTAAAAATTTGTAGAACTACCATGCAGACCATAGTAAATGATTAGGCAAATGAAATTCCACATTTTCATTAGAGAGTTGTTACATATTAGGGCAAAATATCTGGCCGTGACACTGTGTAAGGTATTGTTAACAAGTTTAGGGTACCGTAATGTGGATTGTGGCACCGGTAGACTTTTGAATTTCGGTTAGAGGTGATTTTCACTTATTGTTAGATCCCCCGCAACACTCTCATGTTGCTAACCTGGGGCTTCTTGTATTATTATTAGTATTGTTATTTTTTTGCTTTTTGTATTTATCCTTCTGGACCTGACTTCTATAACCACTTATGGTCCTTAACTGGACATTGTTCATCTAACAATGATTTTTAAATTATATCCAGGTGGTTTTCTGTCAACATCTGCATGTCAGAGTGATAGCAAGGTGTGTTGGTGAGGCATTTCAGAATATCATTGTGAACAGTGGTGATACATCTCATGGCCTTCTGGGTACAGTTCATCCAAAGGGAACACCCATATAGTAGTAGTATGCTGTAGCAGTATGAGTGGAACAGCAGCAATTTCGTGTCTCGGGGACAAAATGCAAACCTTGCAGTCATGTTGCCAGTTGCACATAGTTTATGATGTGTCTGTTCTATGTCTGCTGTATCTTTTAGGTTGTCTGTGATGATATGGCCCAAATAGTACAGAAATTCATGCACGAATTCCAGAATATGATTTATTCATACACAAAGAAACCTGAGGTCTTGACAGTAGGATAATTTCCAGCGCCTAGCTGGATCCGGTTAAAAAAAAAAACAGGCGAAAGCAAGGAATCTTGTGATGTCTGGCAATGCACGCGCAGATCGGGTGAAGGATGGTCGAAGACCTTTCACCTATGATCGCGCATCAGTCTTTCTTTTGACCGCCTGGGCAAGAGTCGTGTTAACCTCTCCTGGCCTTTTCCCGGTTCATTGCCCGTTTCGTTTCTGTTTAGTGTGTGTGTGTTTGGCTGGTATTATGGCTTCTGCTCCTTCTCAGCGTCAGCGTATGTGTTCCAGAGTTCCAGGTTTTCCGTGTTCTCGGCAACATCGGAGGGTTTCGACTCTTCCTACTTGGGAAGGTTTTGCGCCTATTCCTGATGTTTTGTCTCCTGCAGCAGTCAACCCTCATGTAGCGTTGTCCAAGCGTCTCCTTCCCTTTCTTCCATTGATTCGTCAATGGAAGTATCGGGAGGCCGCCAGGCTAATGTTTGGATTGTAGCCCCTTCTCCTCGGGAGTTTATTTGGTTCCCGAGAAGGGTGAGGTTTTTTCATCAATCTCTTCTCTTCCAGAGTTGGAGGCATCCAAAATGGTGGCGATTTGGAAGACGCTTGGGCTAGGGGGTACCCCGTCCTTGGAGGGGTTGCTAGCGCATTTTGTAGAGGCTCGCACCCCCCCCTCCCCGGTCTGGCCAGGCCATCCCCCCTCCTCCCAGCCTCGTCTTCGTGGATAGCAGCAGTAGGCCATCTTGTATTGCTCCGCCAGTGTCTGCCGCCGCTTCGAGTCGGAGTGGCTGTGGCATCAGCGCCGTTGATGACGTCACTGGGTCCGTCTTTGTGTATTCCTCCGCCAGTAGTGGTGTCTCTTTCCCCCTCGCATCGAGGGAAAGCCATGACATCGCCGCTTGTGATGTCACTCACATCAATGACGTCTCTCCCAGTCTTCTCCTCTGATCCGCCTTTCTCAGCCGTGACGTCATCACTGCCGCCCAGTTCTCTACATCTCCCTTCCTTGTCATCAGAGCCTTCTCTGGCACAACAGTCTGAGGTCATATGCCAGGCAGTGCTTCAGAGGTTTGACTCTGTATTGGATATGAAGTTGGCTGCTTATCGGTTGGGAGGACTGGAGGGAAAAGTGTTGCTTCGTCCCCTCTCCTGAGAAGAGTGCGCATAAGAAACTAGTGCTGTCTTCCTCTCCCTCCTCCCCCTCTACGCCCCGTCGGCATATTAAGTGTTTGCCCTTCCTTCGCCTTCTAGGGAGGAACCGCGGACGTGTTCCCGAGTGCTGTTGTTTCGGGCAATGTTAGTGGTGTGCGATCTGCAGGAGAGGCTTCGTCCTCTGCCTCAAACTTGGGCATGTCCCCACCCACCTTTCATGCACATTGCGAGCGTGTTGCAACCTCCCATGCCCGTGCACGTGATGTTAGTTAAGGCCTATTCGTCGCCGTAAGGATCTCAAGGCAAAGGTAGTGAGCGTGGAGTTGGTGTAGCTGGAGTGATTGCCTGCCTCTCTTACTGGTGCTTCCAAGAGCTCAACTCTAAGGGATTCTCCTTCGATCTCGAGTGCTCGAGTTTCCCCTCGATCTCAAGTGTGTACGTCCACTACGCCCGTGACCATTCATGGACATGTGGAGTCATCTGTTGAGGTAAGTGATATTCCTAGTGTTATAGTGGGTTCGTCTCAGAAGCCGACGCGTGGACCCAGCCTGGTCTCCGTTGCCGGAGCAGGAGGAGGGAGACACACAAGAGTTTCTGTTTCCTTTTCGGAGGTTGTTGATCTCATTTGTGGGTTTAACAATTTGGAAAGTAGGACTCAGGCTCGGTCGTCTTACACTCCTTCTTGCTTGGAAGCCTTGGTGGGAGCTACTCAGTACCCCAAATCATCTCTTCAGCCTCCTTTGTCGGGGCACATTCAGTCAGTCTTGCAGAAGGTTAACGCCTCTGTTTCGGACCAGGGGCTCTACCAAACTGCTACCCCTGCCTCTCATGAGACATATGAAGTACGATGCTATGAGCTCTGCATTTTTGTTGTCGTGCCATCTTAACCCAGACGTCATTCGCCTGAAGCCGGGTTTGACTTTGGAACAAGTTAGGTCGGTAGCTCCATCCTTGTCTCCGCAAGATACCTCAGCATTGGAGTCTACAGCGGCCTCCATGTTGCAGATGGTTTCTTGGCTGGACCTTTGGTCTGTGGTTATTGCCAAGATAGCTTCCGACAGGTCCCCGGAAGGGTCGGTGAGTGCCTCCTTGCTTGCCAGTCTGTTGCAGTCCGGGGGCAAGGCATTTTCATGTTTGGCCCACCTCTGATTAAAAGGGACGTGGCTTTGTCTAGGATGGAGAGATCGCTCGACATCGAGTCCTTGCTGGCATTGAGGAACGGAGATCTGTTGGAGTCACAATTTTTGTTTCCTCGGACAGAACTCGAGAATGCGATAGACCGGCGTCGGGCTGACACCAAAGACAGACTGGTGCACCAGGCCATGTCTAAGTCGAAGTCGCTTCCTTGGAGACGTCCAGCTCCTCCTCCTCCCCCTGTCCAGCGGCAGTCAAGGAGATTGTCGCCTGGTAGGCCGTCAAGGACCTTGAGTTCGGCAGGGCCTTCCCGTTCGACACAGCCTAAGTCAAAAGATCAACCCCCCTTTCGCTCTCGTTCCTTTAAGCCAAAAAGGGGCCCAAGAGGCAGAGGTAAAGGGGGCTGTTGGTAGGTTAGACGCCTCTCCCTCTCCTGCGCCACGGGTGGGAGTGTACCTGGTTGGCCTTGGGCCAAGTGGCAGAGTTACGGGGGCGTAGAAGTGGGTGGTAGATGTCCTTCGGGTGGGATACCTACTGCCATTCGACTTCTCTCCTCCTCTGTCAGACAAGCAGCAGCTCAGGAAGGCATATCCTCCAGGTTCTCTGAAGTTCTTGGTTCTTCGGAAGGAAGTGCAGAAAATTCTGGACAAGGATGCGATAGAGGAAGTAGTACGTCTGTCCCCTGGGTTTTACAGTCACATCTTCTTGGTGCCCAAGGCGTCGGGAGGACCTTACCTTACCTTACAGACCTTACAGTTCGTTCGGGTTGCCCCAGGTCCCTCAGTGTGAGGCGCCTCTAATGTCTACCAGAGAGTTGCTAGTACATCTTCCGGTATATTTTGCATCTTCCAATCTTGGATGGTCTGGGATGCAGTTTAGATATTTGTCGAGCTTATTCTTAAACACATCTACGCTCACTCCTGATATATTCCTCAGATGAGCTGGCAACGCATTGAATAGACGCTGCATTATCGATGCTGGTGCGTAGTGGATTAATGTTCTGTGTGCTTTCCTTATTTTTCCTGGTATAGTTTTGGGCACTATTAATCTACCTCTGCTTGCTCTTTCTGATATTTTTAGTTCCATGATATTTTCTGTTATTCCTTCTATCTGTTTCCATGCCTGAATTATCATGTAGCGTTCTCTTCTCCTTTCTAGACTATATAATTTTAAGGATTGTAGTCTTTCCCAGTAGTCTAGGTCCTTAACTTCTTCTATTCTAGCTGTAAAGGACCTTTGTACACTCTCTATTTGTGCAATATCCTTTTGATAGTGTGGGTACCATATCATATTGCAATATTCAAGTGGACTACGAACATATGTTTTATAAAGCATAATCATGTGTTCAGCTTTTCTTGTTTTGAAGTGCCGTAACAACATTCCCATTTTTGCTTTACATTTTGCCAACAGAATGGCTATTTGATCATTGCATAACATGTTCCTATTCATCATCACACCAAGGTCTTTAACTGCTTCCTTATTTGTGATTGTCTCATTATTAGGTCCCCTATATGCATATAGCTTTCCTTCTCTGTCTCCATAATTTATTGATTCAAATTTATCAGAGTTAAATACCATCCTATTTACCTCTGCCCAATCATATACTTTGTTAAGGTCTCTTTGTAGAGCGTTCCTATCTTCATCACAAGTAATTTCTCTACTTATTCTTGTGTCATCAGCGAAACTACTCACTACCGAATCCTTAACATTACTGTCTATGTCTTCAATCATAATAACAAACAATATTGCAGCTAGCACCGTACCTTGTGGCACACCGGATATTACCTTGGTTTCATCCGATTTCTCATCGTTTGCAATAACTATCTGTTTTCTGTTGTGTAAAAATTCTTTTAACCATCTTCCTACTTTATCTACGATATTGTGTTTTCTAATTTTCTTTGCTAATATATTATGGTCTACTTTGTCAAAAGCTTTTGCAAAGTCTAGATAAACCACATCTGTTTCATTTCCGCTTTTCATATTTTTGAATATGTTCTCACGGTGGACTAACAGTTGGGTTTGTGTACTTTTTCCGGGTACGAAACCATGTTGTCCTATATTAAACAAATTATTTTTTATTAAATGTTTCATAATATTTTTCTTCATTACCCTTTCATACACTTTCATAATATGTGATGTTAGACTCACAGGCCTATAATTACTTGCCTCTAGTCTTGATCCACTTTTGAAAGTAGGGGTGATATATGCTAATTTGTGCTCATCATAAATCTTGCCTGTATCTACACTTTGTCTTAATAATATTGCAAGTGGCTTTGCGATAGAATGAACTACTTTCTTTAACAAAATAGCAGGGACTCCATCCGGCCCTGCAGCAGCTCCATTTTTAATTTCATTAATTGCCTGCACAATATCAGCTTCATTAATTTCTATGTCAGCTAAATATTCACTATTTTCGTCCCTTACTTCTATATCATTATCTTCATTATCTATTCTAGGGGTGAATTCTCTCGTATATCGTTCTGCCAGTATGTTGCAAATTTCCTTTTTTTCATTCGTTAATCTCCCTTCAATTCTCAGAGGGCCTATTTCTATTCTTCTTTTATTCATCTTCTTCGCATATGAGTATAATAGTTTGGTTTTGCTTGATATTTAATAGGGTTTTTTCTTCCAAGTCCCGTTTTTCATTTTCTTTTGATTGTATAATCTTTTGTTCTGCATTTTCTATCTTACTTTTTAGTTCTATAACTTTCCATGCATTTTTTTCTTTTGCAAGACCTTTTTTCCACTTTCTGATTTTCTGGAACAAGATCCTTCTGTCTCTTGGTATGCATGAATGATGTTTACTTTTCTTCTTCGGTATATATTTATCCACTATTTTCTCCAATATTTTGTATAATATCTCCGTATTTACCCTTATGTCATCACTTACGAAAATGTTATCCCAATCTTTGTTTAATTCTTCATTAATTTCTGACCATTTTATATTTTTACTGTAGAAGTTGTTATTTTCCATATCCTTCCCACTTTTTCATTTCTTGCTTATCTCTATTTTCACTTGCTTTGGAATGAACTGTTAATTCTATGACATTATGATCTGAAATACTCGCATTATAAACTATTATTTCTTTAACATAATTCATCTCGTTCACAAATACTAGGTCTAAAGTATTTTCCTTTCTTGTTGGCAGGTGATTTATTTGTTGAATGTTGTATTCTAGTAGCATATCTAATAGCTTTTCGAATTGCCTCTTATCTTCTGCACTACTATTACTCTCTTTTTTATATGTATAAGTACAACCACAGTCTCCTATTCGTTCTTTCCATTCTACGAAAGGAAAGTTGAAGTCACCAGATAGGAGAATAGTCCAGTCCTTGTGATTTCTACATATATCATCCAATTTTTCAATTATTAAGTCAAACTCTTTAGTATTAGGAGGTCTATATATTACTATGTTCATCAATTTTTCAGATTCAAATTCTACCGCTATTAGTTCACATTCTGAGTTACTATATTTCTCATATATTTTTCCTTGTTTTTTGTCTTTCCCATATATTGCGGTTCCCCCTTGATTCCTATTTTTTCCATCTGATCTATAAGTTTGGAACCCTTTTATTTGATCATCATTCCCAGTCTCTTGGGAATACCAGGTTTCACTTATATTCATTATATCTATTTTCTTTTCATTTTGGGTTAGTTCTTCTAAGTAATACTCTATTTTTCTTTTTGAGTTACTCGTAACTAAACCCTGCGCATTCATCACTATGATGGTTTGCGTGTTTTCTCCTTCATTTAATATTGGTAGTAATAAGGATTTTCCCATGTCTCTTTCCTGTTCTGGTATGTTGTTCTTTTTTTCATTTCCAGAAATTCTGACATTAAAAAATCCAACTTTTCCATAATATTTGATCTTCCTTCATCATAATTATTCATTTTGTGTCTGAATCTGCAATTTTCTCCGTTTCTGCAATATCCTCTTGCATAATAAATACAGTTATTATCTATTGAGTAGAATTTCGGAGCTGATGCTTTGAAATTTTTTGCTGACACCTCTGCATATCTCATTGGTGGTTTGCTTTTCTCTTTTACCTGATATTCTTGATTTCTCTCTTTATTTGTTTCTTTCTTACTTTGGATTTTATTACTTGGTTGGTTATTTATTTGATTATGATTCATGGCTACAGGGTGCATATATTTGCATTTTTTGTCGAACTTACATCCTTTTCCTTCTTTTAGGTTTTTTTTCCATATTTTGGATGCAGATCTCTGCAATCATCCCCATAGCCATCTAAGTATGCACACTTTACCATATATTTCATAGTTTTGACATACCTTAGGATGTTTGTAGTAACATCTTTCTCCAAATCTGCAATTCCCTCTTTTCAAAAGGTTGCAGATTTTGTCTTTCTTGTCTATTTTTTCCTCTTTCCCGTCATTGTGTAGATCTGGGTAGAGCCTCTTCGGGATTTGCTTTTCTGTTGTCATATCGTAATTTATTTCTTCGTAGGTATGCTGCTTTATTGCCTCATATGTAGTATCAATGAGTATCTCTGCATCCATACTTTTATCATGTTCTTTGTTTTCCTTATTTTTTTCTGTCATTTCATTTTTGTTTACTTCTCTTCCGTTTTCCTCCTCTTCTTTTTCTTCTTCTTCTTCCTCTTCCTCTTCTTCTTCATCCTCAACTATTTGTACATTCAATCTTGATTTAATAACATTGTCTATCCATGATAGACATGTTGAACAAAAAATTCTTGTATCTTTTCTCAAATCTTGCATTACCTCAGCACACTGTGGATGGGTCGGAATGTTGCATGCAGCACATTTTCTGATTAGGTTTTGTGGACTGACTATGCTATACCAGACCTTACACAGTTTGCATGCTTTTGGCATTCTTTTTCCTAATGCATCAATTAGGATATTCACAAGATTCACCTTATTCATTTTCTTTGTCGGAATATGCTGGTTTATGTATATTTTCTTTATGAGTCTCTTGACCACTTGGATTTTATTTGGAACTTCTTCAATTATTTTCAAGATATTTTCATTAGATTTGTTCCAGTTTGAAGGATTATATCCTTCTAATATATCTATGAATGCTTTTGTATCTTTTTGGTTAGGACTGTTGCTGATTTCATAGATGAGAAATGCCAGTTCCCTTCCTGCTACCTCATCGTATTGCGAATCTGCCAAGCAAGCTAAATTACGCCACCTTTTCCCGCAGTTGGAACTTACTGCCATCTTGTTCTGATTTCAGTATTACACTTGTTAAACTAACTTAGAAGACGCTTTATCCTACTATTTTCACACTAATCAATCATAGGATGGAGGCCTATGATTGACTTATCCTCCTTGAATCACTAAATCAGGAAGATACTGTTCAAGATGGAGACCCCACGCTCGGTGTTGGCAGCCATGAGGGAAGGCGGCTTCATGCTGTCGATATACTTAAGGGACGCACACTTCCAAATCCCTGTTCATCCCACATCCAGGAAGTTCCTTTGCTTCTCTCTTGCGGACAAGATCGTTGAGTTCAAAGTCTTGTGCTTCGGGCTGACGACGGCCCCTCAAGTGTTCACAAGGGCCTTCTCTCTCTTGTCAAGTTGTGCCCATGCTCAGGGGATCCGTTTGCTGAGGTACCTCAACGATTGGTTAGTCTTGGCAGTTTCCAGGGAGAAGCTGCTGCAGGACAGGGATCGTCTACTTCGGTTCTGTCTGGACCTGGGCATATTAGTCAACAAGGAAAAGTCGAACCTCGTACCCAGTCTAGGGATTCTTTCCTGGGCATGGTCATCGATACGACAGTGGCAAAAGTTTTCCTGTCGGATCAGAGATTGGAGAAATTGCAGGGAGTAGCACACAACTTCCTGTCAGAGTCACATCAGTCAGCTCATCAGTGGCAGGTTCTTCAGGGAGTTTTATCTTCCTTGGAGAAGCTGGTCCCTCATGGGCGTCTTCATCTTCGGTCTCTGCAATGGAGACTGGGAGAATTCTGGTCTCTGGCGGGGGACTACCCTGTTTATGGTTCCTGTCTCTGGAAGTGAGAGAAGACCTTCATTGGTGGTTGGATGACCAGAATCTGTTGAAGGGTGCCCCTCTGCGTTCTCTTCCACCGGACTTCCTTCTGTTCTTGGACGCTTCCCTCGCTGGTTGGGAGGCTCATTTAGGCGGCCTCATCGCTTCAGGCGTTTGGAGTTTGGAGGACAAGCAGCAACATATCAACGTCTTGGAGTTGAAGGCGGCTTTCCTGGGTCTGAAGGAGTTTTGGGGGAAGGTAGAGGGTCTTTTTGTCGTTCTCATGTTGGACAACACCACGGTGGTAGCCTATGTGAACAAACAGGTAGGCCTGGTTTCACGTCAACTTCACGCCTTGACCATCGAGCTTCACCAGTGGGCGGTTAGCAATTCGGTAGAGCTCTCGGTTAGGTATATCCCAGGGAAACGGAACGTGGTCGCAGACAAGCTCAGTTGCCGGGATCAGATCCTAGGCACAGAGTGGTTCCTTCATCAAGTGGTGGCAGACAAGCTTTTCCAGATTTTGGGGGAGATCCATGCTGGACCTTTTTACGACCAGCTTCAACAGGAAGCTGGAGGTGTTCTGTTCAGTGGTTCCAGATCCTTTAGCATTGGCAGAGGACGCATTCCAACATCCCTGGGACAACCTGGAGGTGTATGCCTTCCCTCCGTTTTGTTTGATCCGTCAGGTCCTGAACAGGCTGATGAGTTCACAGGGCCTCAGGATGACTTTGGTAGCCCCTCTGTGGCCTCAGGCGGAATGGTTTCCAGATCTGCTGTCGTCGTTGTCAGAGGTTCCGAGGGAGATTCCCCCTTGGCGACATCTACTGTGTCAGCCCAATGCGGAAATGTTCCACCAGTTGGTAGAATCCCTGTCTCTTCATGGTTGGAGGTATCTCCTCTGAGCGAGAGGCTTTCTCAAAACAGCTGGGCACATGTCCAGCAGTCTTAGAAAGTCGACCTCCACAGATTACCAGGGCAAATGGGTGATCTACTGTGATTTGTGTTGTAAACAGGGTTTTTCTCCACTCGCGACCTCTATTCAGCGAATAGCAGACTTTTTAACCTTCCTCAGAGATGAGAAACGTTTGTCCGTTTCTGCTATTAGAAGCTACAGGGCGGTCCTGAGTTTGGTGTTACACCTTAAGGGTATCGACATCTCCCCTTTCTGGGAACTTTCCATGCTAGTTAAGGGGTTTGAGCAGTCAAGTTCTCCTAGAGAACTCAAGCCTCTGTGGGATGTTTCCTTGGTTCTTAAGAACTTCACTAAGAGTCCATATGAGCCCTTGTGTCGCTCATCTGACAGTAACCTGACGCTCAAGACAGTTTTCCCATCTGGCTTTAACATCTTCCAAGAGGGTAGGAGAGCTCCATGGTCTGAGCTATGAGGTGAAGCACACCAGGGGTTGGGGGTTGATGTCCTTTAAATTTGTCCCGGAATCGTGGCCAAGACCCAAAATCCCTCTGTGCATGATGACAGGTTCACTTTGTTTTCCATTCCATCACTGACTAACTATGTGGTTGGTGATGCTCAAGAACTTTTGTTGTGCCCTGTCTGGGCCCTGCATTACTATCTTAAAAGGACTCGGCTCCTTAGACCAGGTTGCCGCAGACTTTTTGTTAGCACAGGCCGTACAAAGAAAGAGGTGTCTAAGAATACTATCTCTTTTTGGATACGGGAAGCCATCAGACAGGCATACTTGACACTTCATGATTCTACCACCACGTCTGTGCAGGCTAGAGCGCATGATGTTAGGGATATTGGTACATCTCTGGATTTCAAAAAGAACTTGGCTGTACATAGTGCTGAGTGCTGGTACTTGGTTACGCCAGTCCACGTTCACCTCTTTCTATCTTAAGGATGTTGCCCACAGATCTGCGGACACGTTTTCCTTGGATCCTGTGGTGGCTGCCCAACAGGTTATGTATCTCATAGTTACCCTTAACAGGGCACCTTTGTATCTTACCTAAGATGATTGTATGGATGAGAGAATGAGTGAGTTGGCTGGTCTCCTTCTTTCTCTTGTACCTTTCCTTCTTCCTTCGGGCGGTTTAAGGAATAGACATGTCATTCGCTGGACTGGTCTGATACAGGTGAGTAAGGTAGTCATACTGATGGTGTGGTCATGCAATATACAAATATCTTACCTGCTATTTGGTAGCATATGCTCCACTCCTTGGCAAGGAGGGGTTGGGAGTGATACAAACCCTGGTGTCTTGGTTTGTTATTGGACAGTCAAAGTTTCTCTTTGGTTCCCTATACAATGGTTATCCCACATATCATTGTACGTCATTCAGGGTCTGAGTGGTTAGATATCAATTTATCTAGCTTCTCAACGGGCTTCAGTCCCTATTCAAAAACCATTCCTTTTGAGAACTGGACTGGTGGGTAGGCCCCCAGCCAGTCTAGGATGTCTTATACCTACCTCCAAGTATGAGTCTATCCTATTGTTAAGACCGAAGGTTTGTTCATGTATGAACAAATGACAAATTTTCTAAGACAATTTGTATTTTTCATAGCTACAAACCTGAGGTCTTAACATTATACTGCCCGTTTCTAGCCACCCCTCTATGTGTTACGACATCCTGAGTTGGGAAAGACTGATGCGCGATCATAGGTGAATGGTCTTCGACCATCCTTCATCCGATCTGCGCATGCATTGCCAAATATCACAAGATTCCTTGCTTTCAACTGTTTTGTTTAACCGGATCCAGCCAGGCGCTAGAAAAGGGATTTGAACGAAGGAAAAATCTATTTCTGGGGGAAGACCTGTGTCGCCCGGTGAAATGTTCCTGTAGCACACATTTCTAGGTATAAATAGATGCTAAATATACCAGAGAAAAAAGCCATATGGAATGCTGGAGTTACTACCCCCAGCTTGCTCACCCTTATAGGGTGTCAATATAGCACAAGGGCGAGTGGAAGCCACTACCACAGATACTTTGCCAATTAGAAGTCTCCTCTCAAAATCCCTCTCTAGATAGGTGCCATTACAACGTCTACCTTCCGCTCGCTACTACTACTACCTCTGCCCGAAACCTTCATGCCTGAATTAGCACTTCTCATGTCCACACGCGCCGTTTTTCGCTGTTCCCAGGAAGTGTTTTTTGGCGAAGCATGTCTTCACAAGATCTCCAAGCTTCTTCATCTAAGTTGAGATTTTTCCTTGTTTATCTGGAAACCCAGAAATTCCAAGAATTTTATCACCTTGGCTGTTGCTTTGAGACACTCGTCGTCGCTGGCTGCCCAAATGAGCCAGTCGTCTAGATAGGCTACTAACATTACCCTTTGAGTTCTTAGCTCTTGAACTATCTTCTCTCCTAATTTGGTGAATACCCTGGGCGAAATGTTGAGCCCGAATGGCATGACTGAATGAGTAAGCTTGCTTTCCTAGTTTGAAGCCTGGGTACGGAGAGAAGTTCCTTGCTATCGGAACATGATAGTAAGCGTCTGTAAGATCTAAAGAGGTGGTGACGGCCCCACGGGGAAGTAAGGTCCGCACCTGCGAGACGGTCAGCATGCGGACTGTCGCATTGAATGTGTGAGTTGAGACGGGACAAGTCCAGAATCACTTCTTTTGTCCGAGTCCTTTTTTGGGACACTGAACAGACGTCCTTGAAACTTTAGGCGTTTTACTTTCTTTATAGCCTTCTTCCGCAGGAAATCTTTCGCATAGTCTAGAAGGTCCGTTGCCGGAGTCTGGTGAAAACTGATTGGTGGAGGGGGCCCTTTCTCCCATTTCCACCCCAGACCTTTGGAGACTATACTGTGGGCCCATGGACTGAAGGTCCAATGGTCCCGGAAGAGATATAATCTCCCTCCCTCCTGCGGGCTCTCACTGGTTGGCTGCAGGTCTGCTACCTCTGCCTTCTCTGAAGCCTCTACCTCTTGCTCCGCCCCGTTGCCGGGCGCCACTTCTGGCTCTGCTACTTCCGGCATGCCTACTGTAGCCGCGAAATGCACCTTGCGACTCGTAGGAGGGGTTGAAGGCTGGGGAGGTTACTAGGGCTGTTGAGGATGAAGGTTGCTGAGCCGGTGGAATTTGCACCAGAACATACTACTGCTGCGGTTGAGCCTTTGATGTCGAAGGCTTACTGACCTGAGAGACCGGAACCGCTTGAACTACCACCTGAGGATGAGAGGTCTGATAATGATGAAATTTCCTTGGCCTCTTCTTGGGTCTGGATTGGTGTCCAGGGTTATCAAACTTCTTTTGAAACGAAGTCCCCAACGGACCCGAAGACTCTGGTTGGCTCTGGCTGCCTCATGAAAGACGTTGTTAACCTCGTCTTTCGGAAACAGATTTTCGCCCCATATTGAAGACTTTATGAAACTGTTAGGTTTGTTCCTTATAGAGGCACTCGCCAGGACGTACTTCCTGCGGCTTGTCTCGCCATAATGAATTCATACAGGTCCGCTTGGAAAGTCTGTAAAAGAGCTTTTGTGAGGACCCGGAACAACTGTTCATCATTGAAGGTTGAAGCGACCAACTCCGCCGCAGTGACTGAGTTGATCGACCTTCCCAGTCTAGATCTTGCCTCGAATTCCGCTTTGACCAAGTGGTCCGGAATCCTGGGTAGCTTCTCTGCAAACAGGGTGGAGGTGCAATAACAATATAATAATACAATACAATAATGAGGCATCATGGAAGAGTTGTAAGAGGGACATAAGGTGTAAGGAGAATACCCAGTATGGATCTAGCCTAACCCTCCGAGATCACAATGGATCCGGTCAGGTAGGCTAGATAAACCTCCAAGGACGTCATGGTGTGGACGGTGGGCACTCAACCAAACCCTCCAAAATCGAAATTTCGATCTGGTCAGGTAGGGAGGATAGGTCCAACAATATGACAAGAAAGAGACTCTATTCTTGATATCCTCCCCGCTAGCACCGTAGCGCGGAAGGGGGGAGAGGCCTAAGGGGTATAGGGGTAGGGGCACCTGGCCTACCTTCCAAAACCTACTGTAGGCCTGGTCGGGTAAGCCAGGGGAGGAAAGCAACACTTCCAGCCTCTCAGTGATATGAAAATCATAAACGTGCATAAAATCAAGTACTTATCTGGTTCGCATTAAAACAATAACACATGCATGCCTCGCATCGGCAGAGAGAGAGAGAGAGGACTCACTCCTCTACAATGATAAATATGATAGGCTAGCTAGTAGCCCAACGAAAAGCACATATAGTACAATACATAATAAAGAATACGCACAGAGGGGCACGAACACGCTCTTGAGGGGCTGGGGAGAAGCCAGATGCTAGAATGTGACTTAATCAACATTTTAAGAACCCCAGAGGACGTCATGAGCGTGTTAGGCCTACCTTAAAATTACGAACCAAAATCCGAACTCCGTCGGCAGGTGAATAAAGCACATGATACGAAAACGGTAACGATAACCGTAATGAAACATAAAAATAACATTAAAATAAAAAGAAATAACCAGTAATAACAACGCACGAGTCTGATGATGCACCCAAAATTGCGGATGAACTAGCGGCACCCCAGTGCGTTTTTTAAGGGGTCGAAGGCTAAAAATGGAATGCATCATAACCATATGAATTACAAAAACACAAAATGGAATACTCAACTTGGATGCAGAAGCAGGGAGCTCTATGGCAGACATGGCTTCGACAAAATAAGGCACCAAGGGAGCAGCTGAGACACGTGCGAACACACAGAAGCTAATTACAGGAATGAAGATGGCGGGCGTGGTAGTAGTAGTAGTAGCGAGTGGAAGGTAGAGGGGGGGTAGCCTTTGTAACGGCTCTCGCTGTGGGAGGGACTTTGAAAGGAATCCTCTATTTGGCAGAAGTCCTGTGAGAAGTGGCTTCCACTCGCCCTAGTGCTTATACCGACGCCCTTGGAGGTGATCGAGCTGAGGGTAGTAACTTCCGCATTCCATGCTAGCGTTTTCTCTGGTATATTTAGGATCTATTTATACTTAGAAAAGTGAGCTACAGGAACTTTTCACCAGCAGACACAGGTCGAACCCAGAAAAACAAGTATGGAGAGAGAAATCTCCCTTGCCAGAGCCCAGTTAGGAAACCAAAGTTGAAATCCCCCTTGCCAGAGCCCAGTTAGGAAACCAAAGTTGTATGACTATATGTTAACCTATTTGACACAGAATTGCTCTGAAGAACCAGCAATATAAAATGCCAATTAAATACAGAAGAGTGCCTCTTATGTATTAGCCCTTATGTACTGGCTATATGAGATTTTAAATTAAATTTTCATACCATTCAGACTAATCTTGTATGAACTAATTTGCTTAGCTAGCCCAAGCTACTGATTTATTAGGCTTTAGGTTAATGTTTCTAGAATAATGCACAATTAACTAGGAATAGAGAATTTCTTGAAGGGTTCTTGTTCAACCTATTCTAAATCACTGCCTATTAAAGACTAGAGCGGACCTGTCTGCGCCGGGGTCCTGATCCGCCGGAGCAGGAGGGGGTGGTGACTAGTGGCAGGAGAACGCAGCCCGAGAGCCGAGCCCAGCCGAGCCTGGTGGCCAACTGAGGCTCGGCCGAGCAGGGTCCCCCCCTACTCTACTGAGGAGAACGTCATGGAGCCGACCCGCTCGCCGAAAGCCCTCCAGGTGCCTCCCCTGTCCCCCCTCGCGAGAGGGAGGGAAGGGAGGATGCTCGGATCGGCTGCCTGAGACAGCGTGATTGAGCGTACCTCCCCCCAAGGAGGGGGGAGAGGGGCTGGAAGGACCGACGCGGGGTGGCTCATATGCGATTGCCTGGAACTCTGTCGGCCGTGTGGTTAACCATGCGGTGAGAAAGGCCATGCAATCAGAGGAGGCCTAGGCCAGCCAAAGCCGTCTCGATAAGCATGAGAAATACAAAATAACATCCTAACAAAACAAGGGGGGAAAGGAAGAGAATTCAGATGGTAGAGAGAAAGAAATGTCCTGGAGAAGCTGGGTCGAGCCAACCGAGAAGGATGGACGAGCCTGGCGACTCCGAGCAGCTGGCCTATATGCTGTGACGAAAAAACGCGGGGCAGGCGGCCAGGGTGGAGCGAGGACAAGAGAGAAGAACCATAGTCCTTCGAAAGGGAGCCTAACGAAGAGTAACCTGACAACTAAAATAAATATGCATGCATGAAATTCTAAGCTGAAAGGAAACGACGTAGGCTACGAGCTGAGCATGAGCTCGGATAACATCCCCCGTGTAGATACAGAACAAAATGTGAATAAAACGTCAATAAATGCATCATTGTAATCATAAGAATATACTGCTAAGCAAGAATCGAGCCCAAACAGTATAGGGGACCGAATGGGGCACGAAACAAAGTAACACGCGGGAGCGAATGGCGGCGTAGGGACGGTGCCGCATGGGACGCCGTCTATAAAAAACTTAAATTAATCGGTTAAACGTGCCCAGGGCAGTCCCTAAATGGTGTTAAACATTAATAGCAGTACTTAACTTGGATGCAGAAGAAGCTTGACGTTCCATGTTGAAAACAGAAGAATTCCAAAGCGAACACAACACAGAGCAGAAAAACACTTGCTGTGTGGATCGTGCTATCGAAAGGAAAATGACGTCAGAGGCGCTAGCTTTAACGGTAGCGAGTAGTGGGCCTTAGATCGGCTCCTCTTTAGTTGAGGGATTTTGAAGAAGGATGAATCTAAATGGCAAAGGACCTCTGGTAGTGGTTTCACTCGCCCCTGAAACCATACCGACACCTTAAATAAGGTGAGCAAGCCAGAATATTCTGGCATTTCCATATTAGCTTTTTCTCTGGTATTATAGCAATATTTATACCTTAGAAATGTGTGCTAAAGGGACATTTCATTGGGCGACACAGGCCCTTGCCCAGAAATAGATTTTTCCTTCATCAAAATCCCTTATTTAAAGCTTTTAAGGATATAAACTACACAGAAAAATTCATTTTTAAATCCAGTTTTCTGTTTTCTATGGCTGAGACCACCCCTTACCTGATATTTTGGCATTGCTGTTTTTAAGGCTACTGGTAGGATATTCCTTTAGAAGGGGGTTCCTACTTAATATGATTAGGCTACAGAATGTTCTGGGCTTTTGTCAGCTTTAAGGATATGGGCTACATTAGAGCACCTATGTAGCCTTACCAATAGGCTACCGTATCAGTATCAGCCTCTGGTTGTAAAAACTATTATTTTATTAAGCCTAGGATACTGTTTCTGTCTAATTCAAGGCTATTTGGGCTAAACTACCACTTATTAGACCAACAATAGGATGATTCCTAAATTGTTCTCTCATAACCTAGTACAGACAGTCCCCGGGTTACGATGGGGTTTCTGTTCTTGAGACGCGTCGTAAGCCGAAAATCGTCGTAAGCCGGAACATTGTCAAAAATCCTAAGAAAACCTTTTAATGCTTTAGGTGCATTCAAAACTATGTAAACTGCATTCTTATTGCATTTTTCATAAAAAAAAACTCCTTAAATATTGATTATTTTACATTTTTGATGTCATATTTCATCTGCCAGATCAGCATTTGTAGGCGCCGTAACTCTGGAACATGCGTCGTAACCCTGGAACATGCATCGTAACCCTGGAAATAATTTCTGATGAATATAATTGCAAAGCTTCGTAACCTCGGAACGTCGTAAGCCGAGACCGTCATAACCCGGGGACTGCCATATATAGGGTATTGCCTAATCCAGAGTTTTTATAAAGTAACTTACCAAGTACAAATTACTTAGCTAATGATTAGCCTCGTATGGCATCTTAAATGAAAAAATTTGTGTGCAAGTGACTGTTGCAATGCATGGGTGATCCCGCCCAATGCAAAAGGAACTTACAAGCGTCAGAAGCCGTTAGTGTCAATCTTATTCATGCTGAGCCCGAGTTCACGTTTGCCACTTTTTTATTGCTTGCTGAAGTCGGTGATGTACCCACTTTAGTTGGTTTTTTCCTGCATTAGGTTTTCTCTTCTGTTAGCTCAGAATTTTAGTATGCCTGACTCTAGGGTTTACAGACTTTGCTATTGTAGTGAAGGCTGCAAGACTAGATTGACCAAGTTGTGCTATGATGTAAACATAAGGTGCAGTAAGTGTAGACGATAGGTGTGTACGAGAGAGCTTAACTGATGAGTGTAAAGAATGGGATGGTAGTAGGTGGAAGTTTTTAGAATCTCACCTAATTAGTTTAGAGAAGAACAGGATCAGGAAGGCAGCCGCTAGAGCCAAAAGTAGGGATTCTATTAGTAAGGACTCTTCCCTAGGCCTAAGACAGACTCTGGTTTGCCTCCTCCTTTTACTCATGGTAATAATCTTTCACCTATCTTCAGTCTTCCTTCTCATCCTCCTCCCATCCAGTGCTCAGCTCCCATGCTTTCAAACCTTATGCCATTGCCAGTCTAGAGTCTAGGATTAACTCTTGAGTTAGATATGGGAACGCTTCTAGGTCATTGAAAAGGCATGTGCGTGATTTGGCACCCGAGTCCCCAGTGCCAATCAAGCGGCACATGGACTCCTAGCTACAGGGTTGACCCTTCAGCGTTTGCTTCGGTTCAGATGCCGGCTCATCCGAGGGACTCACCTGTACTGCCATCTCCCAAGGACTCCAAACATCAGAAGCTCTGTGCTAGGCATCTGTCACCTGAGCGTCTGGCTAGGGGCGAAGTGACTGCAGGCCCACCACTGGCTCCCGCACCACCAGTTCTTGCTCCCGCTCCCGTGATGTTTGCTTCCGTTTTGGATCTGCAACTCACGGCCCTTTCTGCATCAGGACACATAGCTTATCAGCAACAGCAGACCTTAGTTGTGGAATCAGATGACCCCTTTTTTGCACCGCTGAAGAGCCAGCTAGTAGAGATTCTGTGGTACGTCAAGAAAGCTCCTCTAGCAGGTGTTTCCTCTAAGATGGATGACAACCTTTCACTGGTTTCTTCGGAAGACGAGGAAGATTAAGGTCAAGATTCGGCTCTGTTGACGGCATACAAGGCTTTACCTCGTTTCCTCCTGGAGAGCCATCCAGGGTTCTTCACTCATCCTTTCCACCACCTCCAGGAAAGCTTTGAAGGTAGTCAAAGTGTGGCTCTCGATTAAGAGGGTACAAGGGATGCGTTTCTCTTCACCTTCGGACTTTTGAAGAAGAGGGACCTTTGGAGTTCTTTTGCTTCGAAGGGAGTTACGGCCTTGCAGAAGGCGACTGCTTTTTGTGCCTCTGGATCCCTCCCGTCTCTTCCCACAGGCCATGGTAGAGCAGATAGCTGGAAGCCTGCAGAAGAAGTCAACTCAGGACCTCTTGACTCAATTGTCACGTTCCAAGCCTTCTTCATCGGCGCCCTTTCGTCCAAAGTTCATCTCTCCACTCACTCCAACAGCACCCTTCTAGTCTCATTCTAGACCCTGCTCCAACTTGTGCTTCTATTTGAAGTCTGTCAAGAAGCAGTCCACCACCAAGTCTCAGCTGAAGAAGTGAACAAGAAGTCCTTCGTGCCCCAGTGGGAGCCAGGCTCCTCGAGTTCTAGAAGTGGGCTCGCAGGGTAGCAGAGCCATGGATCGTCAGGGTATTAAAGGAGGGCTACTGCATCCCTTTCACGGAGATCCCTCCTTTGGTCTCCTCTCCCATTGCATTGATGGGAACACGAAAGGCTCAGAAAGACACTTGGCCCTTTCGAAGGAAGTATCCTCCCTCCTGAAGAAGGCCATTGAAGAAGTAGTAGAGGTCCATTCCCAGGGATCTTACAATTGACTGTAAGTAGTTCCCAAAACATCAGGGGCCTTGAGACCTGTACTGGACCTAAGTGCTCTCAATCGCTTCGTAGAAAAGACCAAGTTCAAGATGGAAACGAGCCAGTCAGTCATGTCATCCAGTCATCTGGGTGATTGTTTGATCACTAGATATGCAGGATGCTTATCTGCACATCCCAGTTCATCCAGCGTCCAGGAAGTACCTAAGGTTCTCTTCCAGTTTTGGTCCCTCTGCTTCGGTCTTTCCACGGCACCTCAAGTATTCTCTCAAATTCTCTCTCCTCTCGCCAAGTGGCTTCACCTGTTAGGCATCAACATCAGCCTTTATTTAGAGGACTGGCTTCTCTGTTTGTCCTCTAAGGAACAGTGCATGAAGGACCTTCAGACATCGCTTCAGTTTTCTAAATCTCCAGAAGTCCCAGTTGGTACCATCTCAGGAGATTCTCTATTTGGGGGTGATTCTCAACTCTCAGACTTCTCAGGATTTTCTGTCCCCAAAGAGAATCACGAGCTGCATTCAGTCAATCTCCAAGTTCCTCAATATCCTATTATGTCAGCTCTACATTGGATGAGTTTACTAAGAATGCATTCTTTAATTGAGACTTTTCCATTGGGCAGGTGACACATGAGAATCTTCAATTCTTCCTCAAAGCCAACTGGGAAGACTCAACTGGACTCGACGATATTTCCTATCATGCAGGAGATAAAATCTGATCTCAAATGGTACTTATAGGGGAGATCCCTTCTTCCTCCCAACCCTGACCTGGACTTTTACTCAGACGCCTCAAATCTGGGCTGGGGAGCCCTCCTAGGGTCTCAGGAGGTCTTTGGGACATGGTCTCCAGAAGAAACGAAACCACATCAACTTCAAGAAGTTGAAGACCATTCATCTGGGCCTATGTCAGTTCTCCTTGTATGTGTACAAGATAGTGGTTGTACATGCCAACAACACCACGGCCTCGGCCTTGTTTTACATAAAGAAACGTGGGCACACACTTCTTTTCCCTCTGCCAGACAGCAAGAGAGCTACTCCTGTTGGCTCATCAGCATTAAGTACCACTCATCACTCACTTCATTCAGGGGAAATTAAATGTCCTGGCAGAGAGTTGAGCTGGCAGAGGCAAGGGCTTTCCACCAAATGGACTCTAGATGACAGGATTTGCTCCAACCTGTGGAGAATTTGGAGCAGACCTTTAATAGACTTATTCACAACATCATGGAACAACTGCCTTCCTCTCTACTGCTCCCCCAAAGACCATGGCTACTTAGACAACTGCACTACAGAAGGTACCACCAAGGGTTGTCCATGCTCACTCTGACAGGCTTGAGACTGTCAGGAAACTCGTAAGTGCGAAGGGATTTTCAAGAGCATCTGCGGAAGCTATTGGAAGGTGTAGATGCCAGTCTACTAGCAACGTCTACCAGTTAAAGTGGGCAGTCCTCCGTAGCTGGTGCTTCAGACATCACATCTCATCTTCTGAGACATCTGTAGCCCAGATTGCCAATTTTCTTTTCTCTTTAAGAACCTCTAAGAACCTTTCATCTTCCACAATTAAGGGTTACCAAGCCATGCTTTCCTCTGTGTTTAAGCATCGTAATCTGAATCTTTCTGCGAATCAAGATCTTCGTGATCCACTGAAATCTTTCGATACTTCCAAGCAGAAGCTGACAGTGGTTTCCTGGAACCTGGACGTAGTATTGAAGAGGCTTGCAGGCTCTCCCTTTGAGTCCCTCAAGTCCGCTTCTCTCAAGGATGTTTTATGTAAAATATTGTTTTTAGTTGCCTTAGCTATGGCTAAACGCATGAGCGAGCTAAATGCTATTGGTAGAAGAGTCGGATTCTCCGAAGGTGATGCAGTCTGCTTCTTCACCTTGGGCTTCCTAGCCAAGAACAAGGATCCTAATAAGCCATGACTTTTTGTATAAGGAACTTGACAGGTATCCTGAGCTTGGACGAAGAAGAAAGAGCTCTGCCCAGTCAGAGCACTGAGGTGTTGTTCGGAGAGAACAGAGAAGATCAGGGGATCCGCAAGTTATCTATGGTGTTCGGTCAAGAATCCCTCACGTCCGCTTTCCAAGTATACAGGCTGTATAAAAGGAAAAAGTCTGTAGCCATATATCTAACCCTAAGGTCTTTAGCATAAGGATATGTGATCCTAGGTTATAGGCTACAGACAATATCTACCACAGTTGGGCTAATTTATTCTCACTGAATTACAGATTGTAGGCTACTGCCTAGTATAGGCTATTGCAGACATTTTTACCTGAAAGGATTACCTATATTAATAATATCATTGTAAAACATTTCTTTAGATAAAACTTCTAAATAGAATGATAATTCTTCAAAACAATTTGGACTTTTACTAATAACATTCAGAAATCTTGAGAAGCGCTGACTTTGTTCATGAAAAAAACTTGTTTGTGGTTTTTTATGCACAACTAAATCACATTTTGTTCATACGCAAAGAAACCTTCGGTCTTAACAATAGGATAATTTCTAGAGCCTACCTGGATCCAGTTAAATCGCAGATGAAAGCAAGGAATCTTGAGAGATCTGGCAACATGTGCGTATATTGGGTGAAGAGTGGTCAAGGACCATGCACCCATGCCACAGTGTCAGTCTTTCTTAAAACTGCCTGGACGAGAGTTGTGGTTGACCTTTCTGCCTTTTCCTAGTTCATTGCCCATTTTCACTTGTGTTTAAGTCTGTGTATGTGCTGTTATTATGGCTTCTTCTGCTCCTTCTCGGCCTCATCAATGTGTGTGCCCCGGAACTCCAGGTCATCTGTTTTCTTATGAACAACTGAATCAGATAACAACAGCTGTGTTGCTTGCATTTCAACCATTGTATGTTGGTAAATAATTACAGTAGAACAGAACTGATATATTTTTACATTACAGTGTTGTATACCTTTATTTGCTATGGAGAAAAGATCAGCTAGGAAATATACTGCTAATTTTAATCTGCAAGTTGTGGCTGAATCTGAGAAAATGATGTTCAAGCTTATAATGATTATAGATTATTGTGCATCAGCAGCATGGATGAAACTTGACTATAAATAGTACGTTTTCACACTTGATAAAAGATGAATATGTAAAGCTTGTATTTTGATGAAATAGGGTAAAAATATCAAACTTAATCTGTTAATTTTTTACACAAAAAACATGCTCCAATGCCATGTATTAACAAAAAAAATTGCTAAATTTAGTTCACAACAAGACTAATTTATGTCATAAAACACTTCATAAATGAAAAATATCCTTGTCCCTTATAAATAGAGTATCTAGAGATTTATTTACGCTAACTAGAAGCAAGAAAATAACTGAATTGAGTTAAATACAGTGAAATAAACTTAACTTTGCCCTCAGCTGATTTTCAAACCAAACATTGATCACATTGTATTTTATGATACAATAAGAATATGAGACTACATACAGTATAATTTGAAACAGTGAAGTAAAGCATGTTTGTTATTTTTGCATTTTATATTATGATACTATTATGTGAATATTACATACATCAACTTTATTTTCTGATGTATGATGCAACCCCTTTAAAATTACCTTCAAGATTAGGGCTTCGAAAGTCGCACGATAAGTTAGTAGTATATACAGTAACCGAAACTAACCTGTACACAAATGGTTTTGCAATTTTGAGGTTGTCTTGTGCTACTGATATGAGATAAATTTATGAAAATTTGCCATAATTTTTTACCTTGTCTTATCTAAAGGTTGTCGTATACACGGAAATATACAGTAGATGTATCCATGATCCTCAGCAATGAAATCACTAAAGCGAAGAACCTAAATAACAGAGAGCTGGTTTCAGTACGTTATAGTACTTATGACCATTAGAAAGTAGTAATGGCTTCTTGGTCTGTTTACTTATGACCAGTAGAAAGTAGTAATGGCTTCTTGGTCCGTTTCTGGCCGTATGCAAACAATATGATGGCGCATATGCACATAGCCACTTCTTGCGGATTTTGACGTAGGTAAACTGGGTTCAGCATTCGCTGAAGATAAGAGAAAGTGCCCTATTATCCTGAGTCCATTTATACTCTATCAGGTGTTATAATGGTTAGCATTACAACACTCTGCCACAAGACCAGCTAAAAGAGAATTCTTTTTATGTTAGTTTGGTCACCATGGAACTCTGGTTAGACCTGGAAAAGGTAACTCCTTGAGGACTAGACAGTGACCACACTATCAAAAAATGCCTTATGATTGGTACATAAGGCATTTACTATGAAGTACTCTAGAAGTATGGGTATTGTTGAGGAAAATAGAGGAGATCCACAGAATTCAAGATTCATGGAAGGAATGTTGTGGGAAGATCTTATTATGAATGAGGAAGTAGTTGAGAAATGTGCTTTCTAAACGCTGCAAAAATGATATTGTCAGATCTCAAAGATTGAGATAATTTGAGCTTGTAGGGTAAAGGATAAGGAACAATTTGCCAGAAGAGCAGTATGGTAGGTAACAGCAGGACAAAGATCTGTAACAAAAGGCTCTGGAAGTTATAGGTAAACGGCATTGCTGAAGTTTAGGCTTAATGGGAGTTCAGGCACAGGACAGAGGAGAGTAGATAAAACTCATTTCATGTCTCATGTCATAAAGTGAAAAGCTAACATAAAAGGGATTATGATAATGATGATGAGTTTGGTGAGGGTTAAGAACACACCTGATGTACTATAAAGAATTTTTAAATCAAGCCAATAAAGGTCCTAATTTCCATTGGATAAAGCCAATAAATGTCCTGATTTCCACTAGATATATTTCTGAAAAGGAAAATTTATTGATGTCTCAAGGTGAAGTGTAACTTTATAATTTTCATAATATGTAATGCCATGTTGTTTGACATCTTTTGAGAGTAGTGTTTTTTTATTTATATAGAATTAGAAAACTTGCATTTTATACAATATGTATCATTAAATCTGAATCTATTTTTTGTTTTTAGTCTGGCTTTAAAATAGATGAGGTTGGTTCAGCTGATGAAGTTGATAGAAGTGTGATCCATTTGAACAACTGCATTGTCCTATACCATTTGCACCAGTATCGGGCGGCTTTATCACTGCTGGAGAAAATGTACACTGGTTTAGAATCCCTGGGTAAGTGATCATAAGGTTCTTGTTACTGTGGTACATTATATGTATTACCCTTTGTTTCCCTCAGAAAGAGTATTTTTATATAAGTAACTTACCCAGTAATCTTCAACTATGCTGTATATTTGTGTCTTTAACTAAAGAAACAGTGGAAATAACCAGTCATGTGAGAGTAGTATTCCTGGTAATACAGTAGAGCCCCGGACCTCAATGCTAATTCATTCCAGAAGAAGCAATGAGCTGTGATTTTGTCAAGATCTGAATGAATTTTTCCCATAAAAAATAACTGAAAATGGATTAATCCATTCTTGATCACCAGTTACTACCCTAACCTTGCCTTTTCATACTAAACATTACCCTTATATACACATTAATTACAATTAAATAAGTTCATTGTTAAATAATGGACCATTCAATGCACATTTTTCATTTTTAAATATATACTGTAGTAAAATAACTGGCCTACGTACGCCCAATTCGGCCATAGTACAATGGTTGACTGAGCGCCATCGGCTAGGCTAGGTACATAGTATGTACTGTAAGAGGTGGGCATAATTATTGTTGCTAATAATAAAACTTTGAAAATCAAGTCTAATTCTTATAGGAAATTAATAAAATATTAGAAATAAGCCAAATTTTCTGTTATCATAAACTAGAAAAATTCCCAAAGTCAAGTCGCTACCTAGTGGCCGTGAGCAGCCGCAAGCAGTCGTAAACCAACCATCATACAGAGTCTACTGGAATACTTTATACAAAATAACTTTAATATATCATTCAGTACGTGTTTTAATATTAAATTTTTTCTCATAAAATATCCTTGTAAAATAGGGGCACTTTTCATAGGCACTTTGTGCTTTATAATGTGACATCATTATTGGCGGAGTAGTAACTATTGGAAGTAGATCCTCATAAATGTATTCCTTTAAAATTGGAAAGAATCCCGATATTAAAGATAATGGAGAGCTATCAATATCGCAAAAACCTTTACATAATTTGATTATAAAATACTACTACCAAGAAAATATTGCCCCTTAGTAAACAACAAGGCTCCAAGTCCAGCACGACTGGGAACTACGAAATATGATTATCGTAACTTTCTTAAGTCAAGCACTTCTGGGAATTATGAATAATGAGCAGACTGCAAAATGTTTTGGCAGCCAAAAGCACTGTCTGAAACTGACAGAAAACACATGTATCACTTTTTTTTTATTATACAGTAGTACCTCGAGATACGAAATTAATCTGTTCCGAGGAGCCCTTCGTATCATGAGGTTTTCGTATCTTGGACCACATTTTACATGTAAAATGGCTAATCCGTTCCAAGCCCTCCAAAAACACCCCAGTAAATTTCATAATAAAGCTAAATTACCTATAAACAATGAAATACTACAACAATTTGGACCATTCAATACCTACATTAATAACAAAATGCAAAATAACCTGTAAATAAAGTGTATTAGTGTACATGGTATACAAGAAATACTGTACGTAAAATGTGGAAGCTAACCTTTCGAGTGAGGCTATCTCCGAAAGCGGCGGCAGAGGAGGAGGAGGACAAATGATTGCACTTTATGTAAAGCAGCTAGAACATCCTTAATTTCTGCCGTTTTTTTTTTTTCTTTTCTTTTTTTTGATTTTTAACCTTTTTTTTACTTTTTTTTTACTTTGGTTTTATATATGGTATATTAATATTAATATATATATATGAGAATATATATATATATTATATAGATATAATTATGTATTTATCTATATATATTATAATATATATATATATATAGATATATATATATATATATACATACTACATTACATAACATACATACATACATCATACATATACATATATTATATAGATATATTATATATATATATATATATAATATAACTATATATATATATATATTATAGAATATCTCAATTCAAACTACAAATGTCCTTTAATATCTAAATTCACTTTACCTCCCAAATGATATATTTTCATATATGTACCGAAGGGGAATTTTTTAATTGATAATAATTTTTTTCCCCCATGGGATCGAACCACCGTCCAAGTGGACGGGGACGAAATCAGGACAGTCAGTGACGCTATCCAATCAGCCAACAGAGACGCTATAAGTTCATATCGATTCTGACCTTACAAATCACCCTCGATCTGGGTGCTTTCGTAATTAGAATCGATATGGAACCCCGTCTACCATGTTGGCCAATTCGAGCGTTTGACAGCACGTAGCCTTTTGTTATGAATAATTATCACATCGAACCGTGATCCATTTATATATCAATTCAAACTACAAATGTCCTTTAATATTTAAATTCACTTTACCTCCCAAATGATATATTTTCATATATGTACCGAAGGGGAATTTTTTTAATTGATAATAATTTCGTCCCCCCATGGGATCGAACCACCGTCCAAGTGGACGGGGACGAAATCAGGACAGTCAGTGACGCTATCCAATCAGCCAACAGAGACGCTATAAGTTCATATCGATTCTGACCTTACAAATCACCCTCGATCTGGGTGCTTTCGTAATTAGAATCGATATGGAACCCCGTCTACCATGTTGGCCAATTCGAGCGTTTGACAGCACGTAGCCTTTTGTTATGAATAATTATCACATCGAACCGTGATCCATTTATATATCAATTCAAACTACAAATGTCCTTTAATATCTAAATTCACTTTACCTCCCAAATGATATATTTTCATATATGTACCGAAAGGGAATTTTTTAATTGATAATAATTTCGTCCCCCCATGGGATCGAACCACCGTCCAAGTGGACGGGGACGGAATCAGGACAGTCAGTGACGCTATCCAATCAGCCAACAGAGACGCTATAAGTTCATATCGATTCTGACCTTACAAATCACCCTCGATCTGGGTGCTTTCGTAATTAGAATCGATATGGAACCCCGTCTACCATGTTGGCCAATTCGAGCGTTTGACAGCACGTAGCCTTTTGTTATGAATAATTATCACATCGAACCGTGATCCATTTATATATCAATTCAAACTACAAATGTCCTTTAATATCTAAAAAGGATTTTGACGTAGGAAAAATCTATTTCTGGGTGATTGGCTCGTGTCGCCCTATGAAAGGATCTTTAATATCATTCTTTCTAGGCAAAATTAATCTAAAATTACCAGAGAAAAACAAAATTAAGAAAATGTCAGTAAAACTGACTCGCTCACTCTATAAAAGAAGTGTCGGTATGAGAATAGGGGCGAGTGGGATCACTACCACGAGACATTCACCATTTAGACCTTCCAATCAAAATCCCCACTAGAGAGAGCTGATACTAACGGGTGATGCGGCCGCTACTACTACTACTAGGGACGCCACGGACAGCAGCGCCCCTAGCGGTCATCCTTAATCTATGAACATCTTGTCCTGCAGGGAGGGCAAACAAATACAGGGTGGGTTTCATAGGGCGACACGAGCCAATCACCCAGAAATAGATTTTTCCTACGTCAAAATCCTTTTTCTGGGCTCAGCTCGTGTCGGCCTATGAAAGAGTACCAGAGAAACAGACAAGATGGGAAAAAAGACAAATGAAAATCAGTTGTAAAAAGGAGGGATATAATATAAGTGAATCAGGTATATTACAGAATATAAACTAAGTACTTAAAGCTAACTTATTCTAAACAATGACATAAAAAGAAAGCCAATAATATAAAGTACTTAAAATTAACTTATATTAAACATAGTAATATACAATAATGGAATGCAATTTAACAAAATAGATTCACTTAAATAAGGTATTTACATAAATAAGGTATTTACATAATATACAAACACATTGTGGAAACCCAACTGGAAGATCTTCTTCAAAGCCGATTTATGAGTAGTAATAGTGCTGGCTGCTAAACCTTTTTCAAACAAGGATCTGAAAAAGGATATAGCTAAGTTAACTGTCATGGTTGTAGTGTTTGATTCTTTCAGGAAGGATGCTAATTTTTTAACAGCTGAGTCATATTGTCTAATAGTTGACTCTCTCTTATCTGATTCTAGGAAGAGGATGTTTTGTGGATCAATGTTAGCATCTTTGTTAGCCGCAAACTTCATGAAGTCCATAAAGTTAGGGTCTGAAGAATTCCTGAGGAAGCGAACACAGTCCTCATTTGTACTGATTGTGACAGCTTGGGATTGGGAATCCGTTGAGGTCGGAGACCCAATTCCAGAAGCAGAGGATACCAGTTGCTCTTGGGCCAGTTTGGAGCAATCAGGGCTACTAGTCCCTTGAAAGTCCTCAGCTTGCTCAAGACTTTCAAGAGAAGATTCACTGGAGGAAAGACATAAATTTTTCTCCACTGATTCCAATCTAACGACAGGGCGTCCGTGGCATAAGCCAGAGGGTCCAGGTTGGGGGCCACATAGCAAGGGAGCTTGTGGTTTGCTTGTGAAGCGAAGAGATCTACTTGGAGACCTGGGACTCTCCGGCATATCCACTGGAATGACCTGTCGTCCAGGGACCATTCTGATTCCAGAGGGACCGACCGGGACAAAGCGTCTGCTATCACATTTCTTACCCCCGCCAGGTGAGTGGCGGACAGATGCCATTTGTGTTTGTCTGCTAGTGCAAAGATGGCTATCATGACATGGTTCACATGTTTGGATTTGGACCCTCCCCTGTTGATGCAATGAACTACCACTGCACTGTCCAAAACTAGTCTTAGATGAGACTTTTTCGGGGGAAGAAGTCTCTTCAGGGTAAGAAATACTGCCATTGCTTCCAAAACGTTTATGTGGAGCTGGCGGAACTGAACTGACCAAGTCCCCTGAACTTGTTTGAATTGAGAATATCCCCCCCACCCGGACAGTGAGGCATCCGTGTGAATGGTTAACACTGGAAGGGGATATTGAAGGGGTACTAGTTTGGCCAGGTTCTTCACTTTTGTCCATGGACGGAGTTGATTGCGAAGGATCTGTGGAATTACTGACAACTTGTCTCGAGATTTGGCGTTTGCTCTCGATCGCCAAACTCGGTTTATATCTTTCAGCCTTGCTTTCAGGAGGATGTCTGTCACTGAGGCAAACTGAAGAGAACCTAGGATTCTTTCCTGGCTTCTCCTTGATGTTTGTTTGCATTTGAGAAATTGTTTCACAGACTTGGCTATTTCTTTCCGTTTGACCACTGGAATTGACAGATTGTGGGAAGACAAATCCATTGGATTCCTAGCCACTGAAAACGAGACTCTGGAGTAAGTCTGGATTTCGTTTTGTTTATCTGGAACCCCAGATGTTCCAGAAATTGAACTACCTTTTTCGTGGCTTTGAGACATTCCTCGACTGTTGGTGCCCAGATCAACCAATCGTCGAGGTATGCTGCTACCATTATCCCCTGAGTTCTCAATTGCTGCACCACCACTTCTGCTATTTTCGTGAATACCCTGGGGGCTACATTCAGACCGAAGGGCATCACTTTGAATGAGAATGTCTGATTTCCTAGTCTGAATCCTAGGAATGGGCGGAAGTGCCTGGCTATAGGGATATGATAGTATGCGTCTGTAAGATCGATGGAGCATGTGACGGCTCCACGAGGAAGTAAGGTCCTTACCTGCGAGATGGTAAGCATTTTGAACTTGTCGCAACGAATGAAAGAGTTTAGCCTTGACAAGTCTAAGATTACCCTTCTTTTTGTTGAGCCTTTCTTTGGCACGCTGAATAAGCGACCTTGAAATTTTAGATGCTTGACTCTCGCAATAGCTCCTTTCTGAAGGAGTTCGCTCGCATAATCTGTCAATTCCTTTGAAGGTTCCTGATAAAATGATTTGATTGGAGGAGGATCTTTGATCCAACTCCAACCCAATCCCTTGGACACTATGCTCTGTGCCCAATTGCTGAACCCCCACCTGTGACGGAAGAGGAACAGCCTCCCTCCTACCTGGGGAGCCTCACTGTTGTTGGGCGGGTTGACCTCCACGCCCTCCTCTGAACTGCCTACCCCTTGTCGCTCTTCCTGTGCCACGCTGGCGAAAGTGGCCTCTCGCTCTGCTACCTCTCAACTGCCTATTAAAGGGAGGATAAGCCTGACCTTCATACATAGGGTTGAAGGCCGGCGAGAGTGCGTAGGAGGTCGAGGGTTGCGACTGAGGAGACAACAGGAGGATGGGTTGGGTCTGTTTTGAGGTTGAAGGTTGTCCCTGTTGGGTAACTGGGACGGCCTGAACGAATTGCTGTTGCTGCTGATGTTTTTGGTAAGGCTGGAACCTTTTACCAGACTTCTTTAGTTTCTTACCAGCAGCGGGGGCGGATTCTTGTTTCCTCTTAGAGGAGATACCCCACCTAGCTCTAAGGCTCTGGTTGAGCCTAGCAGCCTCATGGTGCACCTCATTCACAGCGGACTCTGGGAAGAGGTCCGCCCCCCACATGCTGGAAGCCAGGAGTCTATTAGGTTCGTGCCTAATAGTGCATTCCTGCAGAACGTGCTTTCAGCAGTTCCTCCTAGCTTGGAAGAAGTCGAAAGCATCCGTCTGAACCGTTTGAAGCTGAGACTTGGCCAGAATCTTAAATAGAGGTTCTGTGCCATACGATAGAGCAGCCATCTCAGTGATAATTAGAGAATTGAGGGATCTTCCAAACCTAGTTCGAGCGTCGAACTCTGCCTGGATCAAGGTATCAGGCAGCCTTGGAAGCTTTTCGCCAAACTGGTCCATTGCACAGTCCGGTTTGAGCTTACCAAGCGTGAAAGTGGCAGGCAAGTTCTCCCACAATTCTCCGAAGGCTGGAAAGAGCGGAGAAGTAGAATCCGCTTCCCTCAGCTGTGGCATGGGCTCATCCTTGAGGACTGCCTGAAGAGTCGCTTCCACTATTTTGGTAGCGAACGGAAGAGAAGCCTCCTCCTCCGTCGCAAAAATAGTAAAAGGACTCTTGAAAGCCTGGAGCTTAGTGTTGGTACACTCCCAGTCCTCAAGGCAGTGAACCCATTCCCGCTGAGCGTGCTCTCTACTATAAAGCACGTTCTCTCTAGAGATCTTGTCCTCCCTAGTGAGTGCCGCCACGGTCAGCCTAGCATATCCAATGAAAGGCTGCGTCAATCCCGGAGGATAAAACTCAAAGTCCTCAATCCTTCGAGTTCCACACTCCGGGACAGAGATCATACCGTCCTTGAATGGAGCGTAAGCGGCCACTCTCCATGGGTTATCCATGGAGAAGGCTGGTAGCGACTCATAAGGAGGTAGCTGGAGAATACCAGCACCTGCTACTGGGGAGACTGGCTGAGGAGCCTGAGCAAGCCCAGCTACTCGGTCCTCATTCTCTCTAACTCTGTTAGAGAGATCTTGGATGGACTGGCCCGACTGACTCAGAGTGCTCGACAGCTGTGCGAACATCTGTTCGAACTTGGTTCCGAGGGCGGAGACCTGTGAGCCTACCATCTCTCCTACCTGTTGCATCACCACTGCTGAGAAGGCAGTGGGATCAAAGGTGCTCGGTCCCGCTACTCCAACCGGCGTTGCCGGAGTGGATGCGGTGGAGGCCGGAGAAGGCATTGGCTCAGCTGGAGCGCGAGCCTTCTCCTTAGAAGCCTTGCTTCTAGAGCTCTTGGAGTATGAAGAGCTCGGCTTAGCCTTCACCGCGTCAGCATAGGAAGTCGAAGACTTCTTAGCTGAAGAAGACGACGACGACTTTTTAGAAGTCGTCTTATGGAGGGTCTTCAGTTCTCTCTGTCCCTTCACCTTTGGGGGTACAGAGAGAGCGGGAGAGCGGGCAGGGATCTCAGATCCCGAAAAGCCTTGGAAAGAAGCAGTAGAAGAAGGGACAGGAGAAGATCCAGGAGCGCCCAAGGAAAGACCTTGGGCGCCCGACACACCTACCTCAACCAACAAATCCTCCGCACCTACCGCCATAGGCTCAATATTTAGGTCCAAGGTTGCGACGTCTGGGACCGTCTCCTGCGTGGCCACGGCCCTGAACGACTGCTGCACCTCTTGCTGGATGGAGGCGATGAGAGGGGCTGCAGAGTTAGGGTCAACGTAGCCTGTTGACTTGCCGCCGGGGAAGATCTGAACGGCCAGCTTCTTATCCAAGATGTATGGCTGGCCCTTGGCGGCGTTCTTTTATTTGTGTTCTTCCCCGAAAGCCCCGCCCACCACGCCACCCAAGACCTTCCCAGGGTTGCTAGGGCGACTTCCCTCACACCGGCAGCCTGAAAGAGAAGGCAAATGAAGCTTCTAGTGGCGGGGACGGGGTTTAACAAGCTTATGACTAAGTGTTGTTAGTAATACGATAAAGAAGTCTAAAATCGACTTACCCCCCCCACCAGCTGACTGACAAGGTCGTAACAGATGGCGCAGGCTTCCGGGTGCCAGACGATCATGGCGTTGTGAGTCGTGGCACACGCGACGTGAGACCTGCACTCATCGTGGGCGCAGGGGTCGTACAGAGTTGGTAGCCTGTAAGTGGAAAGATACATAAGCATCAGAAGAACACTTACAGCCTAACAATTGCTCCGCTGCATGCCGGAGCGAGAAAGTTAGATTAAACCAGAGCCCCGCCATAATACGTGTGGTAACAAGATGGTTGGAGTTTGTCCAAGGCTACGCCGGAGACAGGAGAAAGAATCCAACCAGGTGTGGTGGTGAGAGATGAAACCACGACGGAAAACGACGGAGATGGTATACACACAGTTATATAATACTAAAATTCATCGTAAAATTAGGGTATATCCTTAAATATAACGAAATAAATATCAGACTTTTCCCCCGTCTACTAGAAGAGTGCCCGGAGGAAGGATATAGTAGGCAAGCAATAGACCACTAGTAGTGACCACCCCGCCCGCTGGCGGAGCCAGACGAACTATAACCAAAGGTGCCCCGGGTGCGGCGGAAGGCTCCGTTCGTTATAGTAGGGGAAAGGTGGGACTGAGCAATGGGGGGGGGGGGTGCCCGGCGTAACGCGGCGGGAGAGAGAGAGGGGGGGGTGGCCTACTCCTCCCCGTCCCAACAACTACCCGCTCGGTGACCCGGTACCCGAAACAATGTGGTCGCCCTATACCCCAGCTGGGAAGAACCCCTGGCCTCCTCAGAGAAGGAGGGAGAAGGCTACTGAGGTTGTAATGGCAACCAAGGGGTCCCCCAGACCCCTCCCTATACCTGGTAGGGAGGGAAGGGGAAGGGTAAGGTGCAATGGAACACGTGACCGCAAGTGGCCTAAGCCGCGATAGCAACACAACCGTGGGAGGGCCACGTGAACCAGGCTGTACCAATACATGGTACATGCACCTAGGCTAGCCTAACACCCTAAATAGAACTAAAATTACATCGTAAAGGTGGAAAAAGACACTTTTAGTAAAAGAAAAAGAAGCCCAGGAGGAGGCAAACTGTTCCGAGGAACAGAAGACTACTCGGAGCCAGCGATAGCCGATGAAGAGCAAGAGCCGGGATGCTGGGCCAGAAACACAGAATAGCCCTAAATACCAAACTAAGAGAATTGGTAAACGGGCTAACCTAGCTAAAAAGGCGATGTAAAAAAAAACGATGAACGTGATATAGTAAGCCCATAAGTACAAGAAGTCCCAGTATGGAAGACCGGGAATTCTTAACATGAGGCAGCATGGCGCCGCCACGAGTCGACCGGGAAACCGTATATGACCTATTAGAAGGAAAATACTGGTCCCTGGAAGACTAAAATACGGTAAAATACTACTTATGAGGCACTTAACTTAGCCGATGCGATGGCAGCACGTTCCATGATGGATAAGGAGGTAAATCCAAAGATAAACAGCACAAGTGAAAAAATGCGTACAACGCGTACTGCTAATAATTAAGGATGACCGCTAGGGGCGCTGCTGTCCGTGGTGTCCCTAGTAGTAGTAGTAGCGGCCGCATCACCCGTTAGTATCAGCTCTCTCTAGTGGGGATTTTGATTGGAAGGTCTAAATGGTGAATGTCTCGTGGTAGTGATCCCACTCGCCCCTATTCTCATACCGACACTTCTTTTATAGAGTGAGCGAGTCAGTTTTACTGACATTTTCTTAATTTTGTTTTTCTCTGGTAATTTTAGATTAATTTTGCCTAGAAAGAATGATATTAAGGATCCTTTCATAGGCCGACACGAGCTGAGCCCAGAAATTCACTTTACCTCCCAAATGATATATTTTCATATATGTACTGAAGGGGAATTTTTTAATTGATAATAATTTCGTCCCCCCATGGGATCGAACCACCGTCCAAGTGGACGGGGACAAAATCAGGACAGTCAGTGACGCTATCCAATCAGCCAACAGAGACGCTATAAGTTCATATCGATTCTGACCTTACAAATCACCCTCGATCTGGGTGCTTTCGTAATTAGAATCGATATGGAACCCCGTCTACCATGTTGACCAATTCGAGCGTCAAAGGATCTCCGCCCTGCTCTGGAGTGGAGCGTGCCGCTTGGGCTCCCCGGTGTCCCCATAGGCCTGTCCTCCTCCTCTCCACTGTCCCGGCCACCTCTCCGAAGGTAGGGGGTCCCCCAAGTAGACGTCGTGAGCCGATGAAGTTAGTCAGGTGTTCCCCCGGTCCGTGGTCTGGGACCCTTTGTGGGAGGTGTTTCAGTTCTGGGGCCCCTCCTTCCCCCAGCTGGGTCCACAGGTCTCTCGGGTGGAGCAGGCTCCCTGGAGGGTACTCCCCCTCTCTCTCTCCCACGTGGATTGTTCCAACCGCCCTGCCCGCTCACCCCCAGGCCAGGAGCCGTTGCAGGAAAGACAAGAGGAGGGGTCGTTTGTTAGAGGACAGGTCATCATTGGATTCGTCGTGCAGGTCCTCCCATAGGAGGAGCTGTAGATTCAAGAGGAGGTGTTGTGAGGGGAGTTGAGGACGTTCTTTCTCCTCCTCCCTGGACCACCGGTCCCGTTCTTCTCGTCGTATCCGCAATCGCAGAGATCGTAGTAGGAGCGGCTGCCACCATCCGCTCTGAGGTCGGTGGCAGGCCCCGCAGTGGATCCGCACGCGGAGTGCTCTGTTCAGCCTTGGGTCTTTCCCTCTGCAGTCCCGGTGGATCCTGCTCCAATTCCCGTAGCCCAAGCATCCCCCCTCACAGTTCAGACGGGCTCACTCCTGTCTAGAGCCTCTGCTCCCACCTAGCACGTGTTTGGAGTGGGGATTTTCGTCTTCACGTTCCCCGGGCGGGCCACTCCCCACGTCTGGAGGGGGGCCCATGACAGCCCCCCCGGCTCGGGCGGAGCCTCTGCCCCTGGGGGCGCTTCAGTTCACTTTGGAAGACTCCGGTAGGAGCCAACAGCCCCCTTCCCCCCACACCGCAGCTGGTGGCGGGTCCCTTGACGCCCTTGGAGGACTTCAAAGACGAGGCTTTTGCCCAGAACAGTCTCCAGAGCTCCCTGGAGGGTCAGGGCCCCATGGACGAAGGGTCAGTTTCACATAAGTGACTTACCAAACAATTACATTAGCTGTAAGCTTTCTTACCTCTGGCAGTAAAGAATTCAAATTTCCTGGCGGCGGCATCAGCGCTGCCATCATTCGTGTAGGTGATACAGGTCCCGCCCACTTTTCAGAATACCTGGTATTGCTGAGCTAACTATTGTCAATTCATTTTCTGCTGGCCACGGAGGAACACTGTGGTTTTTTGTTGCAGTCGACTTTTGTCGCCATATCGGATTGTATCTTTTGGTGATGTATTATTTCTTGGTTGTTTTTTTTGCTTCATCAGTTAGCTGCCTTGTTATTAGCAAGTTACTGCAAAGATGTCTGATGCTAGTTCATCGTCAGTTAGGTTTTGCAGCAGTGACTGCAAAACTATGTTGCGATCCACACTCCAAATGTGTTAAATGTAGGGGTCAGTGCTGTAGCAAGGAATTAACTTGTGATGAGTGCCATAGTTTAGATGAACAAGGTTGGAAGACTTTTCAAGTTCATTTGGATAAAATGGACAAAGATAGGAAAAGGAAAGCATCTCTTAGAGCTGGTAGTAAAGCTAGAGTAGAGACAACTCGTGTGCCGCCAACTCGGTAAACTCGCCACCATCCTCCCGTTCTCCCATTGGTTCCTGATGCTAGTCACCGCTGTAAGATCATGCTCTCCTATTGGTCAGCATCTGTCCCATCATGCCTCTATGGAAAGGCGTTCCTTGACCCTTTTTTGCGGCAGCATTATCGTAAACACCTGGAATTCGTTCGTTCACATAGATTTCGTTTGTTAACGTAAATTCGTGTTGGGGATTTTGCTTTCGTTGTACTGTAAGTTACTTTATCGTGTTGTGTGTGAACTTAATTACTTACGTTATTAGCCATGGGTCCCAAGAATGTTGCTGAAGTTCGCAGAAAGAAGAGGATGCCTTCTATGAAGACGAAGATGGAGATAGTCAATAAGTGTTAATGTTTTCTGCCATTTGTTAATGTGTTTCGTAAAGTTTAGTGTTCATGTTTTCTGCCATTTTTTAATGAGTTTCGAAAAGTTAAGTGTTCATGTTTTCTGCAATTTGTCCTCCTCCTCTGTCACCACTTTTGGACATCGCCTCACTCGAAAGGTAAGCTTCCACATTTTACTACATACGTACGTACATGTACTTACAGTATTTTTTTTACCCTGTACACTAATACACTTTATTTACAGGTACAGTCATGGTTAGGTTAGGTATTGAATGGTCCAAATTGTTGTATTTCCTTGTTTATTGGTCAATTTAGCTTAATATAAAATTTACTGTGGTGTTTTTGTAGGGCTTGGTACGAATTAGGCAATTATATGTAAAACGTAGTTCTAGATACGAAAAAATCTGGTTACGAAGGCTGCTTCGGAACGGATTAATTTCGTAACCTGAGGCACTACTGTACTCCATTCCAGGTATCCCATGTTTCCGATCCCAACACCATTTCCATGTTAAGAGTCCAAAATGGACAAGAACTTTGAGTTCTTGGGGAAATCCTTAATGGATTTAGGGATGTCTTTTCGTGCTTTTGTAGAGAAGTTAAGTGAAAAGGCCAGTATTGGGCCAAGTGTCGGTGTTGTGTCCGAGGAGGCGGCTGTCCATCCCCCCATTTCTCCTAGACGAAGATCACTGTCTCATTCCCCAGCACCTGGGAGACGAGGGGTGTTGCCCACGGTCAGTTGCCAACTCCGTCGAAGTAGTCGACTCGTGAGTGCCTAAGAAACACCACTGGAAAGGCATAGATATCAGTGACGTGCAGTTGTTGTCTGACTCAGAAGTGCAGTCACCTGTGTCGAGGCGACAGGTGTGGAGTGAATTAATGTCGCACCCATTGAAGAGACATGCCCCTTGTGTGAGAGGTACGTCGCTTCCTATTAAGAAATCCAAGAAGCACTGGAGTCCATAACCTTCCTGCAGTTTCACTCCGGACCAGATTTTCTGGGAAGATCGTCAGTCCTCTTCTGATAGTGTAGCTTCGGACGAATTTAGACCCTCGTGTGGTCCAGTGCTCGCTCACTTGCGAAGTCAACTCGCCTTGTCGTGTATCGATAGGAGTTTTGACTCGTTTGCCTCATACGTCTCGTATTGTTGCGACTCTCAGTCGATCGTTTTTGATGAGCCTGACGACAGCCACGACTTCGACTTCGACCAAGGATGATTTGAAGACCAAACCTTTGTTAGAAGATTCCACTTTGGGCCCTTTTAGACATCAATTTCAAGAATTAATGGTCTTTTTGAAGAAAGCAATGAACCAGACTGAAGAAGATGATGGGGTGTCTTCCGTCTGTCAGAAGAGGAAACTCAAGACCAGGAATTGAAAGCTTCTTCAGCTTATTCTAGTCTGTTAAGGTTCCTTTTACAGACTTATCCAGACTTTTTTGAGCCAGCTTCACCTTCTCCTCTGTCGATGTTCGTGAAGAATAGATCAGCGCCGTCGGGTTTACCAAAACCAGTTCTCTCTCAGTCCTCGTAGAAAGCACTGAAGGAAGTAGAAGAGTGGCTTGCTAAGAAGAGGGAGTCAGGCAAGGCTTCGTTTACCTACCCTCTGTGGAAGCTGCAGAATAAAACCCACAGGTTTTATGCGACAGGAGAAGTTCCTTCCTTGGGAGTATCTGCCTCCTCCCAAGGAGACTTCTCCGGCCTCTTAGACTCGCGCAGAAGAGCAGCATTCTTGGCTGCAAAAGTGTAGTTCTCTTCACCCGAGTTGGATCAAAGTCTTCAGTTTTCTGAATTGGACAATAGCAGCGTTAGCCAGAAAAATAGAAGATTGCCAGTCTCTGGATGAAGAATTTTCTGCGGACTGGCTCAATGTTTTGTCCTGTGTGGACATGGCAGTGAGAGATGGTTCAGGGGAATTGGCCGCTCTGTTTACTATGGGAGTACTCAGGACGAGAGAACGATGGTGTTCCTTCACATCTCGAGGAGTAATCACAAACCAAAAATCGTCATTGTTGTTATCCCCCTTGAGTAAGTCTCACCTGTTCCCAGAAGAAACTGTTCAACAGGTACTGTCGGACCTCGAGAAAAAGTCTACTAATGACCTTCTTTCACAGTCAGCGAGAAGGTCTAAGGAACCTCCAGCGACGAGAGCTAAAGCATCCCCCTCTACAAAAGCACCCCTTTTGAAGAGGCAAGTCAAGGTGGCAGCAGAGACCAAGGACTAACCTACGACCAACCTCTAAGTCTACCAAGAAACCTCCCTTTAAAACAGCATAAGAATGAACGAAAGGTCCTTCACACACCCGTTGGTGCGAGACTCCACGACTATTGGGAGGAATGGAGTCGAAGAGGAGAGGAACAGTGGGTAATACAGGTGCTTCAAGAGGTATATGTGATCCCATTTATGCAGGATCCACCACTGTCCAATACACCTATTTGACAGCATACTCGACAGTGTCAACAAGAGCTTTGGCTTTAGCCAAAGAAGTAGAACTCATCAGCATAGAAGCCTAGAGGAGGTATCAGACAAGAACTCCATAGGATTCTTCAACAGGCTCTTTATAGTCCCCAAGGCATCAGGGTGATGGAGACCCGTGTTGGATGTAAGCGCTCTGAACCTCTTCATCCGGAAGACGAAATTCCGAATGGAAACCAGTCGATCGGTGATGTCGGCCATCCAACCGGGCGACTGGATGGTGTCTCTCGACATGAAGGATGCATACTTCCATGTCCCCATCCAACAGAACTCCAGGAAGTTCCTGAGATTTGTCTTCAAGAGGAGGATCTTCCAGTTCAGAGTCCTCTGCTTTGGACTGTCAACTGCCCCTCAAGTATTTACTCGGATTCTCACTCCCCTAGGAAAATGGCTGCATTTGATGGGGATCAACACAGCTTTTTACTTAGACGACTGGCTCGCTCCAGTCGTCAGTGTGTGAAGGACTTAGAGAAGACCCTTATTTTGACGCAACAATTGGGTATTCTAATAAACATGGAGAAGTCCCAATTGATTCCAACTCTGAGGATTCTCTATTTAGGGATGATACTAGACTCTAGCTTTTCGGGCTTTTCTCTCCTCGAAGAGGATAGAATCCTGCCTGTCGACAGTCCAACAATTTCTTGTTCGCCCATCCTACTCAGCCCTCGAATGGATGAACCTCCTCGGGACCTTGGCTTCAGTGGAGAGTTTTGTCAAGTTAGGCCACCTACACATGAGGTCGCTTTGGTTCTTCCTGAAAGCAAATTGGTCTCGGAAGACGCAACCGGACTCGCTAGTCTTCCCTTTGACAGTTTAGATAAAAGTGGGTCTTTGTTGGTGGCATTCGAGGGAAAGATTACAAGAAGGACTTTCCCTAGTCTCTTGTAATCTTTCCCTAGTCGTGTCAAACCCCCGACCTGCAGTTCTTCTCAGATGCCTCAGACAGCAGATGGGGAGCCCTTCTAGGAGACAGGAGAGTATCTCGTTCTGTAGACAGAACGAGAAAAGTCCTTACACATCAATGTGAAAGAATTAAAAGTCATCTTCTTAGGACTACAAGCGTTCAACCCTCTAGTCACTGGAAGGAAAATAGTGATCTATTCAGACAACACCACAGCGTTGTCATACGTACGGAAGCAAATAGGGACCCACTCGTTCTCTCTCAACAAGATAGCTGAGATCTCCTCACCTGGACGAACGGGAAGAGGATCACCCTTTTTCCAAGATTTGTCCAAGGAAAAATGAACATTATTACAGATGAACTGAGTTGTGTGAATCAGGTTTTACCGACAGAATGGACTCTGAACGAGAGAGAGTGTGTCAGGACCTCTGGAAGCTTTGGGGAAGACCATCAATAGACCTGTTGGCCACAGCAAGGAACAATTGCCTCCCTATTTTCTGTTCTCCGATTCCAGAACCACTAGCATGGAGAACAGGTGCAGTGCTGCTAGATTGGACAGGACTAGATGTTTATGCTTTTCCTCCCTTCGGGATGATAAGAGAGGTATTAAACAAGCTTCAATCACACCAGAATGTGACAAAGACCCTAGTAGCTCCATTCTGGCCCAGGAAAGAGTGGTTCCTGGACCTTCTCAGTCTGCTTGTGGATTTTCCCAGACTACTTCCACAAAATCCATCGCTTCTCAGAACAACCCCATTTCAACTGATATCACCAAGGAATGTCCACTCTGGCCCTAACAGGATTCAGACTGTCAGGAACCTCGTCAGAACTATTGAGTTTTTAAGCCCTCCCTACCTTCCCCGTGTATCTGAGGGCAGGAATCTTAGAGGCATGGAAAGGACTGGAGACCGGGTCATAGGTCGTGTGCTCTTCAACCCCTGGGGCATTACCTGGCTAGGGTAGGGGGAGGAGTAACTAGTTTTTGCTGGTCGATACTGGATTGACGTCCCATTACCTGGCTCGGGTAGGGGGAGGAATAGCTAGTTTTTTCTGGTCGATACTGGATTGACATCCAGGTTTCTCCTACGATAGTAGTTCCGGGTAAGTATAGCTAGGAAAAATACAAATTACTAAGAATTTGTGATATTTTTTCATATTGTGTTTTTGACTAAACAGATTTTTATGATAAAAATAATTTACAGTGTACTTAAAGTAATAATGCTCTATGAAGCTCATTCCAGGTTAGCCCTGGACTGAGCATTATAGGTGCATGCTCTCTCTCTCTCTCTCTCTCTCTCTCTCTCTCTCTCTCTCTCTCTCTCTCTCTCTCTCTCTCTCTCTCTCTCTCTCTAAGGTTCATGTAAGATGTATATTTGAAATTATATTGAATTAAAATGTTTTGGATAATAGAGCATATTGTACTTATAATGCAGTCATGTATCTATTAAACTCATTCCAGGTTGGGCCCTGGACTGAGCATAATAGGTGTACAATTCTCTCTCTCTCTCTCTCTCTCTCTGTAAGGATAATGTAAGTATTTGAAATATTACTACTGTAAACTTGTTTATGATAAAGCATGTACAATATTTAAAATATTTGCTAATCACTTATATTTTATTTTCCAGTCTGCTTTTACTTAAAAAAATGAAAATAATTAGTGAATATATTAAATATTGTACAATATGTTCTATGTATCATCAAAAATCTTTACAGCAATATCATTTCAAGTACATCTTATTTACCCTTAGAGAGAGAGAGAGAGAGAGAGAGAGAGAGAGAGAGAGAGAGAGAGAGAGAGAGAGAGATATATTCAAACACCTATTATGCTCAGTATGAGGACCAACCTGGACTGAGCTTACTAGATACATAACTGCATTATACATAGGCTGTAAATCATTTTATCATAAAATCAGTGTTATGAAAAAATACATTGATTATCGAATAGTGTTGCTCTTTGAAAAGAAGCTAATTAGTAATAATTTTAGAGTTTTGGTCCTTAGAAAAAAATCTGCAAATTAGTGAAAGTTCCCCATGGAAAAGCAAATAATGTATACCACAAAAATCTGCAACAAATTACACTACTGAAACATGAAACAAGTAAAACTGGGTGTGTGGCTGGGGGATATTATATGTAAAGTGTACTGAAATAAGAATAGTTTGCATATAGTTACCTTTACTATCAGGATTTTCTTCAGAATTAACCCAATCATAATTTTTGTGGAACTTAGTGGTGTTTTCATAAAATGGTTAGTTTGTTGCATGTTTTCAACTCACAAGATGTGATTTACAGGTGTGCTGCTTCATTACAGGCCCACTGAGGTGTTGCTCCTAAATGACCCAAATCTCATTTGAGAGATGAGAGATATTGAAACTTTGGAGATGACTCTACAGTGTTACTCAAGCTGCTTTTAGGAAAAGTTTGCAGGGAGGATCACTCTTTTTCTAAGTGGCTGTTAGATGATATGTGTTGATCCTTATACCCAAGGACTTCATTTATGATTATTTTTTTTATTTTTATTTTTTTTTACAGAGGAAAGTGTTGGTATAGGTGTGTGTCTTTTAATGGCAGAGTGTTATCTTGGTGTATATCAGCCAGAGAAAGTTTTACCAGTTATTGCCCACACAGAAACAACCTTTCTTCCACAACCTCTTCCACACACACCTTCTCCAAAGCAACCTCCACCACAAGAAAAAGAAAACAAGTAAGTTTTTTTCATGTAAAATGTAAATAAGTTAAATCCCACCTATTGGGTAAAGTTAAATGCCATGTATTGTGTAGTATACAGTGGACCCCCAGATTCGCGGGTTCATGCATAGCCCCCCCCCCCCCCCCCCCCCCCCCACCCCCCCCCCCCCCCCCCCACACACGAATACATAAAATCTGTAAATTCTTAAAACTCCCTAAAATGCTTAGAACTACCTGTTTTGATCATTCAAATGCAAAAAAACCTAAAAAAATATGCGTATACCTGAGTATTTTAATAATTTTATCACAAAAAAGTGCATTTAGTCATGAAAATATGAAAATATTACTGTAGTGAATATTTGTCAGTAAAGAATGCAGTGAATTGGTGAATTTTCCACAAATAATGCATATACTATATGTTCCATAGAGAAATCCGTAAATCAGTGAGTCTGGGAATCTGGGGGTTTACTGTACTATTTTTAGAAAGTAGATTAAGGATGGTTTTAAATGCAATATTTCTTATGCAGATACAAACCTTTGCATTACAGCAAACAGAAGTACTGTAGTAAGATTGAGGAAATGATATATATGATCAAACAAATTATGTACTCTTACAAATCCTGCAATCCATCATTTGGAATTGGGTAATGTGCTGAATTGTCAGTTGAAAAGTAAGTGGAGCACTAATTAGCATCCATATCCTTTGGATGCCCCTTGTATCACTTAGTGAAAGCTTCCATTTTTTCACTGTTCTATGCATGTAGGTGTGTATCAAGAATTCTTCACTGACCTGGCTTTGTAATCCTGTTCTACAAGGCAAACAAATTGGTCTCCTCCTCAAGTGAAGAAACAAGGACTGACTGCTTGAATAGGCTTCATACCTTGGCTTTGTCGACTCCTATTCATTCTGGAGGGAGAGTGTATACTGAGGCATTAAATAAGGAAGTTTACTTCTAGTAGATTGTCAGCATGGAGGATAATAAATTTTCCATGCAGTATAAGAAAGAAGAAGCCACAATAGATCAGGTTTGTTATGCCACAAACCTATCATTACTCATATGCAGCCCACAGTTGTTGACTCCTATTCATTCTGGAGGGAGAGTGTATACTGAGGCATTAATAAGGAAGTTTACTTCCAGTAGATTGGCAGCATGGAAGATAATAAATTTTCCATGCAGTATAAGAAAGTAGAAGCCACAATAGATCAGGTTTGTTACACCACAAACCCATCATTACTCATATGTAGCCCACAATTGTAGTCTTTTAATGTCCCAGACTAGAGTCTGTCAAAGAGGCAGAAGAAAGCAGCAGTAGATTTATCCATGTTGCCTAGATCCTCAGGTACTCATCAATCGCCAGCCTCCTTTTTGGGCACAACACTGTTAACAGCTGAGCAGAATTCCCAGAGTGTTGCTTCCATTGCTACAGGATTCCCTACTCCCTACATAGCCACTTGTAAAATAATACCCTCTAATTTAAGGGGATTAAATATTTCTTTATATACACATACATATACATTATATATAGTAAGTGTATGTATACACATATACATAATATATATTTTTGTACATTCAACTTCCCAGGCAGATATATACTTAGCTATAGACTCCGTCGTCCCCGACAGAAATTCAAATTTCACGGCACACGCTACAGGTAGATCAGGTTATCTACCCTCCCGCCGCTGGGTGGCGGGACTAGGAACCATTCCCGTTTTCTAATCAGATTTTCTCTGTCGCCGGTTCCGACAACACCGTTGTTGGTTCCTCCTGACCTGATTTTCACTTTTCGTTCGCCTTTGATCTTCTGGACTGTCTTTTTGGTGAAGTATTGGATCGTTGGTTTGGCATTCGCTATTGTGGATTGTTTTTGGATTACACTTTTGGATTTTTTCTTAGAATGTCAGACTCTGCTTATGTAATTAGAGTGTGTGTGAATGAGGGGTGTAATGTGAGGCTACCGAAGGGTTCGGTAGACCCTCACACTGTATGCAAGAGGTGTCGGGAGAATGAGTGTTCTTTTACTAATCCTTGTGAGGAGTGTGAATGTCTGAACGAGGAAGGATGGAATACTCTAACTTCCTACTTGAGGAAGTTAGAGAAGGATAGAATTAGGAAGGCTTCTTCTAGAAGCACGAGTAGGTCTCGTTCTAACGAGCCAGTTGAGGATACGGTAGTTCCTATTCTTAATGTAGTTGTAGCATCCTCTCCTACGGTTTCAGCTCCTTCGCCCTTCACCGAACCTGTGGATTCGTCCGTGGAGATGGCTAACATGAAAGCTGCTTTACGAAGGATGGAGCTTCAAATGCTTGCATGGGAAGGTAAGAGTGCAGTGTTCCCAGTGCAGTGGAGGGGGCGTCTGATCGGCTCTGCAATGCTCCCAGGCCTAGACCTCTTCCAAACTCCCAGGCCCAGTGGAGGAGGAATGTCGAAAGCCGTAAGGAGGTTGTGGAGAATCCCCACCGATCAGGCGTCCCTTCGGCAGGATCTGTCGTTTCGTCCCAGACTGCCAGGGATCGCCGTTGTAAAGGCATCCTTAAACAGTGCTTTTCTTCGTCTGATTCGGCTTCTCCTAGACTTGGTTGAAGTTCGGCTGAGGAGTCGCGCCCCTTGAAGAGGACCTGGAAGGCTCCCAGCAGTATGTTGGACTCCAGCCCGGAGCGGTTCCCAGAGGAGTCTCCTGCGGACAGGAAGAGAGCCAGAAGAGCCCCTTTCAGCCTTGTACCTAGTGTGGAGCCTCCTTCAGCTTCTAGACCTTTTTCACCGCCCTTGGAAGCGGACCAAGAGGGTTCTACTGCGAAGATCCTTCTCAATCTGCAAGAGCAGATTTCGTCTCTGGTGGGCGCTCTGGTTAGAGATCCTCCTCGCAGGAAGGACGTATCGCTTCCAGTTAAGAGGTCTCAGCGCCCTCCGCTAAAGAGGAGCTCCTCTCGAGACAAGAGTTTGCCTCCGAGAAGCTCCAAGCGCCTCTCCCCAGTTAGGCTCTCTCGCCCTGACAAACACGGTTCTCCTGATGCTCGCACCTCTCCTCGCAGCCATGTTTCGCCTCGAGGACGCAGCTCCCCTTGAAGGCGCGCATCTTCTAGCAAGCTCTCGCCGCCGACCAGGCGCACAGCACCAGACGTGTGCATGGTATCTTCCAGGTGCGCGGTGCCATCCAGCCGTGAGGCGCCAGCCAGCCGCGAGGCGCCAGCCAGCCGCGAGGCGCCAGCCAGCCGCGCGGCGCCACCCAGCTGCAAGGCGACAACCAGCCGTGAGGCGGCAGCCAGGCTCGAAGCGCCACCCAGCCGCAATGCGCCAGCCAGGCGCGAAGCGCTACCCAGCTGCGATGCGCCAGCCAGGTGCGAAGCGCTACCCAGCTGCGATGTGCCAGCCAGGCGCGTGGCGCTGGACAGGCACTCGACTCCTACCAGGCGCTCTTCTCCTGCTAAGCGTTCTCCTTCGGTCGACCGCTTCTCTTCGCTTGGAAGCGCCTCTCCTCGCAAGTGCTCCTCCCCTTTCAAGCTCTCGTCACCAGACAGGCGCTCTTCGCCTACCAGACGCTCTCCTTCCTTCGGCCGCAAATCTCCTTGCAGATTTGCAGAGGAAGGCCTCGATGAAGTTTCGGAGGAGGAAACTCCTAGAGTTGCAGCGCTATCGGACTACAAGACTTTGGCGGCCCTACTGGTCCAGGAATCGGCGATTCGCTCAGCCCAGCTGCTCCTCCCTCTCCTCGGTCACTGTTCTCCAGCACTAGGACGGCAAAGACTTCCTCCTTCTTAAAGATGCGTCCGACCATTTTGATGAGGAAAGCCCTCCAATCGGTAGGAGCATGGTTTAAGTCCAAAGAGGAGGCAGGGAAGACAGTTTTTTCTTGTCCTCCCTCCAAGCTATCGGGAAGGAGAGGTATGTGGTACGAGACTGGAGAGCCGATGGGGCTGGGACTTCCATCTTCTGCGGAGGCGGATTTCTCTACCTTGGTAGATTCCGCTAGGAGGCATGCCCTCCCCACAGCCAATACTACATGGGGTATGACAGAGATGGACAATTTCCTCAAGGGACTCTTCCATGTCTTGGAAGTGTTTAAATTTTTGGATTGGTCCCTTGGGGCTTTGGCCAAGAAAACTCTGGATCCTGAGTTTCTAGAACCTGAAGTTCTTAACAGCGTGTTGTCCTGTATGGACAAAGCTGTCCGGGACGGATCGGGAGAATTGGCTTCTCTCTTCGGAGCAGGAGTATTGAAGAAAAGAGCAGTGTTTAGCTCTTTTCTTACGAAGTCTGTTTCCCCGGTTCAGAGGGCTTCCTTATTGTACGCCTCTCGATCCAACCAATTGTTCCCTTCCCAGTTGGTGAAGGATATTTTTCTCTCCCTGACTGAAAAGGCTACCCAGGATCTGTTGGTTCAGTCTGCTAGGAAGACGAGACCAGCTACCTCCTCCGTCAGAAAGGAGAGTCGCCCTCCTCAAGCGCCCTTTCGAGGGGGTCCTTCTTTCAGAGCATCTGTCAGAAGAAAAGCACCTGAAAAGTGAGGTAGGTCCTCTTTCAGGCCCTTCAAGAGGGCCAAATAGGACTCGGGTCCTCCAGACTTCAGTAGGTGCCAGACTTCTCAATTTCACAGAAGCCTGGGCATGGAGAGGAGTGGACAACTGGTCCCTCTCAATTATGGAAAAGGGATACCTCATCTCCTTCAAGGAAAGACTGCCCTTGACCTCGACGCCGAGGGAACTTTCTGCAAAATACAAAGACCCTGTTCTGCGGCGAACCCTTCTTCTCTTAGTGGACCAGATGCTGGAGAAGGAGGCCATAGAACCAGTGCAGGATCCCCACTCCCAAGGATTCTACAATCGCTTGTTCCTCGTACCAAAAGCCTCGGGGGGGTTGGAGACCTGTCCTGGACGTAAGCGCCTTGAATCGCTTTGTGGAGAAAAGGAAGATCTCCATGGAGACAACTTCCTCGGTTCTGGCTGCTCTTCGTCCAGGAGATTGGATGTTTCCCTGGACCTTCAGGACGCGTACTTCCACGTACCGATTCATCTGTCCTCAAGGATATCTAAGGTTCATGATACAAGGGAAGATATTCCAGTTCAGGGCTTTGTGCTTCAGCCTGCCGACGGCCCCTCAAGTATTCACAGGGCTCATGAAAAATGTAGCCAGATGGTTACATTTGAAGGGGGTGAGGATATCACTTTATTTGGACGACTGGCTTATTCGAGCCAAGTCGGAACTTCAATGTCTGGAGGACCTACGTACAACTCTGTGATGACCCGGTCTCTTGGACTGTTGGTAAACCTCGAAAAGTCCCAGATGATCCCCAGCCAGAACCTTGTCTATCTGGGGATTCGGATGGATTCTCGGGGTTTTCGTGCATTTCCATCCCAAGAAAGGCTCGATCGGGGTATGGAAAAAGTGACAGCCTTCTTAGAAAAAGAGCGAAGCTCCGCGAGGGAATGGCTGAGTCTGCTGGGGACCCTTTCCTCGCCGGAGCAGTTCTTTGCTCTAGGAAGGCTTCACTTGAGACCCCTGCAATTCTATCTCAAAAGGATGTGGGATCAGAAGTCAGGAGACTTGGCGGATTCCTTCCCAATCCTACAGGAGGTAAAGGAGCAACTGAATTGGTGGCTAACTCCGCTCAAGTTGAACAGAGGCTTGTCCCTGCTGAAGCCGAACCCGCACCTAGTGTTGTTCTCAGACGCATCAGAATCGGGTTGGGGAGCAACACTAGGGGCGGAGGAAGTGTCAGGCACCTGGAAGGGGGAACAGGTGACCTGGCACATCAGCGTGAAAGAGCTGTTTGCAATCTTTCTGGCTCTAAGTCTTTCGAGTCGAAAGTCAGAGGCATGGTGGTCCAAGTCAATTCGGACAACACCATGGCTCTGGCATACATCCGAAAACAAGGAGGGACACGTTCCTTCTCCCTATACGAGACAACAAGAACCCTGCTTATCTGGGCGGAGAAGAGAGAGATTACGCTCCTAACCAGATTCGTCTAGGGAGAGAGGAATGTGAGAGCGGACCTGTTGAGCAGGAGAAACCAAGTCCTCCCAACGGAATGGACACTCAATCTAGACATTTGCCAAAGGCTGTGGACACTTTGGGGCAGACCTCATATAGACCTGTTCACCACGTATCAGAACAAGAGGCTGGACAACTTTTCCTCCTCCATAGCGGACCCGAGAGCAATAGCAATCGACGCTCTCCTCCTAGGCTTGGCAGGCATCGATGCTTACGCGTTTCCCCCATTCAAGCTGGTGGGGGAAGTAATGAAAAAGTTTGTGTCCTCTGCAGGAATGAGACTTCCCCTGGTCGCTCCCCTTTGGCCTGCTCAACAATGGTTCACAGAGGTACTGGAATGGACGGTGGACTTCCCCAGATCTCTTCCACTTAGGAGAGATCTGCTCAGACAACCCCACTTCGAGAGGTTTCACAAAAACCTCCCCGCTCTCTCCCTGACTGCATTTCGACTATCGAAAGACTCGTCAGAGCAAGAGGCTTTTCGCAAAAAGCTGCTAGTGCGAACGCCAGAGCCCGCAGGTCTTCAACCATACTGGTGTACCAATCGAAGTGGGAAGTCTTTCGAAGATGGTGCAGATCGAAGAAGCTGTCCTCATCCGATACCTCTGTGACCATTATTGCTGACTTCCTTCTCTTTTTGAGAGAAGAATGTCACCTTGCCGTATCTATGATCAAAGGCTATCGTAGCATGCTCTCCGCTGTATTCAGAAATAGGGACCTGAAGATCACAGAAGATAAAGATCTGCATGACCTCATCAGATCCTTTAGACCACCAAGAGAAAGTCCTCTCAACCTCCTAGCTGGAACTTGGATGTTGTGCTCAAATTCCTGACTTCAAGCAAGTTCGAACCTCCCCATCAGGCTTCGTTCGGGGACCTGACTAGGAAGTCTATTTTTCTCGTGGCTCTCACGACTGTGAAGAGGACTAGCGAGTTGCAAGCTCTGGACTCTAGAGTAGGATTTAAAAGTGACTCAGCTATCTGTTCATTTTAGCCTTTATTCCTAGCCAAAAATGAGAATCCCTCGAAGCCCTGGCCTAGAAGTTTCGAGGTTAAAGGACTCTCACCCTTAGTGGGGAGAGGTAGAAGGGTCCCTATGCCCTGTCAGGACCCTTAAATTTTACCTGCAAAGGAAGAAGCAACTTAAGGGCAGTCTAGAGACTCTCTGGTGTGCGGTCAGGGACCCTAAAAGGCCCATTTCTAAGAACGCTCTGGCATTCTTTTTGAGAAGCGTCATCACGGAGGCGCATGCGACATGCGATGACGACCAATTGCAGCAACGTAGAGTGAAAGCGCATGAAGTAAGGGCCATTGCGACTTCTCTAGCTTTCCATAAGAACATGTCTCTGAAAGATATTGTGGCTGCCACTTACTGGAGATGCAACTTTGTGTTTGCATCCCACTACGTACTTGAGGGACGTAAGGGTTACTTATGACAAGTGCTTCTCTCTGGGGCCATACGTATCTGCGGATTCGGTGCTGGGACAGGGAGCTGATGCTAATCCTTGATAGTTTAGTTTAGTTTTAATTTGTGGTGATGAGTTTTTATGGTTGTTTGAAAGAAGGTTTGGTGGTAACTTCTTTCAATCGTAGTTCTAACCCGGGTTAGAGGGTCAGGTGGTCGGGATTGGTTTTGTGCTCCTTGATATTGCCAGAGGCAAGAGGTTTTGTCATGTAAGTGGGATAGCCCCCATTGACAAAGATCCTAATAAGGTTCTGTCGCGTAAGCGGGTAAGCCCCCATTGACAGATCCACAAGAACTCTCAGCCATAGGTCACTACCTCGCTGAGGCTCATGAGGCAAAGCAGACTCATAGACAGTATCCATGAAGTCTTCTGCCAAATCAGGTAAGAACCAAGGTTTTTAACCTACAACATGTGTTGTTTCCTATTTTATTTCAGTTATTTAAGCTGTCTCTTACCCTCCACCAAGGGTGCCATTCAGCTAAGTATATATCTGCCTGGGAAGTTGAATGTACCGTACTTGAATGTACAAAAATGATATTGTTATGATACAATAAAGTTTTGTACATACTTACCTGGCAGATATATACAATTAATGGCCCGCCCAGCCTCCCCTCAGGAGACAGGTTGAAGAGAAAATCTGATTAGAAAACGGGAATGGTTCCTAGTCCCGCCACCCAGCGGCGGGAGGGTAGATCACCTGACCTACCTGTAGCGTGTGCCGCGAAATTTGAATTTCTGTCAGGGATGACGGAGTCTATAGCTAAGTGTATATCTGCCAGGTAAGTATGTACAAAACTTTATTGTATCATAACAATATCATATTACTTATAGTACAGGCAGTCCCACTGCTAATCGGTGGCATTGGTTAACAACGTTACAGTGTTATGACACGTGGCTAACGACGTTAACAAAAAATTTCTGTGCCATTAGGCAGTTTATTGGCATTGGTACACAGTTTATCGGTGTCAGTAAGTGGTTTATCAGTGGTGATTGGCACTTATGGCATCGTAAACGCCATATATTACCATAATAACAGTGATTTTGGGGATTCTCTGTTTATATAGGTACCTCGTTTATCAAACGTTTCTTATGTCAAACATTCCATTTTTCTACCAAAATTGTCGAAGAAATTTTGTATCGTTTGTCGAACAAATGCTTGTACTTCGACCTGATTGATTGTCTAGTATATAGGTGACGGCCTACCTTGTTCCACACGAGAAAAACTATTAACATGTTTTTTTCCTTTACAATATATAGTTTAATGATAACCATATTCAACAAAATAAATAAAAGGTTAAGGCATTTCACTATAAAATTTAGCATAAAAGATGTACAAAATCATAGGTCACTGTGTAAAGCACAGCTGACTTGAGATAAAGGGTGGGAGTGTTTATATTGTTGAGTAGAAAAGGATAAGAGACAGTAAGAACATTATTGTATGTATGTAAAACCAGTAACATTTGCATAAAAGAAGTAAAAGGTAATTTCCCAATAAATTTGACATGATGGTAAAATATTAAAATCTTGATAAAATATTAAAATCAAATGCAATACAGTAACAATAAAAAAAATAAAGAAAAAATAGTCTTACTTGAGCCATTTTTCAGTGTGCTGAGTGAGATGGTGTAGTTTAATGATAAACCATATTCAAAAAAATATATAAAAGAATAAAACATTTCACAATAAAATTTAGCATAAAAGATGAACAAAATCTTATGTCACTGCAGTGATGCACAGCTGAATTGAGATAGAGGGAGGGAGCATTTATATTGTTGAGGAGAAAAGGAGAAGAGACAGTAAAAACATTACTGCATGTACATAAAAAGCATTACCAATTCATATGAAAAAAATATATGGAATTTCACAAGAAATTTAACATGATGATAAAATGTAAAAATAATCAAATGCAATACAATAATAAAAAATAAAAAAGTATTACTTGAGCTAATGTTTAGTGCATTGAGACAATAGAGAGGAGAGGGAAGGGATGGTGGTGGGAGAGGGGGGTCAGTGGTCCACTGACTTCCCATCTGGGCTCAGATGATTTTTCTCTTTCACTGCATCTGTGTGTTGCCCATGTCTGTCATTTACAGGTGATTTGCCCAAATCACTCCTTTTTGTTACAGTAAAATACATATCGAGTGACACTTGGTTTTTACAATTTTTTAACACTGTAAAAGTAACTGCTCCATAATAAACACACTGGCACCACATTCAACCTCTTTGTGCCTTTGATTCTTTGTTTAAATGACTTTCTTGTGAAAAGTTATGCAATCTCTCTTTCCTTTTCTATTACCTATTTGTTATTATTTATTTGTTTGCAAAATTCTCATGTTGATTTTAAATTCTGCTGTTTGCCAACAGTAAGTTGGTGTGTTGTGACATTATCTCCTTCATGCATTCAAGATCCAAGTGTCAACTTGTTAACAATCATGCGCGCTGATTAGTACTCTCTCCCCCTCTCCTCTTCCCCCCCCTCCTTCTCCTCTCTTCTTCCTCCTTCCCTCCCTCTCTCTCTCTCTCTCTCTCTCTCTCTCTCTCTCTCTCTCTCTCTCTCTCTCTCTCTCTCTCTCTCTCTCTCTCTCTCTCTCTCTCTCTCTCACAGACACACATGCACACACTCTCAATTCCTTTGGTTATCCTTACAATATGTGAATAAAATTGATTTTGTTATCAACATTTACTTACTGCGACCATTTCAGTTTCTTCGAGGGGTTCTGTCTCTCATCCCTCAATCCCAGCCAGAAGTATGCCATTTTCACCAAACAGTTCGTAAATCTTAACGGAAACAAAATTTTTCAGAAATTATTTTTCATGTAACATACTGTTTTAGTATGTTACATGAATGTGAAAAGGGGGACTTTTGAGTTGGCTGGAATGAATTATCCTGATTCCCTCTATTTCTTATGGGAAAATTTGTTTTTGTACATGAAAACTTACCCAGCAGATATATACTTAGCTATAGACTCGGTCGTCCTGACAGAATTTCAAAACTCGCGGGACACGCGACAGGTAGGTCAGGTGATCCACCATTCCCGCCGCTGGGTGGCGGGATCCGGAACCATTCCCGTTTTCTAAACCAGATTTTCTCTGTCGCCGGGCGGACAACATCTGTTGTTCGTTCCTCCCATTTTGGATTTCTACTCGTTTGCCGAGAATTTGGATTGGTTTATATTGGTGACGTATTCTGTTTTCTCTGGCTTGGCATACACTTATTGTGGACTGTTTTTCGACTTTGATTAGGATTGTTCTTTCACGATGTCTGACACTAAGGCTTCACTTATGTTTAGGGTGTGTACAATGGAAGATTGTAAGACTAGGCTGCCGAAATCTTCGGTAGACCCTCATAATGTTTGCTCGAAATGTAGAGGTAATGAATGTTCATTTAATAACACGTGTAATGAATGCGAGAAGTTAACAGAGCTTGAATGGAAGAACTTATCTTTTTATGTAAGAAAACTTGAGAGAGATAGGATTAGGAAAGCTTCCGTTAGATCCTCAAGTAGATCTTGTTCTCTGGAACAAGAGTTTAATAACTCTCCTGTAACTAACGTTTCTCCGTTAGCCGCAGCTTCTTCTCCCTGTATTGAATCCAAGGATTCTTCCTCTGAAAGGGAAAATGTAAATCTTCTATCAAAAAGCTGCAAGCTCAGTTACGAGCTTTGGATGAAGGTAAGAGTGTTGACAGTGATATGTGCAGTGTCCCCAGTGCAGTGGAGGGGGCGTCTGACCGGTTCCACATTGCTCCTAGGCCTAGACCTCTTTCAAACTCCCAGGACCAGGGGAGAAGGAATGTCGAAAGCCACAGGGAGGATGTGGAACATCCCCAATGGTCAGGCGTCCCTTCGGCAGATCCTGATGTAGCGTCCCAGGCTGCCTTGGATAGCCGCAGAAAGGGTTTCCTAAGGGAGTGTTTTTCGGCCTCGGATTCATCCTCTCCTAGACGTGGATGGAGTTCGGCCTCTCAATCGCGCCCTTTGAAAAGAGCCTGGAAGGTTCCTTAAGGAGATGCTGTGGACTCTAGCCCAGAGCATTTTCCTGAGGATTGGCCTTCAGATCATAAGAAGGCGAGGCAAGAGGAGCCCTCTCTTCAGGACCCCACTAAGAAGTTCCTGATCTGCCTTCAGGAGCAGTTATCCTCTCTGGTAGGCTCCTATACCAGAGACTCGACAAGGAGGAAAGACGTTTCTCTTCCTGTCAAGAGTTCCACTAAGCGCCCCTCTTCTGCTAGGAGGGAGCTCTCATACTCTCCAAGGCACTTCTCTCCTGATTCCAGAGACTACTTTGACAGGAGTTTTTCGCCTGATAAGCGATTCCCTTTGCCCTATAGGCGCTCTTCTCCACGGAATAGGCGCCCTTCTCAGGACAGGGTTTTGGAGCCTAACAGAAGCTCCTCAATTCATCGCTCCACAGTGGTTCAGGAAGTGCGTAGCCGCTCTCCTAGGAGACGCCTAGAATCTAGTAGGAGTCACGATCGTTTCAGGCTCAAGGAGCCAGAAGAGAGCCGAGATCAGTTCAAGTGGGAGCCTTCGGGATGTCAGGAGTCAGTCAGGCACAAGGGATCAGTCAGACGCCAGGAGTCAGTAGGGCGCCAGGAGCCAGTCAAGCGCCAGGATTCAGGGCGCCAGGAGTCAGGGCGCCAGGAGCCTCTCAGGTGCCAGGAGTCAAGGCGCCAGGAGTCAGTCAGGCGCCAGGAGCCTAGTGAGCATCAGAAGAGTAGGCACCAAGAGCCTGTTAGGCGCAAGGAACTTTTCGACTTCCAGGATCCTCATAGTTCCTCTTTTACTAGGAATTATTCTCCTCCTTCGACTTCGAACAAGAATTTGTCTAGAAATCAGCGCACTCCTTCTCGGGAAAGGAGTACTTCTCCTGTGAAGAGCCCTATCCCTTCCAAACGTTCTCCTTCAGTTGGACCTTTGGAAGAGGTCTCGGATGAAGATAGACCTGTGGATGTAGCAGTCTTGGACTACAAGAGGCTCTCATTACTGCTCCTCAAGGAGTTTGGAGACTCCCTTCATCCTGCTGATCCTCCCTCACCGGGATCGCTATGTCCAGCACTAGAGCCCGTAAGTCCTCATCTTTTGTAAAGATGCACCCTGCTTTATGCATGAAAAAGGCTTTAAAGAATGTTGCAGAATGGGAAGCTGGTAAAACAGTTTTTTCCTGCCCGCCTTCCAAATTAACAGGGAAGCCTGGAAGGTGGTATGAGACCAAAGAGCCCATGGTATTGGGTCCTCCCGTCATCTGCAGACTCTGATTTTGCCTCATTGGTAGACTCCTCCAGGAGACGGTCTCTACTTTCTGCGAAGGCAACTTGGGGCATGTGCGAGCTTGACCATCTCCTCAAGGGCCTTTTCAAGACTTTAGAAGTCTTTAACTTTATGGACTAGGCCTTGGGGGCGTTAGTGAAGAGAGCCCAGGACACGGATTTCGTCTCGATTGAAGAGCTCTCTAGTGTTTTGGCCTGTCTAGATAGAGCGGTAATGGACGGCTCAGTGGAAATTGCCTCTCTATTTGGAACAGGCGTACTAAAGAAGAGATCGGTTTTTAGTTCTTTCCTCACGAGAGCGGTATCTCCTCTACAGAGATCCTCTCTTTTATTCGCGCCTCTTTCCTCGCATCTATTCCCGCAGGATACGGTTAAGGAGGTAGCTAAATCCTTAACAGAGAAGGCAACCCAAGATCTCCTCACGCATTCGGCTAAGAAGTTTAGGCCTGCCGTACCAATTGAAAAGAAAGAGAAACCCTCTTTCATGCAGCCCTTTTGAGGAGCCTCCACTTCTAGAGCCCCTCTTAGAGGTCACAGGCCAGAGCGAAGGAATAGATCATCTAGAAGGTCCTTCGGGAAGTCTAGATGAACATAGAGTCCTCCAGACAAAAGTAGGTGCCAGACTACTCCATTTTGCCAAAGTCTGGGCGCACAAGGGAGCGGACTCTTGGTCCCTCTCTATCCTAAGAAAAGGATATTTAATCCCCTTCAGGGAAAATCCTCCCTTGACTACAACTCCAAGGGAGTTGATTGCAAGATACTCAGATCCGGTCCGAAGGCTAGCGATTCGGCAGGCAGCGGAACAGATGATTTTGAAAGAAGCGATAGAACTTGTACAAGATCTCCAGTCTCCAGGATTTTACAATCGGTTGTTCCTGGTACCAAAGGCATCGGGGGGTTGGAGACCGGTGCTAGACGTCAGTGCTCTGAATTTCTTCGTAATGAAGAAGAAATTCTCGATGGAGACGTCTTCCTCTGTTCTGTCTGCTCTTCGTCCAGGGGACTGGATGGTGTCCCTGGACCTTCAGGATGCATATTTCCATGTGCCAATTCATCCGGCATCGCGGAAATACCTGAGATTCATGTTTCAAGGAAAAGTCTTTCAGTTCCGAGCGTTGTGTTTCGGACTTTCGACAGCCCCTCAAGTCTTCACGGACATCATGAAGAACGTAGCTCATTGGCTGCATCTGGAAGGGATCGGGATCTCACTATATTTAGACGATTGGCTAATAAGAGCCCAATCGAAGGAGCAATGTCTGGAGGACCTTTCTGTAACTCTAAACTTGACAAAGTCCCTGGGAGTTTTAGTCAATCTCGAGAAATCCATGCTGACTCCCCAGCAAAGCATTGTCTATCTGGGGATTCAGATGGATTCTCTGGATTTTCTAGTGTCTCCTTCGCAAGAAAGGAGAGAACGCTGCTTGGAAAAGGTGGCAGTCTTCCTATTGAAAGAACATTGTTCCGCGAGGGAGTGGATGAGTCTACTGGGGACCCTCTCCTCGATGGAACAGTTCGTTTCTTTAGGAAGACTACACCTCTGACCCCTTCAATTTTACCTGAAGGAGAGATGGGATTGGAAGTCTCAAGAACTAGGAGAGACTTTTCCAATATCGAAGAAAATCAAGGAGAATCTCCTCTGGTGGTTAGATCCACAGAAGCTAAGCAAGGGGATCTCCCTTCACTTGAAGAGCCCTCGCTCTGCGTTATTTGCAGACGCTTCAGATTCGGGATGGGGAGCAACATTAGGTTCGAGAGAAGTGTCAGGCACCTGGGAAGGAGAACAGGTGTCCTGGCACATAAACAAGAAAGAATTAACAGCCATTCATCTGGCTCTCGTTTATTTCGAGGAGCAGGTATCAGGTTCGGTGATTCAGATTCACTCGGACAATACAACAGCCTTAGCATATATAAAGAAACGGGGGGATGCATTCCTTCTCCCTGCACGAGTCAGCGAAGGCTCCTCACAAGTTTTGTGCAGGGAGAGAGAAACGTCCGTGCTGATCTTTTAAGCAGAAAAGACCAAGTCCTACCCACGGAATGGACACTCAATCTTC
>NC_061088.1:55757873-55897873 GCF_015104395.2 Macrobrachium nipponense
AACAGTGAACAGTGTTTAGTGAAGGCGAATTATGACATAGTCAGGACATCATGCTAAGTATGATGTGATAAAGATGTCATGTGCTTCAGCCAGTTTGATAGAGGGCAGAGGGAGGCGAGGCAGAAAGGCTCGAGAATCAAATGCAAGAGGTTGAGAAACTTAGCTTGGGCATAAGGTGTTTTATGCTGTTATTATAAGAGAAGACTGGACACCTAGAAATTTTATAAAAAGTTCCAGTTGGTAACCATAGATTTAATCTTTGTTTCTACAGAGATACAAACTGAGTTGTTTCTGTGAGGATTTGGACTTTTCTTTTCATAAAGTGGAGTATCCATTGCACATTGCATGTGTCAGCTTACTACTGGTAAACAAAAGAATAATGCAGGTAATGGTAAACAAAAAAATAAAGCAGGTACCAGGACATGCTACCCTGACCTGACCTCTCTCAGCCTACCCACTCTATTTTTTTCCAGCTGGAATTTTATTCACACTTGCTTATCAAGCTAGTGATATATACATATTGCACTGAACTTGTTTGTATAATTCCTTTGTGCATTTTCCCAGTTGTGATTTCTTTTGAGACCCATTTTGGTCATGTTTAGCTAGTGATACTTGTGTGTTTCAATGAGTGCTTTTTTGACCTTTGTGTAAATGAGATTCGCTACACTGCTGGTGAGCCTGGTATTAGCCCCCTTGTTCTTTGTGGTGGCTACTATAGAAGTGAAACCCCATTGTTGATGATGTGCAAGGTAGAAAACCAGTCTAGTTTTATACTTTTTTTGAATATTTAAATTTTATAGTTCCATAGCTTTATGAAGTCTTTTTGCAGGATAGTAGTATAGACTTTTCTGAATTGCATATTTGTTTCAGGTCACCCGAAAAGACTGGTGTTTCTACTGGCAGTGGTTCTAATGGAAATAGCAGCAGTAGTAGCAGTAGCAGTAGTAGTAGCAGTAGTAGTGCAGCAGCAGATGAAATACGTTGCAGTGCCACCCAAGAACAGTTACGAGGTAAACTTCAACAGCTTAGAGTACGGGCTATGTTGATGATGAGATCATTACGTGTAGCGAAGAAGGAATTAAAAACAATCGTAACTCATGCAGTTAGTGCAGGAAAATCTTTGGTAAGGAAGTTATTTGTTTGTTTATGAGCATATATGAACTATTGTTGTTTAAAAAATTATATTAAAGGTATTGATGAAAAGTGATTCATTTAATTTTGTTGTGATCATCTACCCTTTGACATGGTGGCAAGGCTCACAATGTACATATAATTGCTTATAATTCTTGTAAGTGAATATCCTGGACTGATTTTGTACCTTGGTCATGCAACCTGTTTTAGTTGTAATCCTTTTTTGTCAATATGGGTTTGGTTAAATAACCTAATAGTTATATAATAATAAAAATTTAAAATACATTTATCATGAAAGATTGAAGTCTGTTCATATTAAGTGTTGAAAATTGTAAACATAAATTTATCTAAATGATGGCAATTGAATATGTATACGTAATGCTATATCTTTTTTTTCAACAGAATGTAACACTTGTTAGTTTAAAAAGCCAGTTAGAGTATCTTAGAGGAAACTTTCGGAAGGCCATTAAAGTCCTAAATCAGTGTGCTGCAATACCTACTCCTAGTCTGTAAGTATCATCCCTAGTGGTAAAACATTTTTCCTGTGTTTATTCAATATATTGAGGATAACATTGAGGCTTCCAAATGTATATATATATTTTTACAAACTGTAATTTTGAGGTTTTACTTGCTGGCTATATGGATTGAATGAATGATTTGTATGATCAATACTACAAAGATCTTATATCCCCAAAACCCCTTATTTAAAAAATGGCTGAATATGATCAAAAGTTCTACATCTGAAACAGAAATCACAGAATCATATAAGTACATCCATTCTTTGGAATTGTGAAATTTTGTAAAAATGAAAATACAATATAGACATCCTTGTTATGGATGTGAACTGTGTATATGTTGATTGCAATCTGTTGTTTTCTCTACCAATTATATGTGCACTATATCCTACAATTGTGATTGGTGAGTGATTTGATAATCCATACATCGTAAAATGGAGGCTCTGTCTTATAATTGCTATGCTGCAAAGGGAGGGCATTCCCTACCCATTCTGTGCTCAGTCATTCTCTGCCCCATTGGGGTTAGTACCATCTGTGCACCTCATGCAGTCACTGTAAACATTATTTAAGGATCTTTGCAGCATCCCTTCGACCCCCAGCTGCAACACCTTTTGTTACTTTTACTGTACTACCTCCTTTCATATTCTTTCTTCAATCTTACTTCCACCCTCTCCTTACAATTGATTCATAGTGCAATTGCTTTAAGGTTTTTCTCTGGTTACACCTTTCAAACCTTTTCCTGTCAATTTCCGTTTCAGTGCTGAATGACCTCCTAGGTTCCAGTGCTTCACCTTTGGCTTAAATTCTATTTTCAATTCAATTCAATCTTTCTATATGAAGTTTATATGTTTAATCAGTGTCATATAAATAGAATAATTGCTGTGTAATAATGGTCTGTCAGGTGGGAAGTTGGTCTATCAGTGATCAGGGCCAAAGGCAACGAAAAGACCTTGTTTGAAATTCTGAAGTGCTGCTATGAAGGACAAGGAGTGAACATCACAAATTTTTGGGAATGTGAAGGTAATTACATGTGCAATACATCCCATCTGAGAGGTGATAGAGATGTTGGTTTCATGGTGTAGCTAGAACTGTCATCAGAACCCCACGTCATTTGCCCTGATTCTGGCTTAGCACATCATTGAAAATGTCAAGAAGGGCAGGCCTGAGGATATTTGTAAGATTACCTTCATTTGCCATGTCGTGGTTTCAGCAGTTTATACGAGGAAGACCTCTGTAATATTAGATTACCAGTGAGTCATTGAAGAAGCAAATGCAGCTTTTTCTGACATTGTAAATCTTAGTGCCTTTCAAGAAAGCTATGGTGTGAGACAGGTCCTAAACAGTAACAAAACTTTTTTTTTTTTTTTTAAGTGTGTGTTGTCAAAGGCTTTCATTGTGAGGGGTTCGAAGTGTGTTTCTGGACACAAGGTACCTCGGGACAGCATGACAATTCTTTTGGTTGGTAATGCAGAAGCCCATCCAAAGTTCCAGCCATTATTGATCCAAATCTCAGAGAATTCCAGAGCTTTGAGAGGCTACATGTCTTCCCCCAAGACGTGAATGACAGCTGCCTTATGCATGACATCCTCTGGGAGGCTGTTACACAGTCTAACAGTGTGAGGAATAAAGGACCTCTGCATATCCGTCCTGCTGTTCAGGGAATCTGGTTGCTTTTGCAAGGTAAAGGGGATCAGAGATCAATTTTGAATGTGAAAGATCTTTGTTGAAATAAAACTTATGAAAAAGTAACAAACAAAGAGACCATATGTCGATTGTCCAGGTCGTAACTACTAATATTACTGCTATAAAGGAAAAGACTTATCCAAAACTGGGGAAGTCAGCCAAGGAAGGCATCATAGTCAGGGAAATTGAGGGAACAGTAAAATGAGGCCAGTGCATATTCCTAATGAGTTTCAATATTTGAAATGAATATGCCCTATCCTCAACTGAGAAGCGTGCTCTCCCTACATATTGGCATACTACTGATCTAAGTTAAGTATATCTTAGTTAAACCAGACCACTGAGCTGATTAACAGCTCTCCTAGGCCTGGCCCAAAGGATTAGATATTTTTACATGGCTAGGAACCAATTGGTTACCTACCAACAGGACCTACAGTTTATTGTGAGATCCGAACCACATTATATTGAGAAATGAATATCTAATCTCCATAAATAAATTCCTCTGATTCTGCATTGGCAGAGCGCTGAGAATCGAACTTCAGACCACCGGATTGGTAGGCGAGCGCAAAAACCACTCATCCAACGAAGAACATACTACTGATCTGATTGATGGAAAAAAAAAAGAAAATAGAGTATGCCACTTTTTTAGGAAATCCTTTGTAAAAATAGATGTCAGGTGCGGTTAGGGTCAGTGTTTCTAAATTTGCTGTCAGGAAGTTTTTAATATTGTACCCTTTTTAGGCATGGAAAAGATTATTCCTTTAGATTGTATTTACGCATGCTTTCCTCTCAGTCATGTTGCCTGATATTTTATACAGCAGTAGCAACAGAATGTAAGAGAGAGCTTTTAATTATGTCTCCCCAGAGAAAACTATGCCAATAGTTATGAATTTGCAGGTGATAAAACTTTACTTAATCCTTTCAGAATAAAATGCATAATGAAGGTAATTTGAACTTTGCACAACATTGAAATACTTCTGTAGATTTTAAATCTTTGCATTGAAGATTTCCCATGTCAGGGGTTGTCAGTTAAAATATAGAAGGTTAAATGTAATTGAATTCTCTACCAGTAATTATGCTTTGTATATATAATTTGTAAATTCTTTTCTTTTTCAGTACATATGGTCCTAGCTTAGGTGTAATGTATTACAATAATCTGGGTGTAATTCACCTTGGCTTAGGAAAACCAACAGTTGCTTGTCTTTATCTTCAAAAGGCCTTACAAGAAACACAGATATTAGGTGACACAGAATCCTCAGAGACTTCAGGTTAGTATGTTTAATCAGTTTATGTATATTCTAATTTTAACTTTAGTGTACATATTGACAAACTGTATCTTCTCTCCTTTGTGCAGCATGCCTCAAAAGTGTTGGATCGGAAATGCTTACATTATAATTCTGAACACTTAACTTGCAACCCTAGCTTTTTGTTTATTTTTCTTTCTTGTTCTACTAGAAAAAATATCTGTTCAGCCAAAAATTTAATGTTTGAAACATTGTCAGATATATTTTGTTACAAAGCTATGCTAAATGTGTCTTTGGTCTCATATTTAGATTTCTTCCTAAGAGGAGTATCCTTCAGTGCAGGCTGGATTTAACTACTTTGAACTTAGTAATAAAGTAGTTAAATGGTGGAGATGGAGGATGAGCAGTTGGATATGCCATTTTTTCTTTCTTTTGGCCACCAGATAAAGAAGATGCATATCTACTCTACCCTGTGTACTCATTTTACTGGATGAGCAGCTTGCCATCTTTGTTGCTTTACAAATACATTTGCTTCTCTTTGCTTCACCATGGTCTTATTTTTCTCTCATTATGAAGAAGAAACAAGACCAATGCCAGTTTGAGGTACTTGGGTGATCATGTGGCTGCTTCGTGACCCTTTTTCAGTACATCCATATAAGTATTTCTCTTTTTGTAGGGGGAAAGATGGCACTTGAACTTTCCTGTGGGACATGTGTGCTTCCTGGTCCTCTCCACAATGGGAAAAGTTTGGTAGGAGGAAGAAGGAGAAGACATTTGCCAGCTTCTTCAGGGGCTAATACTCCCCTGGTGATGCTGCTGAACTCCTCCAGCTTTTTCTTCCTTCAGCATCTGTTGCTCTTCCTAATACGTACTCCTGGGTTTACTTCTTTATGGAAGGTTAGCTCCTTGTGTGGTGCTAACCCTTTTATATAATGTCTTGTCTTGTCATGTGAGAAAATGGCTGATGCTTAGGAGTTGTCATCTTTCAAGTATCCTCTGAAACTCTTTGCCTACTCTTTAACTTTCAGGAAGGGCGACCTTCTGACATGTCTGCTGCTGTTACTGCAATTCCCATGGCTTTTTAATTTGCTGCAAAAGAAAGGGCTATCCGGCTGCAGTAATGTTTTTGTAGCAGACCCTCTGGCAAGTGTTTTAACATCTTCCATTTCAGCCTCAACCAGATCTTTGAATAGAGTGAAAGAACGGAAAAGTGAACCAGGGAGAAAGGAAGAAGTATTCTTGCCATTCTTCCTCTTCATCTTCTTCCTTGTCATTGTCATATTCCAGTGTATTTATGTCTTCCTCATCCCTGGACTTGCTTCCTCCATGTGTGAGGAAGAAAGGGAAGTTGTAGGCCTTGCATCAAAAGTCAAGGATAATTGGGTCCTCTTCCTCATTGCAGGAGAGCGAGGTGCCAGATCGTAGATGAGTGATCATTGTACCTCTGACAGGTCTGCTGTCTCCATGTAGGCCATTTTGATAAGCGGGCTACTTCCCCATCTCCCATGCTCTTGTGGTCTCACACTGGGACAGATCTATACCTGCCACTTGCTTAATCTGTTGACCAGCTGTCTGTTGCTGTGGTCTCCAGGTTAGCTCATGGTGTTGTGGAGAAATGAGCAACCTGATTTCCAGGTTGGGGAGTTTCCTTGCCTTGGAGTCCATATCCATGGCATATATTCAGGCTGCTGTGGCTCATTCTTTGGATGATCACATTTATTGACATGACAGGTATCTTGTCTTTATCATGAGGGCAACCTTTCAGAGGTTGCTGGTGTCTGGGGATAGGGTCCTGACATTCATAGCACACCAGTTCATCTATCAGGAGGCATAATTTGGTCTTTACATATGAGATAGAATTATGTACCTTTGTTGTTAAGACAGGTCTCTTAGGAGAGTAGTCTTACATTGTTCCCCTGAGTAAAGTAGAAGCAGTTCAGGAGAGGGATTCCTGAGATATCATTTTCAACCCACTCTTGTTGGGGACAAAGCATTCATACCATGTAGGTGGGTAATGCCATCAGTGGACCTCTTGCAGTGCACTGTAGGCATTACTTTAGTTATTTGCAGTGTGCCTTCAGCCCCTAGCTGCAACTATTTTACTTTTACTGCACCTCCTTTCATATTCTCTTTCTTCAATTTACTTTCCACCCTCTCCTAACACTTGATTCATTGTGCAACTGCGAGGTTTTCCTCCTGTTACTCTTGTCAAACCTTTTACCGCCAATTTCCATTTCAACGTTAAGTGACCTCATAGGTCCCAGTGCTTGGCCTGTGGCCTAAAGTCTGTATTCAACTCAACTTGAAGCATTTATAGCCAAACCCTAATCCAAGAAAGGTGAGTTGGAATTAAGTTCTGATACTGAGACTTGATGAGACCCCCTTGTGAACCCTTAAAAGGAGCCTTTTTAAAGGGTTTAACTCCAAACTAATCCTTTTGGTAGGTTTCAGCCAAAGCAAAAAGAGTTAGCAAGTTAAATCTTTTTCCTCTAGGATTTGCTTTGTGATTGTTGATGGAGTCCTGTATCTCTGTTCAATGGACATGGAGATCATTTATAAAAAGTGTTACATGTTAAGTCTCATAGTTGTTGCTGGGACTATCTTAGCTGGAATTGCAAGGAAGAAACCATTTCTTCCTCTTTTGAAGTTCTGGTATTGAGGTATAAGGAATATGATCCAAGACAGTGGGATCAAACCACTAAATATATAACAAATTTCATTACTGATTCAGTAAACATCCACATTCCAAGATCTTCAACCCAGTAACAGCAGAAAGTAAGTTTATTGGAGGTCTGGAGAATTATTGTTACTGATTCTTCAAAAACATAGAATTATCCAAAAAATTACTTTGTTTAGAAAACACTTTATAATCTTTTGAAGTCTTGCTTCCTTGGAGATGATATTCCAAAACTGAGCAAAGTCACCATGCTACTTAGGAGCATTCATGTAGCGAACATTTGGCTGGCCCGAAGGATTAGATAGTTTTACGTGGCTAGGAACCAATTGGTCACCTAGCAACGGGACCTAAATTTCCATCACCAGAAATAAATTCCTCTGATTCCGCTTTGGCCAAGCCGGGAATTGAACCTCGGACCACCAGATTGGCAGCCGAGCGCAAAAACCACTCGTCCAGCAAGGAACTACGAACATTTGGAGATTTAAAAAGATAGGGTCCAAGTTAAAATTGTGTTTAGAGCGCTCCCCTTTGCCACCCATAAGCTCAAATTTTGCTCCATACACCTTTTCTGCTAGTAAGAATTTTTGCAAAGAACCAAATACGTACAAGGAAGCAGAAGGACCTGTCCTTAACTCTTCCTCTGATTATCTCAAGTAGAGGCAGCCCTAGTTAACAGCAGGGATTTCATTCCTGGGCACCTGATGCTAAGCAAAAATTGCCTCTAACCAAAATTCAAAAGTCTACGGGCGCCACAATCTACCTTACGGTGCCCTGGACTTTTTAATGATGAATTTTGCTTAATCATAAAGTAGGTCTGCATAGTAGTTCTACAAATTTTTAATGCCAGCTTCAATGAACTTACTGGTAAATCTTGGCCTTGTATGAGAGAGAGAGAAAGTCACCTTACTCAGACTGCCAACGTTTTCCCAATCTCTTTATTTATCATATCTCCTAGTTAAGTTAAAAAAACGAATGAGAATGATAAAAGTATCATTAGTAATGTTATAATCGTTGCTTAAACGCTGCAGCCATAAATAACTGAACAATAACAGTTGTTTTGCTACAACCAAACCAAATCTGATAATAATGTTTTGCTTGCATTTTAGCCATCGGGCAGTAGTATAAAGTTACTGTAGTTATGGTAAAAATGATTTTGATTAAGTAGAACCGGACTTAAATAATTTTTCATTATACCTTTATTTGGTATGGAGAAAATATTGGCAAGGAAATATAGTTCTATTAAGTTTAAGCTGCAGTTGTAGCTGAAGCTGAGAAAACAAAATGTTCGCACTGCTATTGACTTTAAATTATTGTGCATCAGCAACATGGATGCAACTTTACTGCAAATAATAGTGGAGAAAAAAGTATTTTAATAAAAAATACTGGCCATGAAAGAAAACATTTTACTGTTGTTTTCATGTCAATAACAGATAAATAAGTAAATATTGTATTATAATGACCCTGTCTCTGCCCTCAGCTGATTTTTCCAAACCAAAACGTAGATCGCTTTGTTTGTATTTTATAATACTATACGTAGTAATTTGAAACTACATAGTATTTTTGGATACAGTGAAGTAAAGCACAACTTTTTAATGGAGCCAAAGAAAAGATGGATATTCGTTATGTGCCATCTATTAAAAAAAAAAACCTTGTGTATAAATAGAGTTTCTAGGGATTAATTTACGCTGAATAGAAGCAAGAAAATCGCTTTGAATTGAGTTAAATACAGCAAAATAATATGACCTCTGCCCTCAGCTGATTTTTCCAAACCAAAACATGATCGGTTTGTTTGTATCTTATAATACAATTTTATAATGCAATTGGTGATATTAGAGTACATACAATATTATTGGATACAGTGAAGTAAAGGATAACTTTTTAAAAGAGCCAAGGAAAAGATGCATATTTGTTATGTTTGTATTTTATGAGTCGGTCTTGGCATTTAGCCTAAGCCACCGATAACCAGACAACGGCGATATAAACCCTACGGAGGGTAAAACCCAGTTTTGAATATATTTAACAAGCGCCGTAAAAATGAAATGCCGCTAGCTGACACCGATGGTAACCCTGGGCTGCCTGTAATTCTTGTGATTAAGTACCATGCATTCTTACAACCATGAGAATACTTGTTCATACTCATAGAATATTGTTTTCCTGAATGCCCCTGCAGGGAACCAATCCAAAAAATGAATCATCTTGTGTAGCTGCCCACTAGGGCCCACTTGTTTGGACATGGATCTAAGAACAGCAAACGACACAGCACTCCAATGGGTAGAACAATGGTGCGATAAGATATGAGTGAATGAATAGAATATTCTTATTTCCATCTTTCCTATTTAACTTATTCTTTGATGAATTTGTATTTTTTATATTTTTCTCCCCATAGGAAGCATTTAGTATGCATTTTTATTCATAGATGGCAGTGTACATTGCTTGCTTTTTGAATTTTCAGTGTCAGACACTGCTCTTGAGAAATTCTCGCCCAAGTTCATTTCTTTGTCAGCATGGAAAAAATACAAAATTTTGGATATTGCATGAATCTAAATTTTATTTCCTTCTTTTTTACATTTTAAGCATCCAAAATAATTCTTTATGATATTGCATGATTTAAAAATGCAGTGAATATCGCATAGTCTACGACTCAAGTTATCTTGGGAATGTAAACATAAAAAAAATTATACTCTACAAATTAAACACCAACTTACGAACAATTTTAGGTATGAATGGCTGTCTGGAAGGTAACTTGGGTAGTTACTATAAATTTAGGAATAAAGCCAATTAAATATAAAAAATGAAGGGAACAGTCTAAACCATAACGTACAGCTTTCCAATTAACGAAATTTGGCAGAAAGTTGGAAAATTACTGTATCAACTACAAACCACCAAGACATGCCTTAAGATTTAATAAGAGAGTTAGATGATTGAAATGCCCCATCAAATATATGGGGAAAACATCTAGTATTGAACAAGATCTTATGAATACTTTAACCCTTAGACGCCGAGCTGGTATTTCCGAAAGTGTCTCCCGTATGCCGGCGGCGTTCGCGAGTGAGCACCGGAGCGGAAAAAAAGTTTTTTTCAAAAAATCACGGCAAGCTTAATTTTCAAGATTAAGATTTCATTTTTGGCTCCTTTTTTGTCATTGCCTGAAGATTAGTATGCAACCATCAGAAATGAAAAAAAATATCATTATCATATATAAATATTGGAATATATGATGGCGCGAAAAAAATTTTCATATATAATTGTATACAAATCGAGCTGTGAGCAAAACGTTTAAGCTAATGAGTTAATTATTTTTTCGTTGTATTGTGCACTAACTTGCGATGATTTTGGTATATAACAAATTGTAAAACGATCAAAGCAACACAGAGAAAATATTATCACAATATGATGCATGAATTCGTAAGGCGCGGAGGAAAAAAAGTTATTTTCAAAAATTCACCATAAATCGAAATATTGTGCTAGAGACTTCCTGTTTGTTGCCAAATGAAGGTAATTGATTGAATATTACTAGACTGTAAGTGTTGTAGCTTAAAATTGGAGTTTTCGGCCATTTCAGTAGAGTTAAATTTGACTGAAGGACGAATTTTTTCTATTTATCGTTATTTATATGAAAATTTGTCAAAACTGATAGAAGCTACAACCATGGGTTGTTTTTTGTTGTATTTTACAGGAAATTGCGCACATTTTCATTTATAAAACTTTATGTAATGGCTAATTTAAAATGGTGCAAACATTACGACAATCGGACGAAAAAATTTCTGATTATTTTCGGAAGAGTTGCCGCACGGACATAAGGAAAAAATTTTTTTTTTTTATAAATTCACCATAAATCAAAATATTGTGGTAGAGACTTCCAATTTGTTGCAAAATAAAGGTAAATGATTGAATATTACTAGAATGTAAGAGTTTTATCTTACAATTGCGTTTTTCGACCATTTCGGTAGAGTCAAATTTGACCGAAGGTTGAAATTTTGGCACTTATCGTTATTTATATGAAAATATTTTAAAACTGATAAAAGCTACAACCGTGGGTTTTTTTTGTATTCTACATGAAATTGCGCACATTTCCATATATAAAACTTTATGTAACGGCTAATTTAAAATGGTGCAAACATTACGACAATCGGACGAAAAAGTTTGTGATTTTATTGGAAGAGCTACCGCGAGGACGTAAGGAAAAAGTTTTTTTCATAAATTCACCATAAATCAAAATATTGTGCTAGAGACTTCCAATTTGTTGCAAAATGAAGGTTAATGATTGAATATTACCTGAATATAAGAGTTTTAACTTACAATTGCGTTTTTCTACCATTTCGGTAGAGTCAAAGTTGACGGAAGGTTGAAATTTTGGCACTTATGATTATTTATATGAAAATATTTCAAAACTGATAAAAGCTACAACCATAAGTTATTTTTTGTTGTATTCTACATGAAATTGCACACATTTTCATATATAATACTCCATGTAACTGCTAATATGAAATGGTCCAAAAATTATGTCAAAGTGACAAAATAATTTCTGAGATGTGTCGCTGATGCGTTTTAGTGCGAGGAGAAAGAAATTTGCGCTTCCGCGCCAGGGTAATGATTGTAAACAAAACAACGCCTTGATCCGTGAGCTCCCAGCATCCCCCAAGGTGCGTGATTCAAAAGTTTTCGTCTAGTAGGCCTATAACTATTTTTCCACGAATTAAAAAAAATTTTTTTTTATATCGACGTATATACGTCCAATTGGCACGCAACAGACAATTTATATCGACGTTTAATACGTCCAATTGGCGTTAAAGGGTTAACAGCGCCCTAAAACAGTCAAGCGGCACCGTAATCCCGCAATGGCGCATTAAGTAAAATTATATTTATGCAGTATAGTACTATAGAATTTACAGTACAGTAGTACTGTACAGTACATTATAGTATTATAAATACTGTAAAGTGAAAAAAGCCTAGCTTTAATCCTTTGGGTGTGTAGAGTATGTAAAGATATAATAAGGTTTTATACAGTGTACAGGTAGCTGTAGTGTTCAAGTTACATAATTCGTCTTACGATAATCCGATTTTATGAGACACCAAATTACAATAGTCTAACTTTATCCCCTCTTCTAGTTAAATAAGTTTAAAAAGAGCAAAAGAGAATGATGAAAGTATGGTTTTAATGTTATACTCGTTGCGTAAACGTGTACCGACATGAACAACTGAACGAGAAACAATTTTTTTTTCTAAGTACAACCAAATTGGATAACAACATCCGTTTGGCTTGTATTTCAATCATCGTACTATAGTACACTATTACCGTAGTTGTTATAAATGACGTTATGTAGAATAGAACTGAGATATCTTTAATGCAATAACTTTATTCACTATAGGTCAAAGATCAATATAGATAAAAGATCAATCGGGAAATATACTGTTACATTTAAACCTACTTATGACTGAAGCTGAGAAAACTGTTCAAGCTGCTAATGACTATTATTGTGCATCAGCAACAAGGTTAAATTTCCAGTAAACATATGCCATCAAACACAACCATAGATAAAATCGAGATAAAATAATTTTAATCAGAACTACTATGCCTGAAAGAACACATTTTACTGTTGGTTCCACGCTGATATAAAATAAATAACATAAAGTTCCTATTGCGATGATATAAAGGAAAATTGCAAACGGAATCAAGTAATTTTTTTATGCAATAAACATGCCGCCAACATAATCTGTTTACGAAAAAAAAAATTAATTCACAATCACAACGAGACATATTCAATTCATATTTCCACCTAAAAACACGTCGTATAAGGAAAAATAACCTTGTCTCATATAAGTCAAATATCTTGATATTCGTTTATGATAACTAGAAGTAAGTAAATTCGCTCAGAATTGTATTAAATATGGTGAAACAAACTCATATTCGCCATCAGCAGATTTCAAACCAAAACATTGGCTGCACCACGGAATACTAGCTTAGATTTGCCGTAGTATTTTATAATACACATTTTAAACATAAATGCATGAAAACTTAGAACAAAAAGCTGAGGTTTCATTGACAAAATGAGTTATAATTAGCTCCCAAATTAATAAAATAACACCATGCATTTTCGGAACAGTGGCGGACAAGAATGAACATGAAAAAACATCCTCTGACAACGTGGAGGATAGTTACAAAAGCTGCTTTAAGTTTTATCATATTTATGTACAAAAATAAAATTACCCTATACGTAGTATATTTTCATACACATTTTAAACATAAAAGCATGAGAATTTATAAAATCGACACGTTGATTGCTAAATTAGCACTCTTTTTTACTCTATTTTTTCGGAAGAGCGGCAGGTGGCGGCTTACAAGAACGAACAGGAAAAAACATCATATTTATAACGTGAAGGGCAGTTTTAAAAGTTGCCTTAGTATCATATTACTGCGCAGAAATAAAAATACCCTATACGTAATACATTTTCATACACATTTTAAACATAAAAGCATGAACATTTATAAAATTGACACATCAATCGCTAAAGTTGCACTTTTTTTAACTATATTTTCGGAAGAGCGGCAGGCGGCGGCTCACAAGAAAGAACATGAAAAAACATCATCTCTGATAATGTGAAGGGCAGTTTCAAAAGCTGCCTTTGTAATCATATTTCTGTGCAGAAATAAAAATACCCTATACGTAATACATTTTCTTACATATTTTAAACATAAAAGCATGAACGTTTATAAATCGACACATGCAAAGCTAAATTTGCACTTATGTAACTCGATATTTTTGGCATAGAACAGCGTCAGAGGCATATACAGTAGAGACCCGGTTCACGACCGTATTAGAACTCGACATAATCGGATTTCGCCACTAAATTTCCAATAAACTTTGTATCTGTTTTCAACCAAAAAACCAGTTTCCGACCCACGACCATATGATGTTTGTAAACAAAACTGTTTCCGCCAGCCGCCGCTAGTTGGCGTCATCCAGTGCTACCAAATGTAGCATAATTTCATGTTTTTTAGCATAATTTGACCCAAGAATTGGAGCTTAGCATAATTTCTTTCACACTTGGGTTCTAGTACAATTTTAGAATGTAATTTTACTAAAATTTTAAATAAAATGCAGAAAATTCCTCAATTTCATACACAGCTATAGTGAATGTATCTTCAAGTGAAATTGCCTCAAAAGCAGCACTAACAAATGAGTTAATTGCTAAGTTTGAACCCAACTAAGGAATGTTAAATTTTGTGAATATAAATAAATACCCACAGTGGCATGACAAACGATCAGTAAAGTGTTAATAATGTTTTTTCTTCATGAGTAAAGAATTACTTTTTTTCCTTTTTTAAGTTTTATTTTTTTCAGTAGTTATCAAAATTTTAATTATGTCTGAAGTGATTTTCACACAATTTTCAAGTATTTATTCATTGTGTATGTGATCTGTTAAAGAAAAATAGTGTTTCAGTGGCATGATAATGATCAAGTAATAAGTACGTATGTTTTTCTTCTTGAGTGGAGACTGGTTTGTTTGTTTACCTTTTTTTTAGTTTTAATTTTTCAGTAAATATCAGTAAATAACAGTTATATTGGAAGTAATTTTCACACATTTCAAGTATTTATTAATTGTTTATGTGACCTGTTAAAGAAAAATGGTTCTGAGTGGCATGATAATGATGCAGTAATAAGTAAAATTTGTTTTTCTTCACATTTGTATGTGTGATCTTCACGCATTTGTCAAATAGTATAATAGTGATTGCATATCAAATAGTGTACTAGTGATTGCGTATGTGTTCTATTAAAGAAAAATGGTGTTTTATTACGAGTTTCCTAGCATGTAAAGATCATCAAATTATTAGTTATAATATTGTCTGTTCGTCACTTTGTATCATTTCACCTAATATATAAATGTTTTAAATTTCCATTACATCGTTGTTTTAGCTCAAATGTATTAGAGAAATGAGATAATGATAGATTAATATCATAATTCTGGCACAAAATTGCACCATATTTGGCATAAATTCTTGCTTGGACCGACTAGCATAATTTAGCAAAACGGTTGGTAACACTGGTGACGAACCCACTCAGCCAATTGTTTTAAAAGGTCCGCAACTAATGTTTGACAAAAAAATTCAAAACGTGTCGTGTCTTGTACACCTTGCGCGCATTTCGTTTGCTTTTCGGTGGTATCAACTCTATACACAGTTACCTTTTGATTCATCATGGGTCCCAACATTACTACTGGCTATCTATTAAAACCTTTTGCTATTGTTAATCTCTGAAATAATGGAAAAATGTTTACATGGCATCTCGCGTTTTCCTTCTTCAAAATGTTTCCATCATTTCCAACTCCAAAATAAACCTGAAGTTTCGTTTATCCTCTCCTCTGCATGAAAGTGATAAGCGAAAAAAAAGATTTAATCAAGCACCCTTGCTTGATTTTTTTTTCAAGCGTAGACATATGTATTCTAAAACCATGTTCACACTTGAGGCGTGCGTTTCAGTAGCAAATAGTAGCAAATGCAATGCGTAAATAAGTGTTAGGTTGGGAGTGAAGGCAATGTTACGTACGTAGGTTACATGTGCGGTTCGGTAGCGAATGCAATCTTAAAGCTTGTTAAGCTTGCCGGTAAAGAAGAAGTTAGTCATAGCTTTTATCAGAGAAGCCACTATGCCATATTAAGTGCGTAGTAATTAAGAAATTAAGAAGAATCTTTTATGTTGTACTGTAATACGTCAATGTTTACGTGTAAGATTTGGTAGTGAAACCAGTTACGTAACATGTTCGGTTCGGTAGCAACGCAATCTAAGCTTTTTAAGCATGCCGGTAAAGAAGAGTTAGCCTTAGGTTAACTCAGAATCCGCTACAGTATACATTAATTATAGAAATTAAGTAGATTCTTTTATGTTTACTGTGAAAATACGTCATTGTTTACGTGTGAGATTTGGTAGTGAAACCACTGTCACATACGTAACGTGTGCCGTTCGGTAGCGAATGCAATCTTAATCTTTGTTAAGCTTGCTGGTAAAGAGGAGGTTAGCCTTAGCTTAATCAGAGAAGCCGCTATGGTATAGAATAATTGTAGAAATTAAGACGATTCTTTTATGTCTGCTGTAAAAAGACGTCAATGTTTACGTATGAGGTCTGGTAGTGACACAGTTTTCATATGCAACGCGTGCGTGGTAACGAACGCAATCTGTATGCTTCGTTTATAAGCGTAAAAAAAGAAAAAAAAAAAAAAAAAAAAAAGAGGTTAGCTTGATATTAAACTCAAGAGATGCTGGTACGTAATGGTATAGTAATTAAAGACATTAAGAAGATTCTTTTATTTATACGTACGTATATATGTACCATGCAGTACCATAATAATTGTCAAAGTCTAATAAGCTTGAAACCAGCCCTGATACTGGACAATTTGCCGTAAAAGACGCACCTTTTTTATAAAGACATTTATGAAACAAAATTGTTAGTATCATAACATTACATTTACTGAAAGATAATTTTCAAGCGAATTTGTATACAGTATTGCAGTCGACTCCGTAAAAGATTTACCATAAATTAATATCGAATGTAAACTTTTCTAGGCTTATAGCGAGATATGGTTTGTTTACTACCATAGTCCCGATATAAACCACCAGGGCTGCGCTATGGTTTGTTTCCTTAAATGCCGACTTACCGTAGGCAAATTATTGCAAGTTTTTGATAAATATAAATTGGTTTTAAATTTAATAGTTTATTAATTTACTGTAATAATTAGACTTGCTTTTCAATGTTTTTATTATGTTAGCAACACATTTTATGCCTACCCACTACACTACGTTCTACTTACTATTTACCTAGGTAGCCTATGGCGCTTGGTCAACAATCGGTTGGACGCAGGCTAGTTTTCTTTTATACTGTATATTATACATTTAAAATTATAAATACACGTTTAACATGATATTTATTTAACTTTTAACTTATTTAGTTGTAATTTACATGTAATGTATTGTATAAAAAGGCAAGGTTAGGGTAATAATTAATGGTCAAGAACGGATTAATCCAATTTCAGTTATTTCTTATGGGAAAACTTGATTCAGTTCTCGAAATAATCGAATTTCGACGCTCCTTCTGGAACAAATTATCGTCGAGAACCGAGGCTCTACTGTATTTTACCCTAATACCTATGTAATAACTCCATAAAAATTTGTTAATATCATTTGCATAACCTTTATGGTCTGAACAGCATTTCTACAAATGTATGAACTTTGTTAGACATAAAAATACCTTAAAATGTCTTATTTTTTTAATGAATATTTTTGAGGACAGCCGTAAAACCGATTCGCTGTTAAGCAATTCCGCTGTTAACCGCAGGCCACCTTACTTCTAGAGTTTGAATACTAAATATGACCCTAATCATGCTCCCTAAGTATTAAGCTAACTTCTAGGTGAAATTAAAGTTGCTGTAATTTCATATAAAAGTTAGCTTAATACATTACCCTTAAAAGTCTTCTCAACCACTTTTCTTTCAAGAAATTCTTTTTTCTCTCTCTTTCTCTGTTCTGAAATTCCTTTTCATGAACACACAGTGCTTTTTATTTGGACTAATACAACTCTTAGTTATTTGTCTATGTTTTAGAACAGCTATTTTATAATTCTAGACAATAGGGGTAAAATTAAATCAATTAAAAATTATCTACCACTAACTGAAAGAGAGAGAGAGAGAGAGAGAGAGAGAGAGAGAGAGAGAGAGAGAGAGAGAGAGAGAGAGAGAGAGAGAGAGAGAGTTGTCTTTATATAAGTATTAAGCTAACTAATAAATGAAATTAAAGTTACTGTGATTTCATTTAAAAGTTAGCTTAATATATTACCCTTATAAAAGAAATAAATGGTTGGTAAAAATATAGGAGAGTGTGAAGATTACTACATACGTATGGAGACAGAGAGAGAGAGAGAGAGAGAGAGAGAGAGAATTATGTAAACATAATCTATTGCTAATGGCAACACTCCTCTTTTGTCACATTACTTGACATATATGACTGCTCTGGACTTTGAGCTTCTGGTGGAGTTAAAAAGAAGGACGTCCGAAAAGAATTTTTAGATTTTAGTATATATGCATCCTTTTTTAATTACAGTTATGTATATTATTATCTTTATTAGTGTTATTATTTTTATTATTATTTTCTGGGCTCGGCCGTGTTGCTCCGTGAAATAGGTTCCTACAGCACCATTTCTAAGGTAAAATATTGCTATAATACCAGAGAACTGCTAAATTGGACATGCCAGAATATTCTGGCTCGCTCACCTTCATTAAAAGGTGTCGGTATAGTTCTGGGGCGAGTGACAACCACTACCACGGCACCCTCTCCAATTAGCCTCTCCTACATCAAAAACCATTAAGAAAAGGGGAGCCGTCGTACGGCTCACTACCTACCACCGCGTAGGTAGCGGATGGTGCCGGCATTCCTTCAGATAGCCGTACACGAGACGCACGCGTTTTTTCTTTGCTCTCTTGTGTTTTTTGCTATTTTGGTTTTTTCTTTCGTTTTGGATGGTCAGTCTCCATCTGCATCCAAGTTAAGTATTGCTTTAAGTGTTGACACTATTTAGGAAGTGTTTTTTGGCCTTCGTGCCCTTATTATTTAGGTTTTTAGGAGTCGTCGCATCACGAGGCGGTGGCTCCGAGCCGCCATTAGAGCGTTCCCTTTGTGTGTCCCTTCGGTTTCACGTGGTCTTCCATACCTTGTGATCCGATTTGTGATGACAGTTTGTATTTATCATCTTCAGGGGTTTGGATGCTGTTTTTGACGATTATATTTATGTTTTTGTATTTATTTTATTTTATTGTATTTTATTTTATGTGCTGGCACGGGGGTTTTCTTAACAAATCTATACATGTACCATAAAAATTCTCTCATCTCAGTAAGAAAGAGAGAGGTAGATAGGAGTTGTTCATAACCCTCTTACGCCGATTGGACGTATTAAACGTCGAGTCAAAATGTCTCCCGTATGCCGATTGGACGTACCATACGTCGACTCAAAAAAGTTTTTTTTAAAATTCGCGGAAAAATACTTATAGGCCTACCAGCCGAAAACTTTTGAATCACGCGCGCCTTGGGGGATGCTGGGAGATCACGGATCAACGGCCATTGTTTTGTTGATTCAGCGCGACCCAAAGTGCATGCGCGGAATCCTTCCTTCTAGCTCCAGCCAGCATCATCGTAGCATCATCCGTCAGCGATCTTTTGCCGCAATCGTGTTTGACTGAGCTTGTGCGAGACTTTGAACATTTGTGTTGGTACAGAACGTTCATAGAGATGTCTGACCGTCGTATGACACGCGAAAGGCGCGTTTTACCCGTCGGAAGGGATCGTGTTAGAAGAGTTTTGGACTTGGATGCTGGCGAAGGACCCAGCACCCAACCTGACCTCGCTCCTCAACGCCGTTCTGTGCGACCACCGTGTCGATGAAAGTGCTTCGAATGTGTCTCATTCTTTCGCCGTTTAGTAACCCCAAGGAAGCATCGTGCCATCCTTAGGGGCATTCGTAGGAATTTTGGGAGGGCTCAAACCAAGAGACATTGACGATTATTTATCGGAGCTCGATCGAGAGCATTTGGCAAGTCCTCATTTTGATGGCTGGGGTTGGTCATCCAGTGACGAGGACATTAGCTCCCGATCATAGTGATGACGAGGATTATTTGCCCCCATGTCCGTTCGAGGGTCACATCCCGAAAGTGAACTAGAATTTAGTAGTTATAGTGCTTATGAGGGGGAATCTGAGGAGGGGGAGGACGATGATTTAGGATCAAGTTTGTTGGCGATGATGATACGGAAAGCGAAGGCTTGAGTGAGGGAGATGGGCCAGTGAGGGGGGTTCGTGTGGGAAATCAGTGCCCGCCCGCTCGTGCCCGCGCGCGCGCGCAGGGGGCACGTAGAAGGTCGGATAGTCGTGCTAGCCTAGGGTCGTCCGAGAGCGACGATGGGTGGACAGAGGACCCCACACCACCTACCATGCATCCATTTACGGCAAATCCTGGCCTCACCGTACCTGTTCCCCTGACTGCTCTGGGTTTTGTTCAGCTTTTCCTTACGCCGGGAATTGCTGGAGTACCTGGTAGCAGAGACGGTGGACTACGCCAGGTATTGCCGTGATGAACTACGCACGACATTATCTTATCACTGGCGAGGCTGCGACCTCCCTGACATGGCGCATTTTTTGGGGCTCCACGTTTTTTTTGGATTGATTCCTGCTGCCGACGTCAGGATGTATTGGAGGCGTAATTTTCTTTTATGTACGCCCTATGTGCCCGGCATTATGCCCCGTGATACTTTCCTGGCGTTGGACAGATATTTTAACGCCTTCAACCGAAGGGCCATACCCCGGAATAACTCTGATCGCCTCATTTTAGTGCGCCCAGTGTTGGAATATATTCGTGAACGCTGTAAAACTCTCGTGATTCCTGGAAAGAACCTTTCTTTAGATGAGGGGATGATGCCTTACAAAGGACGTCTAAGCATCAAAGTGTATAACCCCAAGAAGCCGAAGAAATATGGCGTGAAATTTTTTTTTATTACCGAGGCCAACACTGGCTACGTCGTGGACTTTTCGGTGTATTCCGGGGTCTTCTCCACGATGCTTGACACTGTTTTCGAGCTTGTGGATCGTTTCCGTAACCAGGGATACCACCTGTTTATGGATAATTATTATAATCCTCGGTATCCCTGGCCCAGGAACTGTAATGATGCAGGTGTTCACAGTCAGTGGTACCCTTTCGGTTGGTTTGCTTGGGGCCCCGAAAGTTCCCTTCAAGAGGTACCGCCACTAGCCATCAGCAACATCTGGCAAGAAGGAGAGAACACCAGTGGTCGGCGGAAGGGTAGCTGTCTTCGTCATCTGTTGGAAGGGTGTCCGACCTCCGTCCCCATGATTACGGACGAGCCATGAACCCTGTTTCCAAGAGGAGATCGTGCAGCGGAAGAAGACGCGTCGACAGGGCCGAGTTGTGTATGAGCAGTTTCGTGTTGAGCGCCCTACCGTCATTGGGCACTACAATAGGCACATGGGAGGAGTTGATCTCTTTGATCAACTCATCCAATATTATCCCTTCGCCAGGAGAACCAGAAGGTGGACACAGAAGCTCCTCAAATACATCCTTCAGTTGGCCCTCCAAAATGCCTACGTACTCTACTGTGGGTACTACGGTCCCGATCTACGGAGGATGAGCCACTTACAGTTCCTTGAGGCAGCCGGGGAAGCCCTCATCAACTTTGATCCCAATGAGTGGCCTTCCATGTCTGCCCCCCTGCCCCGAGCTGTAGATCTACCATAGAGGAAAGGGCAGTACCTTCGGGGTGCCAACTTCGGTCATCCTTCTGCCGACGCCCCTGCTGCCGCCGCCCCGCTGCCGCCGCCCCTGCTGCTGACGCCCACCCCCATGCTGCCGCCGCCCCTGCTGACGCCCCCACCCCCACCCCGCGCCCCTTCTCGTCGGTAGTGGACCCTCCGTGTCGGCTAATGCCAGGGGATCACACACTGGATCTCCTAGAAGGGCGCAGGCAGAAACGGTGCCGGGTGTGCCATATGAATGCAGAAGGAGAGACACCCGGTTCTTCTGTCGCACCTGCAAGATAGCTCTATGCAGGTTCGGGGAGTGTGACCGCAAATACCACAGTGTGGTCTTGTATTGGAGTGCGACTCAGCGGCGGTCAAGGGAGGGCGCACGGAACGCGCCCTATCCCAGCGGCCGTAAGGGCTGCGCGTCTCCCTCCTCCACCTGTACCTCGTCATGTCGAGAGGAAAAAAATGCAAGACTCTTCAATGGAGGAGGGAGAAAACAAGAATAGAACGAAGAGTCAGGATTACGATGAGTATTCTGCATTTATTTTATATTTTAGTTTTATATTTATTACAATTTTTTATATATCTGAATGTGTGCATGATAAAATAATAATAAGACATTTCATTGTATGCGAAAAGAGAAGTGTCACCTGCATTCCTTTTATTTATGTATTGGTACCAGAATCGAAGAATGTAATATATATATTTTACTATAAAAAAAATTATATATATACGTATATATATATATATATATATATATATATATATATATATATATATATATATATATATAAATATTTTTTGGGGGGGTAAGCAAATTACTTACAGTCTAGTAATATTCAATCATTTATCTTCATTTTAAAACATATTGCAAGTCTCTAGAACAATATCTCTATTTATGGTGAATATTTGAAAAAAATATTTTTATTCCGTCCGCGCGCCGATTCTCGGCCGAAAATCTCGGAAAACGCGTAGGTCACATTCTCCTAATATTTGTGCCTTTTCATATTACGCTTATTTTATAGTTTTATATATGGAAATGTGCGCAAAAACATGCACAATTATAACAAAAAATATTGGAAGGTGGAAGCATTTATCATTTTGAAATATTTGCATATAAAGTACGATAAGTACGAAAAAAAACTTACGATCGGGTCAACTTTTGACTCAACGAAAAGGTAAAAACGCATTATAACATAAAAATTACAGTCTAGTAATATTCATCATTTATCTTCATTTTTAAAACATATTGCAAGTCTCTAGAACAATATCTCGATTTATGGGTGAATTTTTGAAAAAAATAATTTTTTCCCCTCCCCGCGCGACGATTTTCGGCCGAAAATCTGCGGAAACGCGCTAGGTCACATTTCTTCCTAATATTTGTCGATTTTAATATTCCGCTTTTTTAAAGGTTTATATATGGAAATGTGCGCAAAAACATGCACAATATAACAAAAAATATTGGAAGGTTGTAGATTTATCATTTTTTGAAATATTTCGCATATAAAGTACGAGAAGTAGAAAAAAAAAAAAACTACGATCGGTCAAACTTGACTCAACCGAAAAGGTAAAAAAACGAATTTATAACATAAAATCTTACAGTCTTAGTAATATTCAATCATTTATCTTCATTTTAAAACATATTGAAGTCTCTAGACCAATATCCTCGATTTATGGTGAATTTATGAAAAAAATAATTTTTTCCCCTCCGCCGACGATTTTTCGGGCCGAAAATCTCGGAAACGCGTAGGTCACTTCTCCTAATATTTGTGCCTTTTCAAAATTACGCTTTTTTTAAAAGGTTTATATATGGAAAATGTGCGCAAAAACATAGCACAATATAAACAAAAATATTGGAAGGTTGTAGCATTTATCATTTTGAATATTTGGCATATAAAGTACGATAAGTACGAAAAAAAAACTACGATCGGTCAACTTTGACTCAACCGAAAGGTAAAAAAACGCATATATAACATACAAATCTTACAGTCTCGTATATTCAATCATTTATCTTCATTTTAAAACATATTGCAAGTCTCTACAACAATATCTCGATTTATGGTGAAATAATTTTGAAAAAAAAAAAAAAAAAAATATTTTTTATTCCGTCCGCGCGCCGATTCTCGAACCGAAAATCTCGGAAACGCGTAGGTCACATTCTCCTAATATTTGTGCCTTTTCATATTACGCTTTTTTTAAAGTTTTATATATGAAAATGTGCGCAAAAACATGCACAATATAACAAAAATTATTATTTGAAGTTGTAGCATTTATCATTTTTGAAATATTTGCTATAAAGTACGATAAGTACGAAAAAAACTACGATCGGTCAACTTTGACTCAACCGAAAAGGTCAAAAAACGCATTTATAACATAAAACTCTTACAGTATCGTAATATTCAATCATTTATCTTCATTTTAAAACATATTTGCAAGTCTCTACAACAATATCTCGATTTATTGGTGAATATTTGAAAAAATATTTTTATTCCGTCCGCGCGCCGATTTCTCGGCCGAAAATCTCGGAAACGCGTAGGTCACATTCTCCTAATATTTGTGCCTTTTCATATTACGCTTATTTTATAGTTTTATATATGGAAATGCGCAAAAACATTCACAATATAACAAAAAATATTGGAAGGTTGTAGCATTTATCATTTTTGAAATATTTGCATATAAAGTACGATAAGTACGAAAAAACTACGATCGGTCAACTTTGACTCAACCGAAAAGGTAAAAAACGCATTTATAACATAAAAATCTTACAGTCTAGTAATATTCAATCATTTATCTTCATTTTAAAACATATTGCAAGTCTCTAGAACAATATCTCGATTTATGGTGAATTTATGAAAAAAATAATTTTTTCCCCTCCGCCGCGAACGATTTTCGCCGAAAATCTCGGAACGCGTAGGTCACTTCTCCTAATATTTGTGCCTTTTCATATTACGCTTTTTCTTTTTTTTAAAGGTTTATATATGGAAATGTGCGCAAAACATGCACAATATAACAAAAAATATTGGAAGGTTGTAGCATTATCATTTTTTTTTTTTTTTTTTTTTTTTTTTGAAATATTTGCATATAAAGTACGATAAGTACGAAAAAAGACTACGATCGGTCAACTTTGACTCAACCGAAAAGGTAAAAAAACGCATTTATAACATAAAATCTTACAGTCTAGTAATATTCAATCATTTATCTTCATTTTAAAACATATTGCAAGTCTCTAGAACAATATCTCGATTTATGGTGAATTTATGAAAAAATAATTTTTTCCCCTCCGCGCGACGATTTTTCGGCCGAAAATCTCGGAAACGCGTAGGTCACATTCTCCTAATATTTGTGCTTTTCATATTACGCCTTTTTTTTAAAGGTTATATATGGAAATGTGCGCAAAAACATGCACAATATAACAAAAAAATATTGGAAGGTTGTAGCATTTATCATTTTTGAAATATTTGCATATAAAGTACGATAACGTACCAAAAAAACTACGATCGGTCAACTTGACTCAACCGAAAAGGTAAAAAACGCATATATAACATAAAAATCTTACAGTCTCGTATATTCAATCATTTTATCTTCATTTTTAAAACATATTGCAAGTCTCTACAACAATATCTCGATTTATGGTGAATATTTTGAAAAAAATATTTGTATTCCGTCCGCGCGCCGATTCTCGGCCGAAAATCTCGAAACGCGTAGGTCACATTCTCCTAATATTTGTGCCTTTTCCATATTACGCTTTTTGTTTTTTTAAAGTTTTATATATGAAAATGTGTGCGCAAAAACATCACAATATAACAAAAATTATTGAAGGTTGTAGCATTTATCATTTTTTGAAATATTTGCATATAAAAGTACGATAAGTACGAAAAAAACTACGACGATCGGTCAACTTTGACTCAACCGAAAAGGTCAAAAAACGCATTTATAACATAAAACTCTTACAGTATCGTAATATTCAATCATTTATCTTCATTTTAAAACATATTGCAAGTCTCTACAACAATATCTCGATTTATGGTGAATATTTGAAAAAAATATTTTTATTCCGTCCGCGCGCCGATTCTCGGCCGAAAATCTCGGAAACGCGTAGGTCACATTCTCCTAATATTTGTGCTTTTCATATTTACGCTTTTTTTAAAGTTTTATATATGAAAATGTACGCAAAAACATGCACAATATAACAAAAATTATTGGGAATGTTGTAGCATTTCTCATTTTTTTTATATTTGCATTATAAAGTACGATAGTACGAAAAAAACTACGAATCGGTCAACTTTGACTCAACCGAAAAGGTCCCCCCCCCCCCCCAAAAAAACGCATTTATAACATAAAAATCTTACAGTTCTAGTAATATTCAAATCATTTATCTTCATTTTTAAACATATTGCAAGTCTCTAGAACAATATCTCGATTTATGGTGAATATTTGAAAAAAATATTTTTATTCCGTCCGCGCGCCGATTCTCGGCCGAAAATATCGGCAACGCGTAGGTCACATTCTCCTAATATTTGAGCCTTTTCATATTACGCTTTTTTAAAGTTTTATATATGAAAATGTGCGCAAAAAACATGCACAATATAACAAAAATTATTGGAAGGTTGTAGCATTTCTCATATTTTTTATATTTGCATATAAAAAAAAAACTTTTAACAAAAATTCGACATTCGGTCAACTTTAACTCGTTCGAAATGGTAAAAAACTGCATTTGTAAGCTAAAACTCTTACAGTATCGTAATATTCAATCATTTTCCTTCATTTCGAAACAAATTGCAAGTCTCTATAACAATATTTCGATTTATGGTGAATTTTTTTAAAAATTATTTTTTTACATCCGCGCGATAAAAAAACGAATTCTATGCATCATTTTGTGATAATATTTTCTCTGTGTTGCTTTTATCGTTTTACAATGTGTTATATATCAAAATGATCGCAATTTAGTGCACATTACAACGAAAAAAAAAGTAACTTGTTACCTCTAACCGTTTGGCGCACAGCGCGATTTGAATACATTATATATGAAATTTCGTTTTTGCGCATCATATATCGCATTATTTATATAGATAATGATATTATTTTTCATTTCTGATGATTGCATTCTAAACTTCAGGCAATGACAAAAAAAGGAGCCAAAAATGAACTCTTATCTTCAAAGTACGCGCGCTGTAAATTTTTTGAAAAAATTATTTTTTCCACTTCCGCGCTCACTCCAAACCAGGCCCGGCATACGGGAGACGTTTTGATTTTTAGGGCCCCGGCGTAAGAGGGTTAATAGTGAAATGGAAAGGTTATTTCTTTAAAATTAAAATATTATTACTTTCAAATTTTATAATTGCAGTTATATTGTTATTATTATTATTGTTATTTTAATTATTACTATCAATATTTGAAAATATTAATAAAATAGTGCATACATGTAATATGAAAACTTACTCATCTTGGTAAAAAGAGAGAGAGAGAGAGAGAGAGAGAGAGAGAGAGAGAGAGAGAGAGAGAGAGAGAGAGAGATAGAGAGGAGAGAGAGGAGAGAGAGAGAGAATTATTATTTTTATTATTTTTTATAATTTAATTTACACATAAAAGCTTGAGAACTTATAAATTATTACATAAAAAATTTAACACTTTTGCAGGGTTTCTTCAGGATTCGAAACTGTTGCATTTGCTTTCGCATGTCTGTGAAATACTCGCATATGATAATTAGTTAGGTTCCAATGAAAAGTTTACGTTCTTATGAATTCGCACAGCTTGAATCACGCAAGATTGAGGAATTACTGTACAGTATTGTGAATGACTTCTGGCAAGTATGCAAATCTCTGTTATATGGATTTATGCTGAAATTGGTGGAATATTATAAGCAAAGAGAGGCTGATCGTTTGAAAAGGCAGTGCAAGAAACAAGAGGTTAGGTGAGCTAAACCTAGTGTTGAAGGAGTGCATGATTTGTCGCCTTCTACCTCTAATAACTTTGTTACTTTGATAAGACCTGTTTTTCTCTTCAATTTGTTACTCTTGCTAGAGCTTCCCAATCAGTTGAGGACATAAGATTTGTTAGAATTGAGTTAGATATGAAGGGTTTAAAGTGTTCCATGAATCAGTTAGCCGAAGTTTTCTGAATATTTTATTGCCGTTTCCCTGGGGTCTCGGTTGGTTTTGGGTAATTCTCCTGCGTTAGAGGAATGGTCAATGACCCTGCTCGTGCGTAGCTATGTCCTTGGCAAGTCCTGTCTTGCTCCCTCACCGCCTGGAGTAAAATGGAACCAGAACATGTCAGGAAGCGGTGAGGGTCTGTGCCTATTGTCCCCTTCTTCTTCTGTTCAACCTGAGAACCAGTGTAGTTCCGAGACTTTGTTCTCCTAAAGATCCCTTGGGTAGAGTAGGAGAACATCCATCGTCTTCATCACTGCATTTGAGCTTGACAGCATTGGAACACCTTGTTATGCCACCCATCCTTTTGTCTCTCTACTATGTTGTCTGCTTCTGCAAAGTTTTCTCCTTCTATTGGTCAGAGCGTAGGGCTCCACTCTTATTCTTTACGTCTGTCACCTGCGCTTGCTTTTGCCCTCACGTACTTCACCTATTGGCTATCTCCTGTACTGATATCACCTGCACTATCTTTGCCTATACAACATTTACCTGCACATGCTTCACGTATGTGGCTTGCCTGCGCTACCCTCTGCTTTATGACACTCACTTGTGCACCTAGTACTAGCCTAGTAACCACTCGTGTTCTATTAATCTTTGTTCTCGGTCTCCCATGACATCTTACTCAGACTCTCAGACTTTGGATGTGCTTCAAGTTCTCAGACTTGACCAGCAGTGATGTTTCTTATTTTTTGACTTTGGATTCTTTTTCTCTCCTGAGAGATCCTCCAGCTAAGCGTACTTCCATTTCAGCGCCTCTTCCAATTGCGGATGTTTCAGTCCTTAATCAGGGATTGCAGTTTTGGCTGTAGTTTCCCATGACTCAGGAATTGGCTTGGTGCTGCAAGGTGCTTCTTGATGAAAACTTAATTTGTTCATTGAATCAGGAAATGTTCAATAAACCAAGACATATGCCTTTCGAGTGGGAGAAAGCTGTTTCATTGTCGGCAGCTATGGAGGAGATGCTACCGAGGGGAGAAGTTGTTAGTGTTACCTTTGAATCAACCAACTGCTACTTTTCCACCGTTGTTCACGGAGGTCTCAGCACCTTTTGCGAAGGATATTGTGATAGTGTAGTTGCTGTTTCATCCTCAAAGGAGTTACCCTCCATGGGGTGTGTCCCAGCACCCCATGATGACTAGATTAATAACAAAGAAATATCTTTTATCTTGGTTGTAGCTGTGTATTGTGTTGTAATGATAAACACTAACACGTTATAGAGTATAATGGACTCAAAGACAAGAGGGCAGTTTTTCTGGTCTTCAGCAAAGCTGTACCTAGTTTCCTACGTCAAAAATGCAAAGTGACTATTGTGCATGCTCGTCGACCATTTTGTTTTACGATCGGGCCAGTTAAAAGACCAAGAACCATTTTACCTCTAGTCAACACAGACTAAGGTGTATCAAGCCAGTGCTCCTCTTTTGAGATGTTTCAATCTCCATTATTTTTTGAGGATCATGGAATCACCAAAATTTGAAATTTAAGTGCTTATTTTTAAGCATTATTAAAAAAATTATTAGTTTAAAACTATAGAACAAAGGTTTTTTAATATAGAAACCAGCCTTTGTTTTGCAAGCACATGGTCGGTGCAATACACAATCCTGGCTAGCCTTTTTTATGTAAGTGAAAATAATTAAAGAATTTGTCATTCCTTTTGGAAGTTTTTAGCTAAAGAATTGTTCCACAGTTTTTTATTAACCCTTAAACGCCGAAGCGGTAAAAAAAAAAATGTCTCCCGTGTGCTGGAGACGTTTCAGAGTGAGGGTGGAAGCGGAAAAAATATTTTGTTCAAAAAATCACAGCGTGCTTAGTTTTCAAGATTAAGAGTTCATTTTTGGCTCCTTTTTTTGTCATTGCCTGAAGTTTAGTATGCAACCATCAGAAATGAAAAAAAATATCATTATCATATATAAATAATGCGATATATGATAGAGCACAAACGAAATTTCATATATAATTGTATTCAAATCGCGCTGTGTGCAAAACAGTTAAAGGTAACAAGTTACTTTTATTTTCGTTGTAATGTACACTAAATTGCAATCATTTTGGTATATAACACATTGTAAAACGATAAAAGCAACACAGAGAAAATATTATCACAAAATAATGCATGAATTCGTAACGCGGGGACGTAAACAAATATTTTTTTCAAAAATTCACCATAAATCTAAATATTGTCCTAGAGACTTCCAATTTCTTTCAAAATGAAGACAAATGATTGAATATTATTATACTGTAAGAATATTAGCTTACAAATGCAGTTTTCGACCATATCTGACGAGTTAAAGTTAACCGAATGTCGAATTTTTTTATATATTTTTTTTTATATGCAATTATTTCGGAAATAAGAAAAGCTACAACTTTCAAATATTTTTAGTTTTATTTTACATGAAATTGCTCACATTTTCATATATAAAACTCTATGAAATGCCTAACATGAAACGGAGCAAATATTCCGAGAATGGGACTTACGCATTTCGGAGATTTGTGGCGGAGAATCCGCGCGCAGAAGGAAGGAAAGTTTTTTTTTTAAATTCACCATAAATTTAAATATTGTGCTAGAGACTTCGAAATTGTTTCACGATGAAGATAAATGACTGAATATTACTAGACTGTAAGAGTTTTATCTTACAATTGCATTTTTCGACCATTTCGGTAGAGTCAAATTTGACCGAACGTGGTTTTTTTTCTATTTATCGTGATTTATATGCAAATATTTCAAAAATGAGAAAAGCTACAACCTTCAACTATTTTTGTTGTATTATACATGAAATTGCGCACATTTTCATATATAAAACTTTATGTAACGGCTAATTTAAAATGGTGCAAACATTACCACAATCGCATGTATGATTTTTTTCGGAAGAGTTACCGCGCGGACGTAAGGAAAAAGTTTTTTCATAAATTCATCATAAATCGAAATATTGTGCTAGAGACTTACAATTAGTTGCAAAATTAAGATAAATGATTGAATATTACTAAAATATAAGAGTTTTAGCTTACAATTGCGTTTTTCGACCATTTCGGTAGAGTCAAAGTTGACCGAAGGTTGAAATTTTGTCACTTATCGTTATTTATATGAAAATATCTCAAAACTGATAAAAGCTACAATCATGAGTATTTTTTTTTGTATTCTACATAAAAATGCGCACATTTTCATATATAATACTTCATGTAACAGCTAATTTACAATGGTAAAAAAATTATGTCAAAGTGACGAAATAATTTCCGAGATGTGTCACAGATACTTTTTAGTGCGGCAAGAAAGAAATTCGCGCTTGCGCGCCTGCGTAACGATTGTAAACAAAACAACACCTTGATCCGTGAACTCCCAGCATCCCCCAAGGCGCGTGATTCAAGAGTTTTAGGCTGGTAGGCCTAAAAGTATTTTTCCGCGAATTTTTAAAAAAAACTTTTGTATGTCGACGTAAAATACGTCCAGTCGGCACCCGAGAGACAAAAAATGTCGACGTAAAATACGTCCAGTCGGCGTTTAAGGGTTAATTTAGTTAATATTTCAGATAGAGGTGTCTACAATTTTCTAGGTGTTAACCTACATGAGCTATTAGTCTAACCAATTCATTGCAAATAATTTAAGACTAAGGTAGCTATTGGTTGAGCCTGTAACCTAGGGATTACATCCTAAAGGTGATTTAAGTAACCTGGATTAGGTAGTTACATAATGTTGAAGTGATAAGTTCCTAGGATTTGATAAACAGACTACACAATTTTCATTTCATACAGCCTGCATATTTAGCATGACATAAGTAACCCAGGATTAGGGAGTACCTAATGTTAAGTGATAAACTTGTACCAAACTTCCTATTAGACTAAATTGTTAGTCTAGACCACGTAACCAAAGACTAGTCGAAAATTGTCAACTGGTGCCAGATGAGGAAGTAACCTTATGGCTAAGTTTTAAGTATTTGTGTTTAAATAACACACAACCTTGAGTATTGAAGTTTATAATTATGATTAGACATTATTCTAAATTAGGCCTAGAGTAAGTGATAATTAAGTTAAGGTAAAATAGTAACCTAAAAAAAAGGGTAGCAGGATTGTTTTATATAGCCTTGGTTTGCCATGACTTGGTTGCGTAGCCTATATGTAAAACTACAAACTAGTATATTTAAGGCTGACAAATTACTGGGCTCAGTAAAAATAACTTGGTTTGTTGATGACTATGTAGTCTAACTAATAGATAAGGCTACATATTAATATCTTGTGTAGCTTATATCTTTAAAAAATAATGAAAGTCTAGAATAGGTAGTAGTCTAGCCAGATTAAGTAGGAATCCCTTTTTAAGAGAATATCCTTCTATTAGCCTAGAAAAAAAAAGGATTGAGTATCATCCAAGATAGAGGACTAGGGTAAATAACAAAACAATGAGATATTTTGTTTATACATACAGGCAGTCCTCAGTTATCAGTGGCGTTTTTTTTCAACAGCTTGATGAGAACGAAAATTGCCAGTAACCAAAAATTGGCAATTTTTGTCACTTTAACCAGGTTTTTGGCTCCAATAACCAGTTATGGTACCTCTGTTAGGTATGTATTGGCACTGATAATCAGTCATTGGTACATTTTGGTGGCCAGTAACCGGGGACTGCTTTACTAGGTTTTGAATAACCCTAATGTAAGCAGTAGCTTATCATAACTAAGACCCCTCTAAAAAAGCCTTTATGATTAGCTTAACATAGATTATACTAGAGTTGCAGCCAGTCCCCAGTTATCAGCTGTCTGGGTTAATGCCGATATAGTTTTATTGCACATGTCTAGTGCCATAAAATCAATGATTTATGGTGCCATAATGCGCCATGTGCCAGTTATCAGCACCAATTATGGTGCCATAACATACCTAACAGAGGCACCGTGAACCGGGTGTCAGTGCCATAAGCACCATAAATCGCCGAGTTTTGGTCAATGGCAGTTTTTGCTTATCAGCACCCCGCTGAGAACAGAACCCTCGCCGATAACTGGGGACTGCCTGTTTTAACCTAAGCCATATGAAAAAGTGGCTTTGGTTAGTTAAACAGATTAGTCAAGAACTAGTCTGAGTGGTATTATAATTTAAATTGAGAACTTGACAGCCATTACAAAAGGGCTAAGTTTAAGTAATACAGTAGAGACCCGGTTCATGACCGTATTAGAACTCGACATAATCGGATTTCGCCATTAAATTTCCAATAAACTTTGTATCTGTTTTCAACCAAAAAACCAGTTTCTGACCCCCCGACCATATGATGTTTGTAAATAAAACTGTTTCCGCCAGCCGCCGCTAGTTGGCGTCATCCAGTGCTACCAAATGTAGCATAATTTCATGTTTTTTTAGCATAATTTGACCCAAGATTTGGAGCTTAGCATAATTTCTTTCACACTTAGGGTTCTAGTACAATTTCAAAATGTATTTTCACTAAAATTTTAAATAAAATGCAGAAAATTCCTCAATTTCATACACAGCTATAGAGAATGTATCTTCATAGTGAAATTGCCTCAAAAGCAGCACTAACAAATGAGTTAATTGCTAAGTTTGAACCCAACTAAGGAATATTAAATTTTGTGAATATAAATAAATACCCACAGTGGCATGACAAATGATCAGTAAAGTGCTAATAATATTTTTTCTTCATGAGTAAAGAATTACTTTTTTTCCTTTAAGTTTTATTTTTTTTCAGTAGTTATCAAAATTTTAATTATGTCTGAAGTGATTTTCACACAATTTTCAAGTATTTATTCTTTGTGTATGTGATCTGTCAAAGAAAAATGGTGTTTCAGTGGCATGATAATGATCAAGTAATAAGTACGTATGTTTTTCATCTTGAGTAGAGACTGGTTTGTTTGTTTACCTTTTTTTTTAGTTTTAATTTTTCAGTAAATATCAAAATGTTATATTTGAAGTAATTTTCACACATTTTCAAGTATTTATTAATTGTGTATGTGACCTGTCAAAGAAAAATGGTTCTCAGTGTCATGATAATGATGCAGTAATAAGTAAAAAAAAAATTTTTTCTTCACATTTATCAAATAGTATGCTAGTGATTGCATATCAAATAGTATACTAGTGATTGCGTATGTGATGTATTAAAGAAAAATGGTGTTTTATTTCGAGTTTCCTAACATGTAAAGATCATCAAATTATTAGTTATAATATTGTCTGTTCGTCACTTTGTATCATTTCACCTAATATATAAATGTTTTAAATTTCCATTACATCGTTGTTTTAGCTCGAATGTATTAGAGAAATGAGATAATGATAGATTAATAGCATAATTCTGGCACAAAATTGCACCATATTTGGCATAAATTCTTCCTTGGACCGACTAGCATAATTTAGCAAAACGGTTTGTAACACTGGTGACGCCACTCAGCATTGTTTAAAGTCCGCAACTATTGTTTACAAACATTCAAACGTGTCGTGTCTCGTACACCTTGCGTGCATTTCGTTTGCCTTTTCGGTGGTATCAACTCTATACACAGTTACCTTTTGATTCATCATGGTCCTAACATTACTACTGCCTATCTATGTTCAAACATTTTGCTATTGTTAACCTCTGAAATAATGGAAAAGTGTTTACATGGCATCTCGCGTTTTCCTTCTTCAAAATGTTTCCATCATTTCCAACTCCAAAATAAACCTGAAGTTTCGTTTATCCTCTCCTCTGCATGAAAGTGATAAGCGAAAAAAAGATTTAATCAAGCACCCTTGCTTGATTTTTTTTTTCAAGCGTAGACATATTCTAAAACCATGCTCACACTTGAGGCGCGCGTTTCAGTAGCAAATGCAATACGTATTTAAGTGTTAGGTTTGGAGTGAAGGCAATGTTACATACGTAGGTTACATGTGCGGTTCGTTAGCGAATGCAATCTTTAAGCTTTGTTAAGCTTGCCGGTAAAGGAGAGGTTAGCCATAGCTTAAATCAGAGAAGCCACTATGCCATATTAAGTGCGTAGTAATTAAGAAGAATCTTTTATGTCATACTGTAATACGTCAATGTTTACGTGTAAGATTTGGTAGTGAAACCAGTTACATACGTAACATGTTCAGCTCGGTAGCAACGCAATCTAAGCTTTTTAAGCATGTCGGTAAAGAAGAGGTTAGCCTTAGCTTAACTCGGAAGCTGCTACGGTATACATTAATTATAGAAATTAAGTAGATTCTTTTATGTCTACTGTAAAAATACGTCATTGTTTATGTGTGAGATTTGGTACTGAAACCACTGTCACATACGTAACGTGTGCCATTCGGTAGCAAACGCAATCTTAAGCTTTGTTAAGTTTGCTGGTAAAGAGGAGGTTAGCCTTAGCTTAAATCAGTGAAGCCACTATGGTATAGAATAATTATAGAAATTAAGAAGATTCTTTTATGTCTGCTGTAAAAAGACATCAATGTTTACGTATTAGATCTGGTAGTGACACAGTTTACATATGTAACGTGTGCGCGGTAATGAACGCAATCTGTATGCTTGGTTTATAAGCGTCCTCGTAAAAAAGAGGTTAGCTTGATATTAAACTCAAGAGATGCTGGTACGTAATTGTATAGTAATTATAGAAATTAAGAAGATTCTTTTACTTATACGTACGTATATATGTACCATGCAGTACCATAATAATTGTCAAAGTCCAATAAGCTTGAAACCAGCCCTGATATTGGACAATTTGCCGTAAAAGACGCACCTTTTTTATAAGGACATTTATGAAACAAAATCGTTAGTATCATAACATTACATTTACTGAAAGATAATTTTCAAGCGATTTTGTATACAGTATTGCAGTCGACTCCGTAAAAGATTTACCATAAATTAATATCGAATGTGAACGTTTCTAGGCTTATAGGGACGATATGGTTTGTTTGCATCCTTAAATGCTGACTTACTGTAGGCAAATTTTCGCAAGTTTTTGAGAAATATAAATTGGGTTTAATTTTAATAGTTTATTAATTTACTGTAATAATTAGACTTGCTTTTCAATGTTTTTATTATGTTAGCAACACGTTTTATGCCTACCCACTACACTACGTTCTACTTACTATTTACCTAGGTAGCCTATGGCGCTTGGTCAACAATCGGTTGGACACAGGCCAATTTTCTTTTATACTGTATATTATACATTTAAAATTATAAATATACGTTTAACATGATATTTATTTAACTTTTAACTTATTTAGTTGTAATTTACATGTAATGTATTGTATACAAAGGCAAGGTTAGGGTAATAACTGATGGTCCAGAACGGATTAATCCATTTTCAGTTATTTCTTATGGGAAAACTTGATTCAGTTCTCGAAATAATCGAATTTCGACGCTCCTTCTGGAACGAATTAGCGTCGAGAACCGAGGCTCTACTGGACAGGCATAGAAGGGTCTTCAAAGTTAACCTAAGCCTCAAAGGGTTTAAGTTAGCATAGATATTTTATAAAATGTACTGAAACTGTACACGTGTAGTCAAATTGTCCTGTAAAATTATATTACTATTAGTTAATATTTACAGGTGTCCATGATTAAAAATAATTTATATTAATTAAATTTTCTATTAACAACTTGGTTTTTTTTTACTACAGGACCACCTTGAGGCATGATCCTCATTTAAAATGTTCTATAGCAGGTTGCTCGGTACATTTTTTGCCAGTTCGCACAGCCCATAGCACCTGTCATGAACAGTTCTTGTAATAATCAGGACATATTTGTTTGGTTGTCAAATGTGTGCAAAATTTGTAGTATGCTCTTGACAGCAAGCTTTAAAGACGAAACTGCCCGGTTTAGGCTGTCTCGATAGGTCCTAGGGTTCAGCAAGGGTGAGGAAGAGGGAGATTTATATATATCCAGCAGAATTCTGGCAGCATATACTTAACCCCTTCTCTGAAGATCCATATTTGTGCCAAAACCCAGTAACATCCCACTACTCCCCAGGTTCATCCTGTGGAGGAAATAGAGGAATCCTCACTTGGAGGGGATTTTCTTAAGCATTACAGGGTTGATATTGATCCTGAAAGGACCTTGCTGAACCCAGAAAGATCAGGGATGCAACTTTCAACTAGCCATGAGGGAAACATTGTAGAAGTAAGTCAATCTCCCATGCAGCTTTCAGAAGCTGATCAGGATCCTTCCCCCAAAAGGGATACAAGGATTCACCTGAACCCAATGGAAAATACTATAGCAGTTTTAGATGGTTATAGTAATTCACCCAGGATCTCTGCCCCCTGGGGAACAGGCAGTTACAGCTCAGCTGTAGACAGTCAGGCTACGCAAGTTCCCCCAAAAGGGATACACAGTTTGCGGTATTTGATCAGTTCCGTAAGGAAATAATGAATAAAATGAATAACATCAAAGATGCCCTTGCCATTGAACGGCACCAGATAATGGACATACTGCATGATTCTGAACAAGAAATTAAGGAAATCAAGATGGTAATATATGCACCAAAATATAAACACACCTTGCATCTTGCAACAGAATAGAGATAATGGAAACCAAATCTGCCCAAATAACAGTTAAGGTTACAATCCCAATTAGAACCAACAAAATGGCCAGTTCACATAATGAATCTTACAATCAAAACATAACATACACTGAAATCTTACTTTGATACTGAAAATCCTTGGCGAGATGACTCAATGTGCATTTGCTCTCTGGATGGTAAGTATCTCATCAATGAGAGAAAAACCATGGTGGAAGTTGTACATGTGTTTAGAGACGGGCAGCATTTCCTAATACAGAATGGTGTCTGATACCACCTTTGCCAGACATGGAGAAACCTCAAAAGGAAATTATTCTCTTACCTGGTAATATAGCATTGAAAGCTATAGATGGCATTCTTTACCAGGTGAATGGAAAATTGATCTCTACTTATGAATAAAACTCGGGTTACTCATCATGACCACAAGCCTTCTGTCCCTTCACGTTTAAAATAATTACCCATATGAAGGCACACTTTCAGATTATGTAATAACAAGAAAGCGGGAATCATTTGCAGAACTAAAACCATTTGTCTTGGTTATCCTGGTTTCAAAAAATTTCACCGAAGAATGGTTAACACTTGAGCCTCCTTTTGGCAGGAAAAAGCTCCTCCTAGATATTGCAACTCAGCAATTTGGTACCCAGATGAGAAGGATATCAGATGAGACGACAGCATCAGAATTGAGCCATAGAGAGCATTTGTATATTTGTCACCAAGCACTTCTCTTAGTGTTCCCAAAAAGGATTCCTCCGAACGAAGAGTGATCCTCAACCTATCAACATTGAACAACCACATTGTTTGCCAAAAGTTTCTAATGACTACCGTTGCCCAAGTACTTTGTCATTCCAAAAGGAACCTGGACAGTTTCTATAGGTCTGAAAAATACATACTGGCATGTCCCTTCCTAGGTTTCCGGACAGGGAAAAATATGTACAGGTTCAAAGTCATGCCTTTTAGGCTAAACATTGCCCCAAGAATCTTTACAAAATTGGTAATAGTAGTTTTCTGAGAACTCAGGAAATACAAAATTGGTAATAGTAGTTTTCCGAGAACTCAGGAAAGAAGGAATACATCTAATAGCTTATTTAGATGATTGTCTCCAGATGGCAGTTTGAACACATCTTGGGTCTGCTGCAGTTTGCATCAGTAACAGATCCAGTACTCAGATTGCAATTGAAAAACGTGAACAAATTTTGGTTGTCACACAAGAAATAAGATGAGACAAATCTCACAAAATGAATCAGAAAGTTGGGGAGCTACTTTGGCCTTGGACCCAGAAGGAATCTCTGGCAAAATGGGTCACCCTGAATCCTCCCTCCATCTGTAAAAGTGACAGTACACACAGATGCCTCGTTGACAGGTAGGGGAGGTCATTGTGAGGATCGTCAGGTGGCAGGGAGGTGGTTAGCTACTCTGAAGAATTGTCATATCAATTTCCTGGAGCTGATAGCTGGTTTTTTGTCTCTCAAGAAACTCAAACCCCAGGAAGAGAGACACATTCTGTTGCTTCTAGTCAACATGACTGCAATGTTCTGCACCAAGAAATTGGGATCACGCTCACCTCCTCTCAGTATGTTAATGTTAGCCATCCTTCGGATAGTACACTTAAAGAAGTGGCGCCTGTCTGCCATTCACCTTACAAGGTCTCTCAATGTAATAGCAGACTTTTTGTCAAAGAAAACAAAGCCTCAACAGAGTGGACACTGGACAGCCACTTTTTCAAACAATAGCCAACCTACTTCCACAACCAGAAGTGGAGCTGTTTGCCACTTACGAGAATCTCAAACTCCTAGTATATGTGTCCCCAAATTTTGAAAGTCAAGCAACAGCAAGAGATGCCTTCCTACAAGACTGGAACAAGTAGAAGACAATATATCTTTTTCCTCCATTGTCCCAGATTTCTAAAAACTTGTGGCTTGACCGTGGACCAGAAAAGGGATTTTGACAAAGGAAAAATCTATTTCCGGGGGAAGACCTGTGTCGCCCGGTGAAAAGTTCCTGTAGCTCACTTTTCTAAGTATAAATAGATCCTAAATATACCAGAGAAAAAGCTAGCATGGTATGCTGAAGTTACTACCCTCAGCTCGATCACCCTAAGGGCGTCGGTATAGCACTAGGGCGAGTGGAAGCCACTACCAACAGGTCTTCTTGCCAATTAGAGGATTCCTTTCAAAATCCCTCCCATGGCGAGAGCCGTTACAACGGTTACTCCTCTTATCTTCCGCTCACACTCGCTACTACTACTACTACACGGCCGCCATCTTCATTCCTGGAATAGACACCCAAGCTTGGACTGGCTAAGGGTGGGACTAGAAGAAGGGATGGGTTCACCGGGCGACACAGGTCCTCCCCCAGAAATAGATTTTTCCTTTGTTAAAATCCCTTTTATGGGTTCGACCTGTGTCTGCTGGTGGAAAAGTATCAGAGAATTGCCATCCAAGCTTAACAGATACCAAACAAGTATATAAAAGGGATAATGAAACCTAAGTTTCTCTTAAGAATAAATTTAATGCGCCGTAATAGGCAGACAACTTACATACTAATTCTAATTAGGACTTAAACTAGAGCTTAAGATTAGTAATAAAAATAATATAACAGAATGGTATCTGAAGCAATATACAATAGATTATGTACAGACATGTTAGTGATACCAGTATAGTCTCAATGCTATGTACAAGTTCCAATAACGGGATGGCAAACCAACCAGCCCGGCCTGGAAGAGAGAGGGTTGGCAGGGAATACGAGCGAGGCAGGTAGGAAGGAGAGAGTATTTAAGGGAAAGGGAGTGACAAAAAGGGGGTAAGGAAAGGAGTTGATAAGACTCGGTCATTCAGGGGAGACTATGCTCCCTGCAGCCACTGTTGGGAATCTAAGGACCTCTAAGTTCTTTAGATAGTGGCGTTTAAATACTGCTGGAGATTTCCAACCCGTATATTTCTTCAGGTCTTCAAAATTCACATTGTGAAAATAGTTAATGGAGGTAGCCACTGCCCGGATGTCATGGACGTGTGGGACTGAATCCGGGTTGGCCTGTTTAATAAAGTTGAGTATTTGTTGTCTAATACCTTTAAGAGAGATCGTACCAACTTTCTCTCTTATGAAAAGGGGGGCCTGAAGTTTTTTCGGAAGTCCTGGCCAGATAGGATTTAAGAGTAACTACAGGACACAATGATGCGTCCTGTGTCAGAGGAATAATCTTCCATGGAGCCCATCTGTTTTGTGGGTCCTCATTCTTAGCTAAGAACTTCCGATCTGGGGATAGTAATACTTCACCCGACGGGAGGAATTCAACATGATCTGGATTTCTAGAGGGAGCCGAGGGTTCAGATATTCTGGCACCTGAAGCCAGGGCCATTAAGAATAAGGTCTTTCTGAGAAGGGTTATATAAGAGCATGACTCATTGTCAGTGTCTGAGGCTAATTTAAGTACATCATTCAAAAACCAGGAGACCGTTTGAGGGCGGTCTATTGGTCTCAGGCGTGCACATGCTCTTGGAATCGAAGAGAAGTATGAATCTGACAAATTAGTGTTAAAGCCAAGCTGAAAAATCTTCCTTAAGGCCGACTTGACCGTAGTAATGGTACTAGCAGCTAGGCCCTAAAGAACAAAATTGCCAGATTTGTAGTCATATTTTGAGCATCTGAATCTTTTAGAAAATTAGCCAACTTCTTCACTGCTGAATCATACTGCCTGAGTGTTGATTCTCTTTTATCTGATTCTATGAATAAGATGTTGAGTGGATCAATACTAGCGTCCTTTTGGGCCGCAAACTTCATGAAGTCCATAAAGTTAGGGCACTCAGAGTTTTTGAGGAAGCTGACACAGTCTGAGTTTGTACTACCTGTGTCAGTTCTGGACGGGGGATCCGTTTGGGCCGGAGATTCAGTTCTAGAAGAAGCGGAAACCAGTTGCTCTTTGGCCAGTTGGGAGCCACCAATGCTACCTGTCCAGTGAAAGATCTTAGCTTGTGCAGGACCTTCATCAGAAGATTCATTGGTGGAAACAGGTAAATCCTCTGCCAAATGTTCTAATTTATGGACATTGCATCTGTGGTGTAAGCTAGAGGGTCCAGGTTGGGTCTACTGGAAGGTCCGGGGTTTGATTGCAAATCCACTGGAACAACTTTTTGTCCAGGGACCACTCAGACTCCAGCGGAGTTGTCCTGGAAAGTGTGTCTGTGATACCATTTTTCACTCCTGCCAGGTGAGTTGCTGACAAGTGCCAATGATTTTTCGTTGCTAAAGAAAATATCGCAATCATTACATGATTTAGTTTGCTTGACCTGGAGCCTCCCCTGTTTATGCAGTGGACTAACACTGAACTGTCTGAGACTATCCTTATATGACTGTTCCTGGCCAGAGTCAGTCGTTTCAGGGTCAGGAAAACGGTCATCGCTTCTAGAACATTGATGTGGAACTGGCGGAACATATTTGATCACGTTCCCTGGACTTTCTTGTGTTGCGAATAGCCTCCCCAGCCGCTCAGAGATGCATCCGTGTGGATAGTTTGAGACAGCAGAGGGAATTGCAATGGTACTGACTTGGCCAGGTTGCGGCGTTCCGTCCATGGGTGGAGCCTTTTTGTTAAAATGGGTGGAATTACCGAGATCTTGTCCCTGAGATTGATGTTGGCTCTCTTCCACCAGATTTGATTGATATCCTTCAATCTGCCTTTCAATAGGACGTCCGTCACTGATGCAAACTGCAGCGAACCTAGGATTCTCTCTTGGGTACGTCGAGAAGCCTTTTTGTTCTTGAGGAACTGTTTCGTAGCCTTCGCTATCTCCTTGATCTTCTTGGATGGTAGAGATAGTTTTTGCTTGTTTAGGTCCCATTGGATTCCCAGCCATTGGAAGCGGGAAGCCGGAACGAGCCGAGATTTTTCCTTGTTTATCTGGAAACCCAGAAATTCCAAGAATTTTATCACCTTGGCTGTTGATTTGCGGCACTCGTCAACGCTGGCTGCCCTAATGAGCCAGTCGTCTAGATAGGCTACTAACATACCCCTTGCGTTCTTAGTTCTGGAACTATTGTCTCTCCTAGTTTGGTGAATATCCTGGGCGCAATGTTGAGCCCGAACGGCATGACTCTGAATGAGTAAGCATGCTTTCCTAGCTTGAAGCCTAGGTACGGAGAGAAGTTCCTTGCTATTGGAACATGATAGTAGGCGTCTGTAAGATCTATAGAGGTGGTTATGGCCCCACGGGGAAGTAAGGTCCGCACCTGCGAGACGGTCAGCATGTGAAACCTGTCGCAATGAATGTATGAGTTGAGACGGGACAAGTCCAGAATCACTTCTTTTGTCCGAGTCTTTCTTTGGGACACTGAACAGACGACCTTGAAACTTTAGGCATTTTACTTTCTTTATAGCCTTCTTCCGCAGGAGATCTTTGGTATAGTCTATAAGGTCCGCCGTTGGCATCTGATAAAAACTGATTGGCGGAGGGGGCCCTTTCTCCCATTTCCACCCCAGACCTTTTGAGACTATACTGTGGGCCCATGGACTGAAGGTCCAATGGTCCCGAAAGAGATATAATCTCCCTCCCACCTGCGGGCTCTCACTGGTTGGCTGCAGGTCTGCTACCTCTACCTCCGCGGAAGCCTCTACCCCTTGGTCCGCCTTGTAGTCGGGAGCCACCTCTGGCCCTGCTACTTCCGGCATGCTTATTGTAGCTGCGAAACAGATACTGCGCTTCATAGGCGGGGTTGAAGGCTGGGGAGGTCATTATGGCTGTGGAAGTTGAAGGCTGTTGAGCCGGCGGATTTTGTACTAAGACAAACTGTTGCTGCAGTTGAGCCTTAGATGTTGAAGGCTTGCCAACCTGGGATACTGAACCGCTTGCATGACCGCCTGAGGACAGGAGGCCTGATAGGGATTAAATCTCCTTGGCCTCTTCTTGGGTCTGGTTTGGTGTCCGAGGCCCTCAAACTTCCGTTTGAAAGGGAGTCCCCAACGGACCCGAAGACTGGTTGGCTCTGGATGCCTCATGAAAGACGTTGACTTCGTCTTTCGGAAATAAATTTTCTCCCCATTCTGATGACTTTATGAGCCTATTAGGCTCATGCCTTATAGAGGCACCCGCCAGGACGTGCTTCCTGCATGCTCGTCTCGCCATCCTGAAGTGGTACAGGTCTGTTTGGAAAGTCTGTAGTAGAGCTTTCGTCAGGACCCGGAACAACTGTTCGTCGGTGTATGTTGATGCTACCAACTCCGCCGCTGTGATGGAGTTGATAGATCTTCCTAGTCTGGTCCTTGCCTTGAATTCCGCTTTGACCAAGTGGTCCGGAATCCTAGGTAGCTTCTCAGAGAATAGGGTGGAAGCGCAATCTGGGTCAAGTTTACCTGCTGTAAATGTAGCCGGAGCGTTGTTCCAAAACTCCATACCTTTGGGGAAGAGTAGAGAGGTAGCCTCTGTCTCTTTTAGCACTGGGGCTTATCCTCCGCCTCTGCTTGCAAAGTTATTGCCGCCACCTTGGATGTACAGGGAGACGGAACTCTGTCTGGGATCACAAACATTGTAAAGCTACCTTTATGTGGCGTTAGTCTAGTATTAACGCAACCCCAGTCTGAGAGGGTGCTAACCCAAACAGCTTGAGCTTGGTCCCTAGGGAAGATCACTGTCTCCTTCTGGACCTTGTCTACTCTGACTAGTGCATGTTCTGCTAGTCTGACAAAACCAGGGAATGGGAATTGGAGACCCGGCGGGAAGAGCTCTGTGCTTATCCTAATTTTCGTCATTATGCTATCTACGTAGCAGCGGCATCTCGAGCTCGTACGGTCGTACCTCAATTTTTTTTTTTAAAGCAAAAAATCGACCGAGTTACACAGTTATATTTCGTACTTGTATCCCATGGAAAAAGAAACAAATTGCAGTGTTGCAAAATCAAATGTATAGCGAGTTTCGTCTTTTAAAATAAATTTAAGCAACAATTATAAATATAATGTTATAAAAACGTGATTTAATGATATAAATTAAAATTTTATTATTCGGTTGCGACTGAACCACCTATTGTCTTCATCATGTGAAGGGCTGTTATAAAAACTTCAAATGGACATGCGTACTGCCATTGTATCATATTTATGTAAAAAAATAAAATAAATGCCATGTAACACATTTTTCATACACATTTGAAACATATTTGCATGAAAACTTATAACAAAAAGCTGAAGTTTCATTAACAAAATGAGTTTTAATTATCCCAAATTAACAAAATATAACCACATGAAGGCTTTGTAAATGCAATTTACAAAGGGTATTTTTATTTCTGTACAGAAATAAAAATACCCTATATGTAATACATTTTCATACACATTTTAAACATAAAAGCATGAATATTTATAAATCGACACAGCCATATATCTTACCCTATTACCTATGTAATAACTCTCAATAAAAATTTTTAATATCATTTGCATAACCTTTATGGTCTGAACGGTATTTCTACAAATGTATGTATGTATTCGTTAAGACATAACGGCACAAGCGGCACTGTTAACTGAAAATTGCGCCGTAAAAATACTTTAAAATACCTTATTTTTTAAATTAATTAATATTTTTTACGACAGCCATAAAACTGATTCGCTGCTAAGCGATTGCTCTGTTAACCACAGGCTGCCTGTACTTAATTTAAGATTTATTTTTTAAATGCTTACCTCTCCATTATATAGGTTTTACTTCCACCCCAGCAGTAATTACACAGGTTGAAAAAAAAATAAGAACACTCAGGTTTCTACGAATATCTGGTTCTATCCATCTATTTCCCCCATCCCCTACCAGGCGAACGATAGGTACAAACAACGTAGCAGGTCAGTCTACTTCTGTCCACTTTGAATGTGGGGAGGTAGGGAGGGCAATTCTAATATAATGGAGAGGTAAGTATTCAAAAAATAAATCTTAAATCAATCAAGTATTTATAATTTTGAAATTAACCCTACCTTTACATTATACACCTGATTCACACATTTAACAAGGTGGTGGGCAAAGTGAAAATCAACAAGCCCTTTAAAGGCTACTTAATACATTACAAATACTATGTACAAATAAGTGTTTGCTTACATAATGAAAGCAATTCACCAGCCTTTACTGCCACCTTGATAGGGTAGTCACTCAGGTATGAGAACCTCATCATGAGATACCCAAGGTCTCTTTGGAGGATGCCCCCTTCAGTAGAAGGGAGGGCAGAGTTACTGTGCCAAAACCCAGCAGAGCCAACAATGGATATACAACTAGTACCTACAGACATGAAGGTACACATTCCTACACTTAGCCATGAGTACCTCCAAGCTTCCCAACAAAACACAAATGGAGCTAAAAACTACAGACAGAAAAGCTACTAATCGATTCAGGACATATCTGCTGCAGAAATGTGAGGAGCTACTGCTATGCATCAATTGCATTGAATTTCTACATTGCAAAGATAATTTATTGCAAAAACAGAATTACAATGCCACTGGGGACCTCAATAACTTTCTCCAAGGATAAGCTTTTCCAAAAATTCAAAGATGTAGCCACTACTGTGGCAGTAAAGAAATACAGACTTGGTTTTTTTTTTCTTCTTTACTTAAAAAATGATATATATATATAATGGATACAGACACACAACGATCCTTTGGTGGAGAGGTAATAATCTCCTACAGGGCTTGACTTCAACTAACCACACATACTCCCCACTCTCCAAGAGAACATCTTAAATAATCATTGACAATCAACAACAAGTAATATACAAACTCAACTAGTCATAAACGGTCATTTACACCTCTTCCTTAATAACCCACAACAACAGAAATACCTTTATACATAAACTGTCCAATTAAACCCAAACAGTAATTAACAGTTTCAAACAATAATTATACACTCCCCACTCCCCCCTGAATTACATTCACATATATTACAAACTCTAGCTCTTCTAACTCTTGTTGAATGTCTTGAAATCACGTTGCACTCAGCAACAGTGCCTGAATCTTCCTCTTCCCCCTCGTCTTCATGAACAGGAAACTGTATAAGAAGCTCCTCATCCTCTGCATCAGTAGTTTCCTCACTCAATATCAATCCTTGTGAAGAACACGAACGAAGATCTCTAACATGGCGTGGAACTCCATTGACTTCAACAGCTTGTTCTGACAAAACTCTCGTAACCTTGCCTCTTTCAAATTGCATATTGCATCGCATGTTGGATGGTTTTACCCACACCTCATCACCTACTTTGTAGGGGCCACTCACTGCCACTTGTTCATTGAGCATGGATCCACTCCTCGGACTCTCACAGGGTAAGAATACAGCATACTGACAGGGGCAGTCGTTGAGTCGCAGTCATCACGAGGCATCAAATTATACAGATATACAGCCTCTGCAATGCTACAGCCTTTCCTTGCAGCAATGACTTTAACAGTTTGATGGCATCTCTCAGCTATACCATTTCCTGATGGAACATAAGCACATCTAAAATTAAGATGTACGGACCACTTTTTTTTGCAAAGTCAGCAAATAGTTTGCTGCGAAAAGCAGTGTCATTGTCTGTTAACAGTTCCTCCGGCGCTCCTCGTTCATAGAACACTGTCTCAAGTTGCCCGATGATGCTCTCACTGGTCTGAAAATGGAGCCGACGCCAGATGGCAAATCGAGATGGTCCACAATCAGAGTAAGATACGGCCGTCCATCATAGTGAGTAATATCCATGCCTACTCTCTGCCACACACTATCCACTTCCAGACTACCCTTCTGCCACTTCACTGGGGCCGGGTCTATTGACTGGCATGCCTCACAGCATTTGACAACAGCCTGTACTTGCCGCCTGGTAACTCCTGGATGGACTTTCTTCACAAAATAGAGAGTTCTTCTCACACCCGGGTGACCAGCAGCATGATGGATCTCCTTAATTCCATCACTAATGGCAGGGACAACAGAAGCACACACAAGTTTTGCATCTTGGTGACATGAACCAAGGTCCCTCAGCCAGCGCTGAGGTACACGTGTCAAACTGTCAGCTTTATTATTGGCAGAAGACACAAGTGTAATAGACAGCTGGAGGTCACACTCTTCTATCAATGACAAGACTATTCCTAGTCTTCTTCTGATGAGCATTTCACTTGCAGCCTTAGTCTTCAATCTGCTTTTTCCTAAAAGTCCATCTGAAATCCATCTATGCACAGTAGATGAGTCAGTCATTAATTCCACCTTTTGTATCGTCCAAGCCAGTGCAAGATTCAATCTTTTAATGACTGCATCTAGCTCAGCCATATTGATGTGGCAAGAGTCGTCTTTCCGCAGCCAGCTGGCATCTTCCACAATGAAACCATTTACTTCCACTGCAACACCAAGCACAAGAGAACTAGCATTCACCCAGATTTTGAATTTGTCACCGGTGACATTCCACTGTCCTCTCACAGGGTCATCCTTCTTAACCTTCTCCAGAAGTTCCTGCAAACACATTTTGATGTAATCATCATTAATGACGTCGTCCCATCCTTCAGTGACTCTATTGACTCTTCTCTTGATGAATGCTACCGCCACTCGCAGCCATCCACAAACAGGGTAATGGCCTAACAGTCTACCACAGTATGAGAACACTGCTCGCCGGGTCAATTGTCTTGGTACATCGCCCAAGTCATTGTCCCTTTTCCAAAAAAGACTCTCCTGCTCCCCCCAAACTCTCAGGCCCAATGCTCGAGCCCCTTCAGCAAGTCTTTGGTGTGGCTTACTTACTAGCCCAAAATTTCTAAGATGCTCCTCTACATGGCTGGCCTTAACAATATCTTCATTCACCAAGATGTCATCAATATCAGCTGATGTTCCTTTTCTTACAATTGGGTCCTGAAGGAGAACACAGTTTAAAACAGATTTCATTACCATCAGAGCAATATTCAAGCCAAACCCCAGTCGAGTCAGGCAATACCTCTGGCCTTTGAAATATACAGTCTGGTATGGCCACAGAGACTCATGGATTCTTATTTGCAGGTAAGCTTTAGCCAAGTCTACTACAGATACATTCACTCCTTGCCTGCGCCACTCAACGTAGTTTGTCTGAGCACACATCCGAGTCTGCTGTAAATGCATCAATGTACGTATTCAGTTCTCTGAAGTACAGTACAGGCCGCACCTTCTTTTTATTTTGCTGTACAACAGCCATGAGGGGAATAGCCCCTTTAGCTGGTCCATATTTATTCTCATCATAAGGAAGCAGCCAGCCATCATTCACCCATCTTTGTAGCTCTGATTCATACAGGTCCTTTGCCTCCTGAGGTACAGAATATGCCTTTACTCCATTCTCCAGGATGCCAGGCTCCTTGCCCTCAGACCATTTCCATGTAGCTGTCCAACATTTAATCACAGGATCATAAATTGCACTAAAATCACGGTCATCCTCCCCCACCTTCACATCAGCAGCCGCAGAAAAAAGTGTGTCTTCCATTCCAAAACGTACACCACCCTGGGTATCGACAGTGACTCCTCCTAGAGCCCTCACACCATCCATTCCGAGAAGAAATTTAAAACCGAGGGGCATTAGAGTAGTTACACATACAGAAATGCTGGCAGTAGCTCCATTACTGAGCTGCAAGTGCACGACGCCCATTCCTTCACACACCCATTCTTGCCCATTCACAGTTATCATGCTAACTGCACACTTGTTCCATGCCTTACAGCATGAGACATGAGCGATGCTTTGAGAACACCCAGTGTCTACTAACACGCAACACTGAAGACCCTACTACTCAAAACAGTACTTGGCAGCACCTTACTCAGTGGGTTTGGGGAGAGAGGCTGCACTGATGCCTCCTCTCCTTGCTCGTTTCCCGGACAGCTGACGCAATGTGCCCCATTCCACCACACCGATAGCACTTTACCCTTCTCCGAAATCGACCATTTACTCGGTTGCGAGCAAGACAGTCCTCCCGGCAAAGTGATTTGGTCCGGCCAAGGCATACATGACATTTCTGAACTATTGTTTCTACTGGCACAGAACCCAAGCTTCCTGTGGCGCCAAAACATGTTTCCACTGAAACAGAAGGAAGGTCATCTTTCAGAACTGCCCGTGCCCGAGCCAAAATCTGTTCCAGATTGAGGGCCTCCATGCGAGACCCAGCTCTCAACATCTGACGAACTCTCTCTGGAAGTCCAGCTACAAAAGCACATGCAAGAGCTTTTTCAGAAATTCCTCCAAACAGGGATCCGAGTCGACGTAGCTCAGCTAAGTAGACATCTGGTGCCTCTCCACTGTGCAACTTCCTACTGACAAACTGTTCATAGGCTACATAAGGATCAACAGCAAACGCAGCCAACAATGCTTCTTTCACCTTGTCAACCTTCTTCCTATCTGCTGTGGATAACTGTAAGTACACTGCAAAGGCACCACCTGTAAGCCGCAGAGGAATCACACTGGCAACGTCAACTTTCCGAAGCTTGCAAACCAGCTCCAACTTCTCCAGTCACTCCATAACAGATTGTGTGTTTCTGCCATCATACTCAGGGATCAGTTTCAAGTCGAAGTTACTCTCCATACTGCCTAGATAGCTTGTGGCAGTAAAGAAACACAGACTTGGTTTTTTTTTCTTCTTTACTTAAAAATGATATATATATAAATGGATACGACACACCAATGATCCTTTGGTGGAGAGTAATAATCTCCTACAGGGCTTGACTTCAACTAACCACACATACTCCCCACTCTCCAAGAGAACATCTTAAATAATCATTGACAATCAACAAGAAGTAATATACAAACTCAACTAGTCATAAACGGTCATTTACACCTCTTCCTTAATAACCCACAACAACAGAAATACCTTTATACATAAACTGTCCAATTAAACCCAAACAGTAATTAACAGTTTCAAACAATAATTATACAACTACTTGAATGTCACATGGCTTTACCTTCAAGGTGGATAAAACATTAGTATACAATTTTGCATGATTCCTTCACTAAGGATCTACTGAAAAAGGAAATTGCATTCTTACTCAGTGGAAGGTCAGGCTTCTGGACACTACAAAAGATTCATTATATTAGCTCTGATGTCTTTAGTGCAATTCAGATAAACCCTTACAGCCATCACAGGACACAAAAGGGAATCTATCCTATTCTGTTGTGTATTGCATTAGATGTAGTATATTCATTAAGGACAAACATTCATCCAGTACTATTAAATGTTTGGTTAGACTTCCAACATGAAAGATAAAATGTTAAATTATGTAACACTGTCTCATTCAAATACCAAATCCTGTTCTTAGCTTAAAATAACTTAACCCTTTAACGCCGATTGGACGTATTAAACATCGGCATAAATTGTCTGTCGGGGGCCGATTGGACGTATGGTACGTCGGTAAAAAAAGGGATTTTGACGAAGGAAAAATCTATTTCTGGGTGATTGGCTCGTGTCGCCCTATGAAAAGTATCCTTAATATCATTCTTTCTAGTAAATTAGCCTAAAATTACCAGAGAAAAACAAATTAAGAAAATGTCAGTAAAACTGACTCGCTCACTCTTGTTTGTGTAAAAAGAAGTGGTCGGTATGATATAGGGCGAGTGTGGAACACTACCACGAGACAAAACACCAATTAGAACTTCCCTATCAGAATCCCCCCAAGAGAGAGCTGATACAACTGGGGCGATGCAGCCTCTACTACTTACTACTAGAGGACGCCACGGACAGCAGCGCCCCTAGCGGTCATCCTTAATTAAAACAGTAAATACATCTTGTCCTGCAGGGGGTGGGGGGGAAAACAACCATAAAAAAAGGGGGGGGTCATAGGGAGACACGAGCCAATCACCCAGAAATAGATTTTTCCTTCGTCAAAATCCCTTTTCTGGGCTCAGCTCGTGTCGGCCTATGAAAGAGTACCAGAGAAACAGACAAGATGGAAAAAGGAAACAATGAAAACAGTTTAAAATGATGGATATAATATAAGTAAATCAAATACAGCATACAAATTAAGCACTGTAAACTAACTTATTATAACAGTAAAATAATAGAAATGTTAGTAAACTAAAGTACTTAAATGGTAAATAAATAAAATTACAGAGATGCATGTAAAATAAGGCAACAAATTTGGGAAATACTTAATTAGAATACATAATTACAAAATATATACATTACATGTGTCCTACCTACCCTAGGCATAAAAATAAGGGTAGGTACACTGAAATCCATCATTAATACAATTATTTCCAAATATATACAAACACATTGTGACTGAAGTTCATCACAAACACAAAAAATGGTGGAATATACAACATTATTGTGTCCTACCCTAGCATATAAAATAAGGGTAGGTACACTGAAAGTACAATATCAGTACAAAAGGGTTGGTGGTCCCTAGCAAAAAAAAATAAGGACAATCCACTATATGATTACAACGGCTAAGGCTATGATGTTGAGTAGCCTGACGATAGGTTGAGGCATGTTGGTTGAAGTAGGTAGAAAGGAGACCTGGATCATACTACAACTACTAAACAGTATCAGGGGAAAACTATGTTTTCCCGCTGCTACTGCTGAAAACTTTAAAGATTCCAAGGACGTTTAAATAATGCCGTTTAAAGACTGTCGGGGATTTCCATCCAGTATACTTCCTAAGATCCTCAAAGTTCATATGTTGGAAATAATTAATTGAGGTGGCTACTCCCCTGATATCATGTGCTTTTGGGAATGACTCAGGGTTGGCTTGTTTAATGAAGTAAAGGATTTGCTGTCTAATGCCTTTAACTGATAAAGTACCACCTTTTTCTCTCATAAAGAGAGCACCTGAGGATCTAGAAGAAGTACGAGAAAGAAAGGCTCTAAGAAGTTGATACTGGGCAGAGAGAAGGATCCTGTGGAAGTGGGATACCTTCCAAGGAGCCACCTTGCAAGAGGATCTTCATTTTGGCTAAAAAGCTACGATCCGGAGCAAGTAGAACTTCTCCGTGATGGGAGGAATTCCACATGACCCGCATCCCTGGATAGAGCCGACAGTTCTGAAATTCTAGCTCCTGAGGCTAGGCTTAATAAGAATAATGTCTCCTCAGGAGCATAATGAACGTACAAGATGAGTTGTCAGTATCTGAAGCTAGTTTGAGGACATCATTTAAGAACCATGAAAACTGTAGTAGGCCTCTGAGAAGGTCTAAGTCTAGCACAGGCTTTAGGGATAGATGTGAAATAAGATTCAGTCAAATCTATCTGAAAACCTACTTGAAAGATTTTCTTCAAAGCCGATTTGTGAGTGGTAATCGTGCTAGCTGCTAAAACTTTTTTCAAACAAGGATCTGAAAAAGGATATAGCCAAATTAACTGTCATGGTTGTGGTGTTCGATTCTCTCAAGAAAGATGCTAATTTTTTAACAGCTGAGTCATATTGTCTAATGGTTGACTCTCTCTTATCTGATTCTAGGAAGAGAATGTTCTGTGGATCATGTCAGCATCTTTATTAGCCGCAAACTCATGAAGTCCATAAAGTTAGGGTCTGGAGAGTTCTTGAGGAAGCGAACACAGTCCTCATTTGTACTGATTGTGACAGTTTGGGATTGGGGATCCGTTGAGGTCGGAGACCCAATTCCAAAAGAAGAGGATACCAGTTGCTCTTGGGCCAATCCGGTGCAATCAGAGCTACTATCCCTTTGAAAGACCTTAGTTTGTCTAGGACTTTCAAGAGAAGATTCACTGGAGGAAAAATATAAATCCTCCTCCACTGATTCCAATCTAACGACAGGGCGTTTCCGTGGCATAAGCCAGAGGGTCCAGGTTGGGGGCCACATAGCAAAGGGAGCTTGTGGTCGCTTGTGAGGCGAAGAGATCCACTTGGAGACCTGGGACTCTCCGGCTTACCCACTGGAATGACCCGACGTCCAGAGACCACTCTGATTCCAGAGGAAACTGACGGGACAGGGCGTCTGCTATCACATTTCTTACTCCTGCCAGGTGAGTGGCAGACAGATGCCATTTGTGTTTGTTTGCTAATGCAAAGATGGCTATCATGACATGCGGTTCACATGCTGGATTGGACCCTCCTCTGTTGATGCAATGAACTACCACTGCACTGTCCAAAACTAGCCTTAGATGAGACTTCTTCGAGGGAAGCAGTCTCTTCAGAGTAAGAAATACTGCCATTGCTTCCAACACGTTTATGTGGAGCTGGCGAAATTGAACTGACCAAGTCCCTGAACCTGTTTGAACTGAGAGTATCCCCCCCACCCGGACAGGGAAGCATCCGTGTGAATGGTTAACACTGGGAGGGGATATTGAAGGGGTACCTTCTTGGCTAAGTTCTTTACTTTTGACCAAGGCCGTAGTTGGTTGCGGAGGATCTGTGGAATTACTGACAACTTGTCTCGATATTTGGAGTTTGCTCTTGACCGCCAAATTCGATTTATATCTTTCAGCCTTGCTTTCAGAAGGATATCTGTTACCGAAGCAAACTGAAGAGACCCTAGATTCTCTCCTGGTTTTCTTCTTGATGTCTGTTTGCATTTGAGGAATTGCCTGACAGATTTTGCTATTTCCTTCCGTTTGGCCACTGGAATTGATAGATTGTGGGAAGACAAATCCCATTGGATTCCTAGCCACTGAAAATGAGATTCCGGAGTAAGTCTGGATTTCGTTTTGTTTATCTGGAACCCCAGATGTTCCAGAAAGTGAACTACCTTTTTGGTAGCTTCGAGACATTCCTCGACTGTTGGTGCCCAGATCAACCAATCGTCGAGGTATGCCGCTACCATGATTCCTGAGCTCTCAATTGTTGTACAACCACTTCTGCTATCTTTGTGAATACCCTGGGGGCTACATTCAGACCGAAGGGCATCACTTTGAATGAGAATGTCTGATTTCCTAGTCTGAATCCTAGGAATGGGCGGAAGTGCTGGCTATAGGGATATGATAGTATGCGTCTGTAAGATCGATGGAGCATGTGACGGCTCCACGCGGAAGTAGGGTCCTTACTTGCGAGAGGGTAAGCATCTTGAACTTGTCGCAGCGAATGAAAGAGTTTAGCTTTGACAAGTCTAAGATTACCCTTCTTTTTGTTGAGCCTTTCTTTGGCACGCTGAATAAGCGCCCTTGAAATTTTAGATGTTTGACTCTCGCAATAGCTCCTTTCTGAAGGAGTTCTTCCGCGTAATCTATCAATTCCTTTGACGGTACCTGATGAAATGATTTGATTGGAGGGGATCTTTGATCCAACTCCAGCCTAATCCTTTGGACACTATGCTCTGTGCCCAATTGCTGAACCCCCACCTGTGGCGGAAGAGGAACAGCCTCCCTCCTACCTGGGGAGCCTCATTGCTGATGGGCGGGTTGGCCACCACGCCCTCCTCTGAACTGCCTACTCCTCGTGCCCCTTCCTGCGCCACGCTGACGAAAGTAACCTCTCGCCCTACCCCTCGGTTTGAGAGTAGCCTTGAGCCTCATAAGCAGGGTTAAAGGCCGGCGAGATAGCGTAGGAAGTAGATGGTTGAGATTGCTGGGGCACCAGGAGGAAAGGTTGGGTCTGTTTAGATGTGGAAGGTTGTCCCTGTTGGGTAACTGGGACTGCCTGCACAAACTGCTGCTGATGTTGAAGTTTTTTATAAGGCTGGAACCTCTTACCAGCCTTCTTTGGTTTCTTGCCAGCAGTGGGAACGGATTCCTGTGTCCTTTCCCCCTTAGTAGGGGAAATACCCCACCTAGCTCTAAGGCTCTGGTTGAGTCTAGCAGCTTCGTGGTGGACTTCGTTCACTGCGGACTCTGGGAAGAGATCCGCTCCCCACATGCTCGCAGCCAAGAGTCTATTAGGCTCATGCCTGATAGTGCACTCTTGAAGGACATGCTTCCGGCAGTTCCTCCTGGCTTGGAAGAAGTCAAAAGCGTCTGACAGAACCGTCTGAAACTGAGATTTCGCCAGAATCTTGAACAGCGGTTCCGTAGCGTAGGAAAGAGCAGCCATTTTCCGTAACGATGAGAGAGTTGAGGGACCTGCCACCTAGTTCGCGCATCGAACTCTGCCTGGATTAGGGAATCCGGCAGCCTAGGTAATTTCTCACCGAAAACTGGTTCCATGGCGCAGTCCGGCTTGAGTTTACCCAGCGTGAATGTAGCTGGCAGGTTTTCCCACAACTCTCCGAAGGCGGGGAAGAGTGGAGAAGTAGACTCCGACTCCCTCAACTGTGGAAAAGGGGCTCATCCTTGAGGACTGCCTGAAGAGCCTTCTCCACCAATTCGTGGCGAACGGAAGAGAGACCTCCTCTTCCGTCGCGAAAATAGTGAAGGGACTCTTATAGGCCTGGAGTTTAGTGTTAGTACACTCCCAGTCCTCAAGGCAGTGAACCCATTCTCTGGGCGTGATCTCTACTGTAGTAGAACTGACTCCATTCGAGATCTTGTCCTCTCTCGTGAGAGCCGTTGGCGTCAGCCTAGCATACCCCATGAAAGGCTGCGTCAGACCCGGAGGGTAGAACTCGAAGTCCTCAATCCTTCGAGTACCAAACTCCGGGATCGAAATCATCCCGTCCTTAAAAGGAGCGTAGGCCGCTACTCTCCATGGATTCTCCATAGAGAAAGCTGGCAAGGAGTCGTAAGGCGGAAGTTGGAGAATCCCCGTGCTAGATGCAGGGGAGAGACTGGGGTAGGAGCCTGAGTTAGCCCCAGCCACCCTCGGTCCTCATTCTCTCTCATTCTATTAGAGAGGTCCTGGATAGACTGTCCAGTTTTTGAGACAGACTGTTCGATAATTTTTTTTTTTGCGCGAACATCTGCTCAAAACGTGTTCCCAATGCTGAAATTTGGGAACCTACCAGCACCCCATACCTTGGTTCCAATAATCACACCCTGGGCTGAGACAAGCAGAGGGAACGCAGGTCTGCTCGGTGCTTGTCACCCCTGCCGGCATAGCCGGAGAGGAGGCAGCGGAGGCCGGGAGAAGGCAGTGACTCGGTGGTAGCGCGAGCCTTCTCCTTCGAAGCCTTGCTTCTGGAGCTCTTCGACTGGGAAGAGCTCGGCTTAGCCTTCACCGCATCGGCGTATGAAGTCGACGACTTCATGGCCGAAGAAGACGAAGACGACTTCCTAGAAGTCGACTTAGACAAGGTCTTCGGTTCTCTCTTTCTCCTTAGGAGGTACAGAGAGAGCGATGGGAGGGCGGATAGGATCTCGGTATCCGCAAAGCCTTGGAAAGAGGCGGAAGAAGAAGGGACAGGAGAAGATCCAGGAGCGCCCAAGGAAAGACCTTGGGCGCCCGACAAACCTACCTCAACCAACAAATCCTCGCTAACTACCGCCATTGGCTCAAGGTTCAGGTCCAGGGCAGCGACGTCCGGAACCGACTCCTGGGATGCTACGACCCCAAACGATTGCTGGAGGTCTTGCTGGATGGAGGCTATCAATGGGGCAGCGGACAACGGGGTCGACGTTTTAGCCCGTCGACTTGCCCGCGGGGAAGATCTGGATGGCCAGCTTCCTATCTAAGATGTAGGGCTGGCCCTTGGCGGCGTTTTTCCCAAAGACCGCCCACCCACGCTTTCAGGGTGGCGAGGCGACTTCCCTCACACCGCTAGCCTGAAAGAAAGGTGAGATTAGCTACCAATTGTGGACAGGGTTAACAAACTTACGACTAGAAGTTGTTGTTAGTAAAAATCATAAGTAAGCCTATAATGGACATACCCCATCTCCCAGCTGACCGACCAGGTCGTAGCATATAGCGCAGGCTTCGGGGTGCCAGACGATCGTCTCATTGTACGACGTGGCACACGGGGACGTGAGACCTGCACTCGTCATGTCCACAGGGGTCGTAGAGCGTCGCATTACAGGCTGGGACCTGGCAGTTGGTAGCCTGTAAGTGAAAAAGTACATGAGTACCGAGTAAACACTTACAGCCTAACATATGCTCCGTTGGTGCCGGAGCGATAAAGTTAGATAAAACCAGAGCCCCGCTAAAATACGTGTGGTAACAGGTTGGAAGATAGGCTATGGCTCCGCCAATGGCGGAGGCACAAGAATCAACCAACTAGGAGTGGTGGTAATGGAAACCACGACGGACAATGGCGGGGATGGTGATAAAAAATATAATGATAACACACAATCATTGTAAAATATCTTATAAATTATCTTATAATTAGGGTTATATATACCTTAAAATAACAAAATTAAAACAACTTTCTCCACCCGTCTACTAGAAGAGTGCGTAGGTAAGGGTAAGCTCCCTTCCGGTAGCGGGGGAGGGGGAGAGATATAAGGATATAGTAGGCAAGCAACCGACCACTCATAGCGCCCACCCTGCCCGCTAGCGGAGCCAACTATCCTACAACCAAAAGGGGGCCCCGGGCTGCGACGGAAGGCTCCTTACCGTATATGGAGGGAGGGCTGGCTGAGCAATGGGGAGGGGGGGGAGGAAGGTCCCGGCGAAACACGGCGGGAGCGGGAGCGAGGAAAAGGGGGGAGGGATGGCCTACTCCTCCCCGCCTCACCAACTACCCGCATGGAGACCCTGGTACCTCATAGTGGTCGCCCTATACCCCCTGATGGGGGGACCCCGGTCACCTCCGAGAGTGTGAGAGAAGGCGATGAGGTTGTTATAACAACCAAGGGTCCCCCAGCCCCTCCCTACATCAGAGAGGGAGGGAAGGGGCAGGGTAAGGTGCTATAGGACACGTGACCGCAAGTGGCCTAGGCCGCGAGCAACACAACCGTGGTAGGGCCACGTGAACCAAGCTGTACCAATATGTGGAACAAGCACCTAGGCTAGCCTAACACCCTAAATAATAAAAAATAATCGAAAGGAGGAAGAGGACACTTTTAGTAAAAGAGAAAGAAGCCCAGGAGGAGGCAGACTGTTCCGAGAAACAGGAGCCTACTCGGAGCCAGCGATAGCCGATGTAGAGCAAGAGCCGGGATGCTGGGCCGAAATAAATAATAGCCCTAAATACCAAGCTAAGAGAATGGTAGGAGGGCTGAACTAGCTAAAACTCGATGTAAACAATGAATGTGATAAAGTAAGCCCATAAGCATAAGAAGTCCAGTATGGAGGACCGGGATTCTTACGAGGCGGCATGGCCGCCCCACGAGACAACCGACCGGAACCGTATACGACCTATAAAAAAGGAAAATACTGGTACCCGGAAGACAAAAATACGGTAAAATGTTACTTATGAGTTACTTACAACTTAGCCGTGGCAATTGCAGAGCGTTCCATGATGAAGATGCGGATAAAATCGCAAGAAAAGCACAAGCACAAGAAAATGGCGACTTGTCGATGGCGCTAAAAAAATAAGGATGCCGCTAGGGCGCTGCTGTCCGTGGCGTCCTCTAGTAGTAGTAGTAGAGGCTCGCATCGCCCGTTGGTATCAGCTCTCTCTTGGGGGGATTTCTGATAGGGAAGTTCTAATTGGTGTTTGTCTCGTGGTAGTGTTCCACACTCGCCCCTATATCATACCGACACTTCTTTTGGGTTTTTAAGAGTGAGCGAGTCAGTTTTTACTGACATTTTCTTAATTTTGTTTGTTTTTATCTGGTAATTTTAGGCTAATTTTACCTAGAAAGAATGATATTAAGGATATTTCATAGGGCGACACGAGCCAATCGCCCCAGAAAAGCTTTTTTAAAAAATTCGCAGAAAAATACTTATTTAGGCCTTAACCAGGTGACAAAACTTTTGAATTAATCACCGCGCCTTGAAGGGATGCTGGAGGGGCTCACGGATCAAGGCCGTTCTTTTGTTACAAATCGTGTTTACGCAGGCGCGCTAAGCACGAATTTCTTTTCTTTTATCGCAACTAAAAAAGTATCAGTGACGCATCTCAGAAATTATTTCATCCCTTTGACATAATTTTTGCACAATTTTAAATTAGCCATTACATGGAGTATTATATATGAAAATGTGCCCAATTTCATGTAGCATAAAAAAAAAATACTCATGATTGTAGCTTTCATCAGTTTTGAAATATTTTCATATTAATAACGATGTGCCAAAATTTCAACCTTCGGTCAACTTTGACTCTACCAAAATGGTCGAAAAACGCAATTGTAAGCTAAAACTCTTATTTTCTAGTAATATTCAATCGTAAAATTTACCTTCACTTTGCAACCAATTGGAAGTCTCTAGCACAATATTTTGATTTATGGTGGATTTACGAAAAAAACTTTTTCCTTACGTCCTCGCACGTCCTCGCGGTAACTCTTCCGAAAAAATCATAAATTTTTTCATGCGATTGTCGTAATGTTTGCACCATTTTAAATTAGCCGTTACATAAAGTTTTATATATGGAAATGTGCGCAAATTCATGCACAATACAACTAAAACAACCCATGGTTGTAGCTTTTATCAGTTTTAAAATATTTTCATATAAATAATGATAAGTGCCAAAATTTCAACCTTCGGTCAACTTTGACTCTACCGAAATGGTCAAAAAATGCAATTGTAAGCTAAAACTCTTATATTCTAGTAATATTCAATCATTTACCTTCTTTTTGCAACAAATTGGAAGTCTCTAGCACAATATTTCGATTTATGGTGAATTTATGAAAAAAAAAAATTTTCCTTACATCCGCACGTTAACTTCGATAAAAATCAGAAATTTTTCGTCCAATTGTCGTAATGTTTGCACCATTTTAAATTAGCAGTTATATAAAGTATTATATATGAAAGTGTGTGCAATTTCATGTAGAATACAATTAAAAATAATTGAAAGTTGTAGCCTTTCTCATTTTCGAAATATTTGCATATAATTCATGATAAATAGAAAAAAAAACCACGTTCGGTCAACTTTAACTCTACCGAAATGGTCAAAAAATGCATTGTAAGCTAAAACTCTTACAGTCTAGTAATATTCAGTCATTTATCTTCATTTTGAAACAAATTTGAAGTCTCTAGCACAATATTTAGATTTATGGTGAATATAAAAAAAAAACTTTCCTTCCCTCCGTGCGTGGATTCTCCGCCGCAAATCTCCGAAATGCGTACGTCGCATTCTCGTAATATTTGCTCCGTTTCATATTAGGCGTTTCATAGAGTTTTATATATGAAAATGTGCGCAATTTCATGTAGAATACAACAAAAAATAATTGAAGTTGTATTTTTTCTCATTTCCGAAATATTTGCATATAAACAAAATATATAAAAAAAATTTGACATTCGGTCAACTTTAACTCATTCGAAATGGTTGAAAATTGCAATTGTAAGCTCAATCATTTATCTTCATTTTAAAACAAATTGGAAGTCTCTAGAATGATATTTAGATTTATGGTGAATTTTTGAAAAAAACATTTTTTTACGTCCGCTCATTACAAATTCATTCATCATTTTGTGATAATATTTTCTCTATGTTGCTTTGATCGTTTTACAATGTGTTATATACCAAAATGATCGCAATTTAGTGTACAATGCAACAAAAAAAATTAACTCTGTAGCTTTAACCGTTTTGCTCACAGCATGATTTGAATACAATTATATATGACATTTTTTTGCACTATCATATATCACATTATTTATATATGATAATGATATTTTTTATCATTTCTGATGGTTACATACTAAACTTCAGGCAACGACAAAAAAAGGAGCCAAAAATGAACTCTTAATCTTGAAAACTAAGCGCTCTGTGATTTTTTGAAAAAAATATTTTTTTTGGCTTCGGTGCTCACTCCGAGACCCCCTCGGTATACAGGAAACGATTTTTATTATACCCCTTCGGCGTTAAAGTGTTAACTAAGTAGCCAAGGAATGAGAGAACCATAGCCAAGAATTTACTCTTTCCTAATCACAGTTTTCTTTTTTATAAATATTTAAATACATTCTTGGACAGATTGAACTAGGATGTTGACACAGTTTGGAACAAAGAACACGATACATACTACATAGTATTGGGCATCTTGGGTTGAGTTCTGAGTTCCGCTGTGAGCCGTTATATGGTATACTCCAACGTGGTTAAACTGGGAGGTGACATCATATTTGCAGTATATTAGCATGCTTTCTCAGATTTCTATTTTAATTACTAAAACTTTTGTGCATTTAACTGTTCCCTAATTGGCAAAACCCAAAATGAAGGGGTCCACTAATCTAAGGCCTCATTGTAATTACATACACAAAAATAAAATTAAAGATTTTTGTACAAAATACAAAAAATATTAATATCTTACAAGAAAAAGTTAATGTCATTAATGGGTTAATCCTTTTTAACTAGTCATTTATACTTACAAAAGCTAAGATATACTTAATATAAAATGTAATGCAATAGCAAATATTTAAAAAGAAACTCAGACCCATACTGAAATTAGTGCTACTGACAGTGGAATAATTTCAGTATAGTAACTACCGTAGTATGTTTCTGTGTATAAGACGACCTTTAAATCCTAAAATTCAACCCCTAAAAATTGGGGGTCATCTTATACTACAATTTCAAAATCAAACCTTGAATTCTAAAATGTTTATCGGTAGGCTAGCTTCGGCGCCACAGCCTAACCACCAACATACATGAAGATTCACAGTATGAAATAAACTGATAAGAAAGGTAATAAAGCAATTTTTACCTTACATATTATTGGCATATCTTCATAACAAATAGCCTATTTGAGAAATAATTCTAAATCAATGAAACAAACTTTTATCTATGCGATCCCAGCTGAGAAAGTGTAATCAATGATAGTGTAATTACAGTATTAATTACATTTAGGATAACAATATTAATTTTTCATTAAAAGTTTCTCATACATATAACAAGACTGATCACATGTGCCTCCATCATAGGGATTCCAGTCTCTGGTTCTGGCGAGTCGACTTCGGCTTCATTGTCAATATCTTACAAATCATCTTCAGTACCATCCAAGGCATTTTTTAAATGATTTTATGACACTTTCTATTTTCACTTTTCCTGTACTTAGGTATGTAACAAAAACAGATGAACATCAAGTGAGGCTTTGTTAATTTACAAAAGGAATGTATCTCTGAATTACGTTCTGTTAGGCAACTAAGACAGTGATGATATCGGTAAAATGCGATCAGTTGATTATTTTAAGAATGTAAATAAAACTAGAATGCAAATGGCGCATCATTGCTCTGTTCACATATCGTAATACAATAATACATGCAATATGATTACAGTTAAGCAAGTTCTATTAAAATTATCATTATTCTCAGTACAATTATTATTTGACTTTTACAAGTGGATATCTATCAATGTAACAACTTAACTGAGGCAATGGTCTCTCTCTCTCTCTCTCTCTCTCTCTCTCTCTCTCTCTCTCTCTCTCTCTCTCTCTCTCTCTCTCTCTCTCTCTCTCTCTCTCTCTCTCTCTCTCTCTCCATCGACTGTAATACTAATGATATTCCTCCACTAAAAAATTCTGATTTTTAGAATTATGGATGAAGCGATTATTGTAAACATATGACATAAAGAACCAAATTGCTTACATCATTTACCATAACTATCGAGCGTTTATTAAGCGCTCCATTAAAATCGTCAAGTTGTTAAACCTTGCCGATTTCCAATGATGGCTAAGATCTCAATAAAAATACTAGTAATTTAAAGCTTCAGGTTATAGCCGAGGCTGAATAAAACGAATAACGGCCAGGCAGAAGTGATGTTTGGTACTGGAGAAATTGCTTAGACAATAAAGTAATACATATGTGCACATTTTCAACCAAACTTCGTTAATTTACGATAAAAGGTATCTTCGAATTGTATTTCTTCTAACAAATAATGGCAATGAAGATATCAATAATACGCAATTCAGTCAAGATTTTGAGAATGTGAACAATATCAAATGCAAATGATGTACATGACTATGTTTATTATCTGTAATACGGTAACATTATGGTTGTAGTAATACTGTACATAATTGGATACAACAAGCAAATCAACTTGAATTTAACTCATCATCATTATGATTATAGTTATACTGTTTAATTTTTGCAAATACATAATCACTTTTCTCCAAAAAGACATTTTGGTTTTATAATTTAGAAGTTGTTCTACACTACAGATATGAGATATTGGAAATTTGCCATGATTTTTAACCTCGTCTTATCTAAAGGTTGTCTTATACACGGAAAAATATACAATATGTACTTGAGATGAGAAGCTAGTAACCAAGGAACCGCCCCAGAGAATGAAAACATACCTGCTAATGTAAACTGACTTAATAATTATGTGAATTTTAAGGAAAAATTATTGGATTTTTGCCAGAGAATGGAATCAGGATGAAGTCGAAATGGGAAATAGATGGTAAGCATTCAACAGTCTTTTAGTGATAAAAGTCTTGGGAAAGCTGTTCAGTTGGTGGTAATAGCATAAACATATTAAAGGTTACCAAGTTATTGACAGATGCTTTTCATTGCAGTTAGTGCATTCATGTCTGATAGATGACACTCTTCTGCCTGTGTGACGGAAGACCACAAATGTTGGCTGTATATGATTGATGGGTTTGAGGTTAACAAAAATATTTAAAATATAATTTAACCATCACTTGTGGTACATTGCAATATGAATATACGTTTTCAAAATCTTTTAACTGATGAGAGTAATTAAAAAAAAATTATTAGAAATCATGAAACTTGTATATATAATGCCATAGAAACAAATGATAGCTGGGTTTTGTGCAGAAAAACACTTGAGTAGAAGTGATGCTCAAAGCATGATAGGTCAGTTAAGCTGACAAGTTGGCATTTAGGTTTGGGCCGGTTAGAGTAGGTCCATTTCAACTTCTGCCACTCGTCAGATTTCTGTTTCTTGCAAAAAAATCCCCCCCCCCCCCCCCCCCTTTTTTTTTTTTTTTTTTTTTTTTTTTTTTTTTTTTTTTTTTTTATCTGAGTCTTATAGCTTTCTGATAAGTAATGAAATTGAATAAGTTGAGGTGTTACATTATCAGAATTGCCTCATCCACCAGCCCTCTGCTTTATGTGTTCTTTGTTTGGGATGGATATACTTACTATTAAAGATACCTTATATCCACACTGCCGTGAGTTATCTTTAACAGAAGGGAAGTTTCAAATAATAAATTTTGTTATGAAAATTTGTATTTTGTGTAAAATTTCTTGCTGATTTTGAATTTTGACTGGCAGTTGCCCCTCCTTTTATGATACACAATTAACAGAATTTGTATTGGTTATTGCTCATAAATACATTATAAGCAAGGCTTATTTCTGATTATGATTTCATTGTCTGCTCATGTTTTAGTATTCTCATATGAATGTCAGTTCAGCATTATAATTCATTATATCCTGTTTAAGAAGTTTTTGCTAGGATGTGATAAAAGATAAAATGTCTATTTCAGCAAAGCATTATTAATTACCTAGAACTAAAAGGTCCATGTTTCTTTCTATTTTTCAGGAGACTGGTTATCTACACGTTCAATATATCAGCTTAGTAGTAATGTACAGTCAGAACTTTATTATAATTTAGGTGTTACATTACTTCATATGAATAAACCTGATAAAGCATTTGACTTTCTTCTAGAAGTTTTACAAGTACATTCCACAAATCCTCGCTTATGGCTACGACTTGCAGAATGTTGTATAGCTGTACACAAATTGGTAAGTAGTGGTAAGCTTTACTATTACTATATTATTATGATTTGATAATTCCTTTAATAGCCCAAAGTAGAATGCTTGGCCGTTGTACTTGGCCTTCATTTTGTCTGTTGAGTCACTAGTAGAAAATTTTTTTATTTTGGGAATTGAGATTTCAGAAAGATCTGTGCATAATTCCACCCAGACTCCAAGCCCCATGCCATTGGCAAAATGATATGCAGAGAGCAACTACCTTTTAGTGGCTCATAACTTATCCCCTTGTATTGGTTTTAATTAAATTATCGCATTTCCCCGTATTGAATGGATTTTTTTTTTTATAAACTTCAAAAATTTATCAAGCGTTTAAGAAGCAGCTGAAGGTTTAGCTTTCCATAGGCCTATCCTAACCCCAGAGGAAGGTCATCTTTTGCTAAACAGTATAATCAGAATTCCTATACATAACCTCCTGAGTGAAGTATATAAATTATCCTTAAAATTAGTAGATAAACAAAAGTATCATAAAAGCAGAAAAATATATGTAGCCTAATCACAAAGATTCAGACCCATATTGGCAGACTATGGCAGACGAGTCAATGGCCTATAGTAACTTGTCTGTTGTATATCAGCACATGTACCATTATATTCACTCATCTCAATTGGCCATGACTTGGGATTATTATTAACTGACAAAATTCAGATTTGGGTACCGATGCTAAAAGGTTTACGGGCAAATCTAACTTAAGCCTAGCAAGACAATCATAATGAAACTCACATGAACCATTGGTTTGTTCCTACATGATATTCAAACCCTTGGTCCTTTACATAAGGAATTACTTTCAGTGTAGCTGGAATTACAGCCATTAAATTCTTGAACAAGGTGGTTAGGCAGTAACTAGCCTGCCCGGATGTAAACACTCCACTTTGCTTTCGGCCGTCTTCCGATGAAGACGTGTGTTTGTGAGCTCTTGCTGACTGGTCGTTGATCATTTTTACCCGATCTCTCTGGTTTATTTTTGTTTTTTAAATAAATATGTACATACGGTGTTTGATATCAATATTAAATTCAATTAATATACAAACCCACTTTTTGTGATAGCCTTTATAGCCGCCTTTCTACTTTGTGTTAAGAGTCGGCGGCAAAGGTATACCAACATATTATTTACATTCTTTCGCCCTTTAACGGGAGGACGAGATATGTATTTAACGTGAGTGATATTGATCCTGTAACGAGACATGTATTTATCCAAAAATTAGGCTTACGCTTGGAAGTTACTGAGGGGAACTTCAGAGGTTTGTCCTTGTTTTTATTTTTATGGTAATTTCTCTTCTCCTTCATCCTTTCACTTACTATTGGACGAAGGTAGAAGAGGGGGCGTGTGGTGTTGGTGTTGGGGGATCTCCTCTTACTTCAGAAGGCAGTGCCCTTGGATGCGAGAGGAGTATCCTTTTCACTTTAATTTTTTTCTTTATTTTACAGACTAACAGTGGTGATTGTGTTTACAGCAGTATTGGTTATCCTAACCTTGGAATTGTACCTGTGACTTGTAGCATGTTGTGATACCGATCCTCGAGTATGTGTACTAATCCCCTGCTGGTAATCGTATTCATTTACCACTACTACCCTGGAGTTATGTCACTGAACGAAGCTTTCGCTGCTCCCCTGTGATGTTTGTCTATTCCTGTGGTAGAAGTCTGGCAGATTTTGGAGGAATCGAAGAGGAAGAGAGCTCGTCAAGTGTCGTCATCCTCCTCTTCGAGATCATCATGTTTTCATGTCTCCACCCCCTTCTACTCCTAAGGCTCTTTGCTGTAGAAGAGAAGGTGGTCTCCCCCCCTAAGAAGTCTCATCATGGAACTTCTAAGGGTCTGTCTCGCTCCGGTGAGACAGGTGGGTCTTCCTATGGTACTCCCGTTCCTCCAGGAATGGGGCTCGTCTCTCCTTCCTCGGGAAAGAAGAAGACGGGGACCATGGAGGTACCAGCCACCGCTGGTGCCTTCTCTCCCGGCTCTAGAGGTTCCACCTCAGGACCAGGAACCGTCTCGGCCGCTCGCACAGGTGACCGTGCAGCCAAGGTCCAGACTGTTGAGTATGCTCACCATCAGGACCCAGGCACGGAGCGGAAGGATGGTAAGAGTCGCTCAGGTGACTCTCCAGACCGGCAATCGCTCGCTCAGCGATCGTCCAGTACCCAGGGTTGACAAGACGTTCCCGCGGAACCATCCACGCAGAGACTGGTGGAGGCTGCCCATCCAGTCCTCTTGAGAGGTTTCAGCCTCGATGAGGACTTTGATTAGTTGGAGGATGGTATCGGCTGTCTCCTGTTAGGTGCACGCTCAGCCCCACCCAGACGACGGTCACGTTCGCGCGACTGACCAGTCTCGGTGGTGGCAGACACTTCACCTGCCATGTGAGAGTTTTGCTTTCAGGTCGTCCCCCTTCCCAGGTCGCGCTGGGGCCTGCTGTTTCGGCAGCCGCCACAGCCCCTTCCTGGATGGGAGAACCTTCTGCCGTCCTGAGGAAGTTGGCGAAGAAGATGAGGAAGGTGTCGTCGTCGTCTTCTGCCGCCTCTTCCCCTTCGACTTCTAAGGCCCCCCAACCGAGGAAGAGGGTGGCTTTGCCCCCCCCCCCCCCCCAAGAAGTCTCGCACAGGAACTTCTAAGGGTCTGTCTCACTCCGGTGAGACAGGTGGGTCTTCCACTGGTCCTCCCATTCCTCCGGGAATGGAGCCTGTCTCTCCTTCCTCAGGGAAGAAGATTGGGACTGTGGAGGTACCAGCCACCGCTGGTACCCCCTCTCCTGGTTCCAGAGGTTCCACCTCTGGATCGGGAACTGTCTCGGCCACTCGCTCGCGAGCGTCACCTGAGTGTCACTGAGTGTACGATTACCGGTGAAGGTACAGACTGCTGAGTACGCTCGCCGTCAGGACCCAGGCACGGAGCGGAAGGATGGTAAGACTCGCTCAGGTGACTCACCAGACCGGCGATCGCTCGCGCGGTGATCGTCCAGTACCCAGGGTTGATATGATGTTCCCACTAGACCGTTCACGTGGCAAGGCTGGGAAGAGGTCCCTAGGTCCCGCTGGTCCAGACCTGTAGCTCGATCGCCACCGTGGGTTGGTGATCGCTTGCAGTCCTCCCAGCCTACCGGTTCTGCTGGTAGGCAGGGTAGGAGCACTCGTAGCAGCTCTCCTGATGCTCAAGACCGATGCTACCATCCTCGGTCCAGCACTTCTCCACAAGGAGACCGCTGGTCCAGACCTGCAGCTCAATCACCACCGCGGGTTGGCGATCGCCTGCAGTCCTCCCAGCCTACTGGTTCTGCTAGTAGGCAGGGTAGGAGCGTTAGGTCCCCCTCACCTGTCCCTTCAACCTCCTCGGGCTACACCGGGAGGAACGAAGCGAACAGGAGTGACCGTGATGAATGCACTTCTTACGGTCCGGCCACGAGCCTGGTTCGGTCTTGGGACCAAATAGATCATACGCTCAAGTGGTTGGAGGAGATTGTGGGGGTTGGTGAAGACGATGACGCTTTCCTAGACTCATGGAGTGACTATCACCGCTGTTCACGTGACGGTCCTGCTGGACCGAGCACACAGAGACCGGTGTGGGCTCCTCCTTTCGGTCCTCTTGAGAGGTTTCGGCCTCGAGGACTGGGACGCATTGGAGGACGGTATCGGCTCTCTCCTGTCAGGTGCACACTCAGCCCCACCCAGACGATGGTCACGGTGGCGGCAGACGTTTCGCCTACAATATGAGTTTCGTAACCCTCCTCAGGAAAATGTTTTCTTCAGATGGTAACATTTTCCTAGACTCTCGGAGCGGCCATCACTGCAGGTTGATGGCTGCCCGTGACTTGCTCCTCCAGCTGCTAGTTCTGCTGGCAAGTCGAGCGAGAGCGTCCAGTCTTCCTCTCCCATTCCCTCTCTTCCTATGGCTACGCCGGGAGGGGCGACGTGAATGGGAGGGATCCTGCAGAGCGTTCTTTGTAGGATTCAGCATCGGGGACTGCGTTCCTGGAGGGACCTTCGGATCTTACTGGACGTTGAGGAAGGATCTTGCCCATTCCTCCTTGATTTCTACGGGAATCAGGAGGACCACCACCCGATGATTGTCTGACGAAATTCGGGGGGTTTCGCCGAGCACTTATAATTTTCGTAATTTCGAGCACTTTCTGAGTGTTTTGTCTTCTACGATCTGCAAACACTTGGGTGAGACCACGGTCCAGAATGGGCGAGACGAGAATTCCTGATAATTGTTACTACAATAATCGGGAATCTCGCCTAATGCTTGAATTCCTTGGAATTTCTGGCGTCTCAGGAGTGTTTTGGTTTTCCTGTAATTTTCAAACATGGTCGAGAGAGACATTCCCAGTAAATGTTATTATGAACTTGGGAGTCTCGCTAAGCCATTAATTCCTGGAAATTCTAGCGTTAGAAGGAAGTACTGCTGCTGAAGGAAGAATATCTCGGGAGGGGCTTGGCCTGGATGGACCTGATGGTCCGTCACCTCAGTACACGGTCCGCCCAGGGATTGAACGGGCAATAACAGTCAATCCTCCTCTCTTTTTTTTCTTACATCTTGGTTATACCAGAATGAAAAAGGAAATTAGAGGAATTCAGTGGTGTTTACTCCTCGGAATTCGAACCCGAGAGACCATGTTTTTGGTTCAATCCCAGGATCTTACCAAACAGACGTCAGTCCATTCAGGATGGATTGCACCGAGAGTGAATGCCTCTCCAGTGCTACTGTTTTGGGAACATCCAGTTTGGCTTGAACTAGTCGTCTTCAGTATCCTGTTATCACCGTAGAAGTCTTCCTTCAGGAAAACTTCACCTTCGCTCTCTTCATTAGAGAATGAAGGAGGTCTGCTTCCAGTCCTTATTCTTGTTCTGCGAGTGGAAGAGAATTTAGGCTGGAGGTCGATGTACAGGAACCTACGAATATACTACGTATATTTCTCTCATGACATGCTTCTGATATCAGCTGAATTGTCAGAGTAGTAGGCACATAACTGTAGTTAACTCTATGGGTATGTGACCGAGACGAATAGTATCTTCTCTCAATTGAACTGCAACTTGGGACTGCCTTGCAAGCCTCCCAAGAGTTACTGGTTTTGATTTTTAGATACTAGTGGCATTGTTTACAACAACACCACCACAGCGTTTGCATTTACTGAATAAGACGGTTTTCTTCCCTCCCTTTTTGGTTAAAATGCAAATCCTTGAGTGTATTTTTCTTGCACTCGATGGTTCTAGCCGAACGCATTCCTTCATGGAATGGATTACCTGGCAACTCAGGATGACAAGTTAGCGAGAGCTAGTGGTGTACGGCGCTGCACCTGCCGCCTCAGCCAGTGCGGCTGGCTCTCCGAGATGTTCGGTCGGGCATTGTGTCTCCTCCTCTGCGATGATTGACTACCGAATCGAATCTCTGCCCGGCAATCACAGACTTAGGTCTCTGGTTGGCTGGAATTCTCGCTTATGTGTAGGACCATCTCTTGCATCGCCTTTTGCTGTTGCGAGAATTTTCAGACAGAGATATCTCACTAGACTCATTATCATCTTTCTGTTTACTTCACAGTAACAGAAGTCTGTAGCCTAGTCTTCCGCTTCATCGCACCTGCCGCTGCAATGACGCAGAATGGTTTCTTCAGACAATCTGAGTTTGTCTTCTAAATACATCTCGTAATTCGAAGGTGTGCAATTATTCTTTGTTCACCCTAGCTTTACTTTCAAAGTAATAGAAATGTCCTCCTTGATCCAGCCCATGAGAAGCGGTTCTTCAGGCAGTACAATCCCTGTGTTTCCATTACTGAAAGATGCTTTGCTTTCATTGCTAACTCAGACTTCTCACCGAACAGCAATGAAATAGTGGTTTAGCGTTTTCAGTCGTCTGTAAAACAACAGGGATTAAAGCCGTCTTAACTGTTTGGTGTCATTGACGGGACTTTTTCTGTGTTCAGAATCTTGAGAGTTTATTTCTCTCGATTCAGCTGTGAAGACGTAGGTCCGCATTCACCTTAGTCTTTCACTGGCATATAGTATTGTTTCTCCTTAGTTGAGATTCAACTACTATGAGAACTTCTGTCTTGCCATCAGGGACCTCGGTCTCTAGAAGGCAATTGATTATCGTCTGATGGACGTATGCCTTGAGAGAATCATCATCTTGTCTCCCAACATCGTTGGCGAACAAGATAGACGATTTGTATGGTTTCTCGGCATAACCCTTCAATAGGCGAGTGTCATGTAACTAAGTCTTGGATGCATGACTGCTCGCCTCACACTGAGCACAGTCAGTCAGCAGCTGTTGAAGAGTCCGAGATCGTCATGAGCTACGCTGTGGACTTTGTATTGGTTGATCCAGATCAGTCATTACTTTGTCCTATTGGCATGTTACTGTACCCATAAGGATCGACACCCACCATGGAGTGTCGGTGTCTTTATCCACTGCGGAATATTACAAGACTGTGAGAGACTTCTCTGCAGTTGGATAGTCCACTGGATGGGTACTTGTCATCAATTTGAAGAATATGTCGGACAGGAAGATAGATAAGGTCTCATTGTGACCTTATTTATCTTTCCCTTTGGGCCTGCCTACAGGTCCTTGGAACCTCATTTCCTTGGACCGGTGGTGGATACTTGCAGGTTGTGTTTGCTTACTCGGCTCCTTCAAGAGGAGAAGTTGCATCTCGCCTATGGTGTGCAGTTATAGAAGTAAGAAGGATGCGAGAGTGACTGGCCTCTCCACTTTCCCCACCTCGTCCTTCCACTCCTCTTCTTTCAGGTTGAGGATAGGACTCGATCTTACACTGGCTGGTCAGGTAATTGATGCGGTAAGCTTACATATAGAGCATCCTTTTTATGTTTCTTATCAGAATCATAGAAGCAATCCCGCTCCTTCCTCTAGCAAGGGAAGGAAAGAGACTGGCAATAATGCAAACCCTTCCCAGAACTTTGCATTAATGCTTCCGACTAAATATTCTTCATAGCCCATTTTCGGATGAGTTACGATTCCTCACTCATTTCGAAAAGGCCCAGAAGAAGGACTCTTTTGATCATGCAGCTCCTATACTCCAATCAAGTTGTCAGAGGCAGGGCACTCCTCCTCACTCTTATGACCAGGAGGAGTAGCCTAGGTGTGTAGAACTCCAGTCAGTTCTAGAGGCTCACTCAGATTCCTCCCACCAATCAGTGAGCCTTCCTTAAGTAAAGGACCGAGGGTTTGTAGTATATCATGTAGGAACAAATCACAATTTTTGGAAGTAAATTGGATTTTTCCTAACTATACAAACCTGAGGTCCTTTACATACATGCCCACCTCATGCCACCCCTCAATCTGAACCCGGGCCAAAAGGCAAAGTGGAGTGTTTACATCCTGGCAGGCTAGCCTACCCACCTGCCACACAGTAGTTACTGACTAACCACCTTGTTCAAGAATTTAAGAGCCGTAATTCCGGCTACGCCGAAAATATTTCCTTCTGTAAATGACCTCAGGTTTGTATAGTCAGGAAAAAACAAGTTAATTCCAAAAATTGTGATTTTGGTTGTGTTCAGGTGTTGTGTGATGAAGTGTATTCTGTTCAGCAAGCAACATCAGGCAAAGGTAATGATTGTTTTCCGGAGTCTTAAACAGAATATTTAATTTTCAGGAATATTAAAAGGCATAAAACAAGGCTATGTAAAAAGGGTTTCAGAAACTCAGAAGATTAATACACGAAATACTTCGATCTTTTTGTGTGATGCCATAATACAGTTTTACTGATTTCAAATGTGTAAAAATGAAAAGCTTTGCTTTGACATACACAGACTGAAACTTTTTTCTTTCTCTTTATTATGTACAGGCAGTATTTTTATTTTCTTTTTCTTTTTTCATTTTGGTTATTTTGTGATGTCATGTTTGTGCAAAATATTTTAAGGTTTTGAAAACTGAATTGTATGAAAACTAATAAAATGTTATAAAATTCTAACATTTCATATACATATTCATTTTTCTGAGATAGAAAATTGCATAAAACTCCAGCCAGTCCTATCAAAACCTTGAAATATGGCAACATCTGTAACTCATCCAAATGCATACACTAACTATTGGACAAGGAAATTTACTAAGTAACAGCTGGGCAGTTTATACCATGTATGTTATCCCTTAAACGCCGACCCGGTAGTTCCAAAAGTGTCTCCTGTATGCCGGCGGCGTTCGGGAGTGAGCGCCGAAGCGGAAATTTTTTTTTTTTTTAAATCACAGCATGCTTAGTTTTCAAGATAAGAGTTCTTCTTCTTCTTCTTCTTCTTCTTCTTCTTCTTCTTCTTCTTCTTCTTCTTCTTCTTCTTCTTCTTCTTTTCTTAGCCTGAAGTTTAGTATGCAACCATAAGAAATGATAAAAAATATTATCATATATAAATATTGGAATATATGACAGTGCAAAAAAAATTTTCATATATATTGTATACAAATTGTGCTATGAGCAAAACAATTAAAGCTAATGAGTTAATTATTTTTTTTTGTATTGTACACTAAATTGCGATAATTTTGGTATATAACAAATTGTAAAATGATCAAAGCAACACAGAGAAAATATTATCATAATATGATGAATGAATTCGTAACGCACGGACGTAAAAACAAGTTTTTTCCAAAAATTCCCCATAAATTGAAATATTGTGCTAGAGACTTCCGGCTTGTTGCAAAATAATGGTAATTGATTGAATATTACTAGACTGTAAGTGTTGTAGCTTATAATTGCAGTTTTTGACCATTTCTGTTGAGTTAAAATTGACTGAGGGTCAAATTTTTTCTATTTATCGTTATTTATATGAAAATATTTCAAAACTGATAAAAGCTACAACCATGAGTTATTTTTTATTGTATTCTACATGAAATTGCACATATTTTCATATATAAAACTTTATATAACGGTTAATATAAAATGGTGCAAACATTACGACAATGCAACAAAAGAATTTCTGAATTTTTCGGCAGAGTTACCGCGCAGACGTATGGAAAAAGTTTTTTCAAAAATTCACCATAAATCAAAATATTGTGTTAGACACTTCCAATTTGTTGCAAAATGAAGGTAAATGATTGAATACGTTTTATTATATTAGAATGTAAGAGTTTTAGCTTACAATTGCAGTTTTCGACCATTTCGGTCGAGTCAAAGTTGACCGAAGGTTGAAATTTGGCACTTATCGTTATTTATATGAAAATATTTCAAAACTGATAAAAGCTACAACTATGGATTGTTTTTTGTTGTATTCTACATAAAATTGCACACATTTTCATAACTAAAACTTTATGTAACGGCTAATATAAAACGGTGCAAACATTACGACAATCCGACGAAAGAGTTTCTGATTTTTTTCGGTAGAGTTACCATGCAGACGTAAGGAAAAAGTTTTTTTTTAAAATTCACCATAAATCAAAATATTGTGCTAGAGACTTTCAATTTCTTGCAAAATGAAGGTAAATTATTGAATGTTACTAGAATGTAAGAGTTTTAGCTTACAATTGCGTTTTTGAATCATTTCGGTCAAGTCAAAGTTGACCAAAGGTTGAAATTTGGCACTTATCGTTATTTATATGAAAATATTTCAAAACTTATAAAAGCTACAACCATGGGTTGTTTATTGTTGTATTCTACATGAAATTGTGCACATTTCATATATAAATCTTTATGTAACGGCTAATATAAAACGGTGCAAACATTACGACAATCCGACGAAAGAATTTTCTGATTTTTCCGGTAGAGTTACCGCGAGGACGTAAGGAAAAAGTTTTCTTCAAAAATTCACCATAAATCGAAATATTGTGCTAGAGACTTCCAATTTCTTGCAGAAGATAAATTATTGAATATTACTAGAATGTAAGAGTTTTAGCTTACAATTGCGTTTTTCAACCATTTCGGTTGAGTCAAAGTTGACCAAAGGTTGAAATTTTGGCACTTATCGTTATTTATATGAAAATATTTCAAAACTGATAAAAGCTACAACTATGGATTGTTTTTTGTTATATTCTACATGAAATTGCACACATTTCCATATATAAAACTTTATATAATGGCTAATATAAAACGGTGCAAACATTACGACAATCCGACGAAAGAATTTCTGATTTTTTCGGCTGAGTTACATCACGGACGTAAGGAAAAAGTTTTTTTCAAAAATTCACCATAAATTGGATTTTGTTCCGATACGTAATACAAACCCTCGGTCCTTTACCAATAGGAAGGTAACTAGCGGCAGCTGGGACGGTCGTAAGCTTCAAACAAGGGGAGAACGGTAGTTAACTGCTTGTCCGATCGTGCGCGCGCCCGCGCGCCCGAGAGGTGAAGAATCACTTTTGCTTTCGGCCGCGGGTGTGAAGGACGTGTTCGTCATCGCTCTCTGCCCGCTTCATCGTCGTATGCTTTGTTTATATTGTGTTTTCTACTAATGGTTTGTTTGACTTGAAAATGAAACTGTAAGTACACTGTTTTCATTTTCATTACTTAATTATGAATCAACATGGAGCTATCGCCGTAGAGACGGCGATTTCCGCTCTTTTCATGAATTGAACCCTTGAATTATGTCTCGGTGCCGAGGGCGGGCGCACTCGCGCCGAGTCATGTATTTTGGGCGAAAGTGTGTAATTGAAAGATGTAAGTACTCTTTTTCATTATATTTTTGCCCTGTGCGTTCGTTGCCGAGAGCTTGATTGCGCTCAGCACGAACCTCTTATTTTGTATGAATAGAATGCAATGAAAGTGGATTCGCAATGCAGTTTTCTTTTCATTTTCATTTATTAATTGCATCAAATTTAATTTTGGATCAATTTCCGCTCTTACCCGGGAATTAATCCTTACGATTTATTGCTGTGAAAGTGAAAATAGCAAGTGCAGTATTGTTCATTTTCATATATATTTATGATAGCATCATATTATTATGGATCAAGTTTCCGCTCTTACCCGGGAATTGATCTTTCCCCCTTTAAGTTCTATGAAGTGAATCGCAAGTGCAGTATTCTGTTTCATTTTCATATTACTTTTCACTGCTGTGCGGGGGTAGGGGAAGCGAAGGTCTGCCAGGAAGTCGTCGGAAAGCTCTCCCGCGACTCCCTTGGTATCCGATTCTTCGTCTTCTTTCCTGCCCCCCCGCTCAGATTCCTCGTATTTTTGTTTTTGGGGTCTTCCTTCCGTTCGGGGTGGGGCATGTCCTCCCCCCCCGTGCGTGAGGGAACCCCTCTTACTAATCTGTCTGTGCTACCGCAGGTGCTACATCCGTGGGAGACGACCTTGGACAGGTATGGGCCACTGCGGCTGCAGGGCGTGCCTAGCATCCACGATCTGCTGCAGCGTCTAGCGAGGTCTGGGGCGGTGACCTTGGAGTGGTCTCCACTACAACCTTCACTGCCGCTTATGCTGCTTCCCCCCGCTGGTCTACACTCCCCATGCTGTGTCGGTGACGCCGTCTGCCGCTTCTAGGGCCGGTCGCCGCCGTACCGAGGAGGGGTATGCCGCCGCCGCCTGTGTTTTCTTCGTGTTGCCTGCCCCAGACTTCCGCTGTTCCAGCAGCTCGCCCCTGGACCGGCCGCCAGTACCAGGTTCCCGCTGGCTGCCGATGATTCTACGAGGCGATGGCTGGGCCTGCCGTACCTGTCTCTGATGTGGTTCCCGCTACTGGCTTGGCTGTCCCTTCTGTGTTTACCGCTGCCGCTGCAGTCCTGCCGATCCTGAGCTGGTTGTTGTTCCTGTCGCTCCTGGTTCCTGCGCCTGTCCATGCTGGTCCTGCCCATGGTGTGTCTTCCCAGTCCCAGGTCCTTCCGGACAGGTGCAGTCGGGCCGTGTTGCTTCGGCAATAGGCCCGACTCCGGCCTGGATGGAGGACCTGACGACTGTCGTGCGTGAGCTGACGAAGAAGAGGAAGGTGTCATCTTCGTCTTCGTCTGTTGCTGCCTCTTCCCTTCGACTTCTAAGGCCCATAAGCCGAAGAAGAAGAAGGCTGCCTCCCCCCCCTAAGAAGTCTCCTTCGGGAACTTCTAAGGGCCCGTCCCACCTCGGTGGGACGGGGGGTCCTTCTGCTGGTCCTCCTGCTCCTTCGGGAGCGGGGCCCGTCTCCCCTTCCGTAGGAAGAGATAGACGGGGACCAGAGGAGTATCGGTTAGCTCTGGTACTTCCTCGCCTGGTGCTAGCGGCGATGCCGCTACGCCAGGTTCCGGCTCGGTCTCTCGTTCGCGGGAGATCCCGAGTGTACGCTCTCCCTCGGGAGACCGTGCAGCCAAAGTTTCGGCGCCAGAGTTCGCTCGGCGCCAAGACCACGGCACGGAGCAGAAGGCTGGCGAGAACCGCTCAGGTGACTCTCGCCGAGGCCAGCGGCCGCTCTCGCAGCGGACCAGCTGGGTAACCGGGTTTTGGTATTCCCCCTAAGAAGACTCCTTCGGGAACTTCGAAGGGCTTGTCACACTCCGGTGTGACGGGGGGGTTCTTCTGCTGGTCCTCCTGTTCCTTCGGGAACGGGGCCCGTCTCCCCTTCTGAGAAGAAGAAGAAGACGGGGACCAAGGGCTGTGCTGGCTACCGCTGGTACACCCTCGCCTGGTCTTGGCAGCTCTTTGATGCTAAGCCAAGGTACCGGCTCGGTTATCGTCCGCCGAGAAGTTCCGAGTGTACGGTCTCCTTCGGGTGACCGTGCAGCCAAAGTTAAGACGCCTGAGTTCGCTCAGCGTCATGACCGAGGCACGGAGCAGAAGACTGTCGAGAGCCGCTCAGGTGACTCTCGCCAGGCCAGCGGCCGCTCTCGTAGCGACCAGCCGGTACCTCGGGTGGACGTGACGGTCTCTGACCGGCCACGGGTTGAGGCTGGGAAGGGGTCCCCCAGGTCCCCTCGACCGACGGTACCAGCCTCGGCTGGTACCAGCGGTTTGACGTGCCGCGAGGACGCTCACCGGTCTCACCGCGAAAGTGAGCTCTGCAGGTCACCTGACCGCCGCTCCCACAGGGACCGGGCGGATACGGTGACCAGCAGCAGCTCGTCTGACGCACGGGACCGGGGTCGACGTGCTCAGTCAAGCCGCTCGCCACAGGTGAGCGGCACGGCCAGGCCTGCAGATCGATCCCCACCGCGCGGTTGGTGATCGGCTGCAGCCCCCCACGTACGCTGGTCCTGCCAGCGAGCGGGGGGGAGCGTCAGGTCTGTCTCTCCACTACCTTCAACTTCCTCGGGCTACACCGGGAAGAGCGAGGTAGCTAGGAGTGATCGTGAGAGGTGCGCCGCTCACGATCCCTTCACGACGCCGCACGTGCCACGTATGGTCTTAGGACCAACCAGGACGTACGCGCAAGTGATTGGAGGCGACAGTTTTCAGAGAGGGGGAGGGGGGTAGCGTCAGTCTGTCTCCCTCCGATACCTTCAACTTCCTCGGCATACGCCAGGAAGAGCGAGGTATATAGAGTGATCGTGAGAGATGCGCCGCTCACGATCCCGTCACGACGCCGCACGTGCCAGGTATGGTCTTAGGACCAACCAGGACGTACGCGCAAGTGATTGGAGGCAACTGTCGGGGATCTGTTGCTGGTCCTTCTGCTGAAGGAGGAGGGTCCTGGGAGCTGCTCTTGTTGGAGGGACTGGATGGTCCTACTCCTCAAGACGCTGTAACTTCCGAGATTCAGAGTAACTTTGCCCAGGTTATTGCACTGATTCGTCAGCACAACGACCTGGGGGAAGGATCGCCGCTCCCACCAGCAGAGCCCATGTCTCTGCTCGAGTCGTTTTGGGGCCCGAGAGGGAACCCAAACCGACGGTGGGTTTGCCGCGATCGGAGCTTGCCGATCCTGTCTTGAACCAGAGTCTCTCGTCTCCGGACAAGAAGGCTCTCTCAGTTCTGGCCGGTCGATCAAGCTACTTCCACCTCCTCTACTGCGACAGCGGCGTTTCTACTGTCTTCGGACACCGTATTTAAATACTCCTTCGGTCCTCCTGAGAGGTTTCGACCTCGACGAGGACTGGAATGAGTCGGAGGACGGTATCGGCTCTCTCCTGTCAGGTGTCGATCAGCCCCACCCAGACGACGTTCACAGTGGCGGCAGACCCTTACCTACAGTGAGAGTTCGTAACCCTCCTCGGGGAAAACGTTTTCTCCTGACGATACGTTTTCCCAGACTCTGAGTGGCCATCGACGCAAGGCGATGGCTGCTCCTACTCTTCTCCAACTGCTAGTTCCACTGGGAAGGCGAGCGAGTATCCAATTCCTCCCCCATTCTCTCCTTACGGCTACGAGGGAAAGGGGAGGGATCCTACAGAGATTTCTCTGTAGGATTCCACGTTGGGCACTGCGCTACCGGGGGGACCTTCGGGTCCTACCTGACGTAAGCCCCGGTCGTTGAGGAGGGATCCTGCCCCATTCTCGATTTCTACGGGAATCGAGAGGACCACCAGCCGATATCGTTTGACGAATTCGGTGGGGGTTTCGCAGACTGCTTAGAATTCTACGGAATTTCTAGCGCATTCAGAGTGTTAGAGTTTCTTACGATCCCCAAACACTTAGGCGAGACCACGGTCCAAAGTGAGCGAGACGAGAATCCCCGATATGTTACACGATAATCGGGAAACCTCGCCTATGCTCGAATTCCTGGAATTTCTAGCATTAGGAAGAAGACTGCTGCTGAAAGAAGACTATCTCACAGTAGGCGACCAACCTGGAATAGAGAAGAACGGACGGGAATATCCAGTTTGGCTTGAACTATCGTCTTAGTATTCTGTTCACCATTGAAGCTTTCCTTCGAGGAAGACTTCTTCACTCTCTTTGATAGAGACCGAAGGTGGTCGATCTCCAATCCTTATTTTGTTTTCTTGAAGGAAAGAATTTAGGATGGAGATCGTTGTTCAGAATCCTACAAATATACTACGTATATTAACCTCGCGACATGATTCTGCTAAGCAGTTGAATGGTCCGAGGGGTAGGCGCATATCCTGGTTATTCTACGGCGGATTGCGACTTAGACGAAAAGTATTCTAATTGAACTGCAACTCGGGTTGCCTGCAACCTCCCAGGAGTTTCCAGTTTCAATTTTATATACTTATGGTGTTGTCACAACAACACCATTTAAGCTTTTATATTTACCGAAATTCATTTCGCATAAATATAATTGCTCGAGCATATCTTTTTATGCTCGGTGGTTCTAGCCGAACGCATTCCTTCGTGGAAAGGATTACTTGGCACTCAGAATGACGAGTGTCAGCGACAGCTACTGTGTATTGAATTGCCCGAGGCATTTCAGTACAGCTGCCGCTTTGAGATGGACGGTTGGTTAAGTCTTTCTCACCTGCTTTGATTGAATACCAACCGTATCTCTGCCCAACAATCACGGACTTAAGTCTCTGATTAACGGGGATTCTCGCATACATGAATGACCATCTACTGCTGTGACGTTAGTATTCATCGTCTTTGGTATTGCGAGAATTTTAAACAGAGATATCTTTTCGACTCTCATCTTTCTGTTTACCGCACGGTAACAGAATTCTGTAATAGTCTCTTGCTGCATCGTATATCGATAATGCGAATGATTTTTGCGGAATCTGAGTTTGTCCTCAAAATATCTTGTATTCGGAGGTGTGCAATTGTTCATTGTTCACCCCGGATTAGCAGATGTATTGAAAGACATCCCACACCTGCCAGCTCTACTTCCAAACGTTCAGCCCATGAGAAGCAGTTCTTCAGGCGGCTCTCCCCTGTGTTTCATTACTGAAGAACGCCCCGCTTTCATTGCACAACGGACAGCAATGAAATGGCGGTTAGCGTTTTCAGTCATTTGTAAGCACAGGTTTAGAATCTTGAGATTCCTTCTCTCGATTCAGCTAGAAGACGTAGGTTGCATTCATTGCCTACCTTCGTCTTCAACGTCACATAGTGTTGTTTCTCCTTAAGCTGAGATTCAACGTCTATGAGATTTTCTTGCCATCAGGGACCTCGGTCTTTTGAAGGCAATTGACTTTCGCCTTTTGAGCTTATGCATTAAGAGAATCATCGCCGCGCCGTCCGGCATCGGTGACTAACAAATATTTTATTTGTTTAGTCTCTCAGCATAACTCTTTAAAGGGCGAAGGTCACATGACTTACCCGGATGCTTGGACAACTTGCCTCTACTGATTCCAAACCAGTCAGTCGGCAGCTGTCAGAGCGCCCGAGTCAGTTACGAACTATGCTGTGGACTTAGTTCGGTTGTTCCAGAGCAATCATTACTTCGTCTTAATAGCTTGTCAGTATGAGTACTGTACATAACCAAAGTCGAGAAGAGGGATAGGTCATATGACTATCCCCTTCTTTTCGTCTTAGGTAACTGCATGACTTCTCTCGAGAAGTCAAGCACAAAGGGATGGGGATTTGTGATGCTCGATTTCGTACCGATCTTCGTAGCGAAGACTCAGAACCCTTCGGTAACTGACGATTGGTTCGAGTCCTTCACAATACCCTCCCTAATGGACTTCACCGCCTCCGATACGAAGGCTATGCTGCTTTGTCCTGTGAAGGCGCGACGGAGCTGTCTGAAGAAACTCGACACCCAGGATGAGTGTGGACGCCTCTTCATCATTCTCTCGCGTTCCGCAAGAACTTCTCCGTGGCGCAGGTAATGAAGGCAGGCGCCTGGTCCAACCGGACCGCCATGCACCTCCTTCTACCTTCGGGATATTGCCCACAGTTCCTTGGATCTTTTTCCTGGGAACCGGGTATGGTTGCTCAACACGTTGTGTAGTTAACCCAGACCCTCGCAGGCTGAACAGCATCGAGTCCTGGTGTGACCGTAAGAATGGATGAGGAATGAGAGTGTGACTGGCTCCTCTTCCCATCTTTTCCTCCCCTCTACCTCTGGGTAGAGGGACACGGTCGTCACCCTGCTGGGTAAGGACGAGATGCAGGTGAGCTACTCAATAGAGCACCATCCTATCCCTTTCAGTAGGGATAGGAGTAATATCCACCACTTCCTCCAACAAGGGGGAGGAAGTGGATGCCAATTTGAGACAAACCCATCATTTTATGATTGTCTCTTGCAAACAGGAACAAGTTCTTGCTTGCTGGTACGAAGAGATACGCTTGCCTCTCTCTTAGTACTTGGCCCAGAGGTCTGACCATTGATCCTGCGGTGCACACCCCGATCAATCGGACAGAGGTTTGGATCCCTCCCTTGCTCTTACGACCAGGGAGGCACTCCAGGGTTGGACGAACACCAGTCTGTTCACCAAAAAGACTCAGATTCCTCCCACCAAGAAGTGAGTCTTCCTATTGTTAAAGGACCGAGGGTTTGTATTACGTATCGGAACAAATGACAATTTGTCGAAAATTGCATTTTTCCTAACTATACAAACCTGAGGTCCTTTACATATAGTCCCACCTCATGCCACCCCTCACTCTGCAACTTTTTGCATGGGCCTAAAGCAAAAGTGATTCTTCACCGCCCGCGCGCACGATCGGACAAGCAGTTAACTACCGTTCTCCCCTTGTTCGAAGCTTACGACCGTCCCAGCTGCCGCTAGTTACCTTCCTATTGTTAAAGGACCTCAGGTTTGTATAGTTAGGAAAAATGCAATTTTCGACAAATTGTCATATTGTGCTAGAGACATCCAGTTTGTTGCAAAATGAAGTTAAATGATTGAATATTACTAGATGGTAAGAGTTTTAGCTTACAATTGCGTTTTACAACCATTTCTGTCAAGTCAAAGTTGACCAAAGGTTGAAGTTTTGGTACTTATCGTTAATTATATGAAAATATTTTAAAACTGATAAAAGTTACAACCATTGGTTCTTTTTTGTTGTATTCTACATGAAATTGCGCACATTTTCATATATAAAATTTTATGTAATGGTAATATAGAATGGTGTAAAAATTACAACAGTGACAAAATAATTTCTGAGATGTGTCGCTTATTCTTTTTAGTGCGAGAAGAAAGAAATTTGCAGTGCCTGAGTAACGTTGTAAATAAAACAACAGCTATATCCGTGAACTCCCAGCATCCCTCAAGGCACGTGATTCCAAATTTTTTGCTAAGTAGGCCTATAACTCTTTTTCCGCGAATATTTAAAAAACATTTTTTAGCATCGACGTATTTTACGTCAAATAACCCTCTTACGCCGACTGGACGTATTTTACGTCGACATTTTTTGTCTCCCGTGTGCCGACTGGACGTATTTTACGTCGACTTACAAAAGTTTTTTTAAAATTCGCGGAAAAATACTTATAGGCCTACCAGCCTAAAACTTTTGAATCACGCGCCTTGGGGGATGCTGGGAGTTCACGGATCAAGGTGTTTTGTTTACAATCGTTACGCAGGCACGCAAGCGCGAATTTCTCTCTTGCCGCACTAAAAAGTATCTGTGACACATCTCTGAAATTATTTTGTCACTTTGACATAATTTTTGTACCATTGTAAATTAGCCGATACATGAAGTATTATATATGAAAATGTGCGCATTTTTATGTAGAATACAACAATAAAATACTTATGATTGTAGCTTTTATCAGTTTTGAGATATTTTCATATAAATAACGATAATTGCCAAAATTTCAACCTTTGGTCAACTTTAACTCTACCGAAATGGTCGAAAAACGCAATTGTAAGCTAAAACGCTTATATTCTAGTAATATTCAAGCATTTACCTTCATTTTGCAACAAATTGGAAGTCTCTAGCACAATATTTCGATTTATGGTGAATTTATGAAAAAACTTTTTCCTTACGTCCGCGCGGTAACTCTTCCGAAAAAAATCATACATGCGATTGTGGTAATGTTTGGACCATTTTAAAATTAGCCGTTATATAAAGTTTTATATATGGAAATGTGCGCAATTTCATGCACAATACATCTAAAACAACCCATGGTTGTAGCTTTTATCAGTTTTGAGATATTTTCATATAAATAACGATAATTGCCAAAATTTCAACCTTCGGTCAACTTTGACTCTACCGAAATGGTCGAAAATCACAATTGTAAGCTAAAACGCTTATATTCTAGTAATATTCAAGCATTTACCTTCATTTTGCAACAAATTGGAAGTCTCTAGCACAATATTTCGATTTATGGTGAATTTATGAAAAAATAGCATTTTCTTTACGTCCGCGCGGTAACTCTTCCGAAAAAATCATACGTGCGATTGTGGTAATGTTTGCACCATTTTAAATTAGCCGTTACATAAAGTTTTATATATGAAAATGTGTGAAATTTCATTTAGAATACAACAAAAAATAATTGAAGGTTGTAGCTTTTCTCATTTTTGAAATGTTTGCATATAAATCACGATAAATAGAAAAAAAACCACGTTGGGTCAACTTTGACTACCGAAATGGTCGAAAAACGCAATTGTAAGCTAAAACTCTTACAGTCTAGTAATATTCAGTCATTTATCTTCATCTTGAAACAAATTGGAAGTCTCTAGCAAAATATTTAGATTTAAGGTGAATTTTTAAAAAAATCTTTCCTTCCCTCCGAGCGCGGATTCTCCGCCACAAATCTCCGAAATGCGTACGTACCATTCTCGGAATATTTGCTCCGTTTCATATTAGGCATTTCATAAAGTTTTATATATGAAAATGTGCACAATTTCATGTAGAATAAAACTAAAAATAGTTGAAGGTTGTAGTTTTTCTTATTTCCGAAATAATTGCATATAAAAAATATATATATAAAAAAATTCGACATTCGGTTAAGTTTAACTCGTCAGATATGGTCGAAAACTGCAATTGTAAGCTAATGCTCTTACAGTATAGTAATATTCAATCATTTGTCTTCATTTTGAAAGAAATTGGAAGTCTCTAGAACAATATTTAGATTTATGGTGAATTTTTGAAAAAAAAATATTTGTTTACATCCGCTCGTTACGAATTCATGCATTATTTTGTGATAATATTTTCTCTGTGTTGCTTTTATCGTTTTACAATGTGTTATATACCAAAATGATTGCAATTTAGTGTAAATTACAACGAAAAAAAAAGTAACTTGTTACCTTTAACGGTTTTGCGCACAGCGCGATTTGAATACAATTATATATGAAATTTCGTTTTTGCGCTATCATATATCGCATTATTTATATATGATAATGATAATTTTTTTCATTTCTGATGGTTGCATACTAAACTTCAGCCAATGACAAAAAAGGAGCCAAAAATGAACTCTTAATCTTGAAAACTAATCGCGCTGTGATTTTTTGAACAAAAAAAATTTTTCCGCTTCCGCGCTCACTCTGAAACACCTCCGGCACACGGGAGACAATTTTTTTTTTACCGCTTCAGCGTAAGAGGGTTAAGCACAGACAATTTTTGTTGACGTTAAATACGTCCAATAGTCGTTTAAGGGTTTTTTGGAGATCTGTTCAAATTTTGTACTCTGCTGATATGTCAACACTGAATTACTGATTTTGAATATTTTAACATAGTTGTAATCTTACCACGGGTACCTTCCTGAAGGCAGTTGTAATCTTACCATGGATACCTCCTTTAAGGCTTTGTGTAAACTTACTGTGTCTATATACTGCAAAAGAAAAATGCAGACTATAAATACTAGTTAATAGGATTTACATTTGTACATTTTCTAATAAAAAATTTGCTAGTCAAAAGTGGAGTGCATCTTTCAATGCCAGGAAATATGGTAACTAGGGCTGTCTTTACTTTTACCTATTTGTTTTTCCCCTTTCTGTCCTGATGTGTCTAAATGATGATAAGTTGAACTTAGCTGGCACTGAATATTATTTACATTAGCTTTATTATTTGAAGGATGTCAGTATTTGAAAGACAAAGGTCATCCAGTTTGGTTTGGTTTGGTCGGTTTTGATGGACAGATGGTTAATATTTTATCCAAGTGGATTTCCTGGAGAAGCAGTTTGTGAGATATAATAGCAATAAAGAATTTTTTTGTGGCAGCACTCTCTAGGGACCGGAGTCCCTCCTGGGATTCCTGGACAGATTATTTTAGAATTTGAAACAGCACAACAAATTAGATGTGACAAGGGTAACTGTGATTGATAAGTCCCTTAGTCGAAAGATTAAAGGCTCTGGTATTATATTGTTAAGGCAGTTTTAAAACAAATCCAGTCCAACAGACAAATAGTCATTGAGAACAGCCACAAAATAAATCAGTATCTTCAGTTATAAAAGAGAAAAAACACGACTTTCTAAATTGTGCAGAAAGAACCATTCAGACTTCCTGAAATCCTTCCTGATAAGAAATTATGTTAATCTTCCTGACAAAAGTTTACATCACTCTCAAGAATCATCACTTCTAGAGTACAATATTGTTCTTGACCTTAAGCCTTATGAAATTACAAGCAAATATCTAAATATATTTCAAATTGAAAATAGAGATCAAAATCACCAGAAAATTTGTTTAAATCAGAATCACTAGATCAATTATACTTTGGAAAATTTAAATATGTACCTAGGTAAATTAGGCGAGTTACGTTACATTCCTTGTGTGTCTGAGCACCCTCAGTGCAAACTGCTGGAAATATGGACCTACCATGTGAATCAGAATTCAGATAGAGATGAAGCAATTGCTCCATCACCAATAGCTATAATCTAAGCTACTTTCTTGCAAGTAAAAATTCAGTGAAACTTGTGGCTGCAGTGCAGGCCTTATAATATCATAGGACAACATTGGGATGTAACATAGGAGATGTTGGTAAATACAGTTAGATTTGATGTGATACAGAAAATAAACAGTGCAGTATTGGCTGAATTGGAATTGATAAAATGTGAAAATCTAGATATGATAATTCTTCAATTATCCAGATCGCCATCATCCAGAACTCGACATTATCTCTGGCTCATCTGGACTATGGCTGAAAAAACTATTCTCCTAGGGTTGGCAATGCTGCACAGCCTCATGAAAATTTTTTTAAAACTGCCCACACTCATAAATAGACTAAAACGGTTCTGGGAAGTGGAGAGTTCTGAGGGGTAGGGGAGGCCACGAGAAGTTTCCAGTGTGGGGAAGGGGGTTGTCATGTGGCTGGGAGCTGTGGGAGAGAAGGGCCAGTAAGGCTGTGTAGCAGAACTCACTCAGAGAAGGGGTTGTTTTGGGAGGTGGGTGGAGCTAGGGAGCAATTTCCCCTGCCTTGGGGGTTTTGGGGGGGTGGTGGGTTTGGGATACATTGTCGTATGGGTGAAGAGGGCTAGGTAGATGTTGGATCTGCTAGAGCTTGGTTTGTTTTTTGTTATGCTTATGATTTTTTTATTATTTTTACAACCCAAAAAGGTAAACTCACTATACTCTGTTTTTTTCTATCTGTGCAATCCGCCTGTGGTGTTTGCGTTTGGTAACACTGCATCTTGGGCTTTAGATAGTTACGCTATGTTTAAGTTTTAGGTAAATAAAAGGATATCTGGGTGTATATTTACAACTGAAAAGTCATTTAATAATTTACTGTATGCGAATTATACAGTTAATATTCGAAATAGGATATTGTTATTATTGTTGAATGTAAGCTGCCTTTTCGGGGTGGCGTAAGTATTTAAAGCAAGGATGCAGTGTTACCATACGCAAACACCACAGGTGGGTGAAAAGATGAAAAAAAAAACAGTATAGTGTGCATAGGGTACATACGTACACACACTCATTCGCTGACATTGTGAATTTGCTTAAACTTGTTTTGTTTTGTGTTTTTACATGTATGATTTAGTTTTTAAATAAAACTTGGAATAATCTCAACTATCTGTTGTGCTTTGAAAATTACAAGTCATGCTCATGAGCCAATGCCATTTTGTGTCTGGTGTTAATCACAATAAGAGGATCTTGATACATTAAGTATTATTAATACAGTAAATCCTGAGTTATCTGGCACTTAATTGTTTGACACACTCCCTTACCCAAGAACACCAGACCATACTGTAACCCTTCAGTTATCCAAATTAATAATAGAGTCAAAGGTCTGTCAGATATGGGGCAAAATCTGCTTAATTGCTATTAAAAAAATCTATGGGAGTTCAAGGGCAGCTCACCTAACCTTGTCATTACCACATAACCGTAAACAATCAGTATGCTTATAGACAACAACCATCACACTTTAACCCTAAGGGATGGATTAGATATATATCATGCACACACCCCCCAGACCAGGCAAACTTAAAGGTTGGCCAATTTAAGAAAAAAAATATAAGTGGAAAGAGGTTATGCAATAGTGTAAGAAAAAAATTCTAACAAATTTTCTCTACCTTCCACGGGAAGTAGAAAGTGACTATTTACAACTCTGTGTGGGTTCTCTTTTACAAGACACTCCTAAATTTTACAAAGTTTACATGTTTTTTCTAATAATTAATTTTATTGTACTTTGTAAAATTATAATTACAGCCCACATAATATCATATCATATATAAGAACTAAAATCAGTTACAAATTCTGAATATATTTGTGGTCAAATATTTATGAGACTTATGAGATGCAGTAACTTTTTGGCAGGTAAACATGTTTTTTCTAGTATTCTTATGCATAATTACAATTAAAGCTGACATACTATCATAAAAGATAAGAACTAAAACCAACAGCTATCCCTGGGTATATTTTTGAGTAAATAAATAAAAAGACATCATAGGACAGACAGCAGTGAAACATTTCCCACAAGTCTAAAATCATACTGAATGCTATCTCTGACTCCCGACTCCCCGAGCCAAGAAACCACAGTTGCCACAAGTCATTTATTGACAATGAAGTGCCCTGAACATCTTTTGTGCTAATTCATCCAAATTGTATGGCACCTAATATTGATACTCTGTGAGTTAGCCTGTCCACCACCCAAAACTGTTTGTGATATATGATGGTGCCTGTCCGTTAAGGGTTAAACTGAAAACTTCAAGCAAAAGGCAATTAGCTACCTTTTTTCCCCATGTTTGTAACAAAATGTACTGCATGAATACATTTTGAAAAAATGCCACCCCAATATATTCTCTTCCTTGTAAATAACAGTTCATTAGGCATATGTATAGCCTACTTGTGTTTACCCACAGCCTATCCTGTTTTGTAACGATTAATGTATTTTTATACAGCAACTTCTTTGTCAGTTGTTACCATATTATATTACCATGCACAAGATAAAATTATGTAGGCTGTGTTGAGCTATAGACCTAGGCTAGCCCAGGTGTTACACTCCTAGTATCCATTTGCAAAATTCAAATAGGCCATTACAGCTATATTTAAGATAATGGTTATGAAACTGTCATTTTACTTACAAAATCCATTTATGTTGATTGTTATAGTATGTATTGATACTGTTCAGTGTTTAATCTGTATAATACTCAGTGGCTAGTCTCTGGCATAGGTGTACATGCAGTCCCCAGTTATGGGGGGGGGTGGGGGGGGGGGATTGCAGTTTCTGTTCCCGAGTGTGCCAATAAGTGAAAAACGCCATTAACCAAAACTTGGCAATTTATCGCACTTATGGTGCCATAAGGCGGCACTTTATGGTGTTGATAACTGGAACTCAGCCTGTTATGGTACCATAAATAGCCAATTTTATGGTGCTAGATGAATACCATAAAACCGGATCGCCAATAACCAAGTCCGCTGATAACCGGGAACTGCCTGTATATTGAATTGTTCAGGCTATAGGTACGTATTTGTGCAGACACACATTATTACAATGGTCTATTTTATATTTTGATTTAATGACAGTGAGGGTGATAATATAGTGTATTATTTTACTAATACAGGCAGTCCCCAGTTATCGGTGGCCTCAGTTATCGGTGATTTAGTTTTATGGTGCATGTCTATCGCTGATTTCTGGTTATTGGCACCGATAATAGATAAATGGCCCCAATATATACCTAACAGGTGCCATTAAGGGTAATATAGTAAGCTAACTTTTAAATGAAATTACAGTAACTTTAATGTAATTTAATACTAAGAGAGTATGGTTAGGGTCATATATAGTGTTTAGATTCTAGAAATAAGCACTTATTAGCATTTTTAGAGACCTTACCAAACTTTTGTGAAAATTTGCCTTACACAAGGGGTCTGGGATCAAACCTTGCATAAGTGCAGGGTATGACTGTAATAGTATAAGACTGAATTTTTTGGGGGGCATTTTTCCATTACATTTATTCCATTGGATTCTTGTAGTACCTCATTTTGACCCATTGCCACTTGCATCAGATGTTTAGGACTGTTGCAAGTTTCAGTAATGCATAAATTATAAGTCAAGGGTATTAAAAGTATGCTCAACCTCCTCTATTTTATCCTGATATGAGGTCAACAATTTTACGATATTTCTTCCTACCCTTAGACAAGAAATTAATCTCCCAAGAATGTTGACAGTATTAAGTAAAACGCGCATAACTTTTTTGACAAGATAAATGTAGTAATAATAAGAAATCAGATATATAATATGTAAATATTGTAGGTTACCTTGCATTGTAACTCATTGTTCACCAAAATTGTCAGAAATGCATAATTCTCTCTCTCTCTCTCTCTCTCTCTCTCTCTCTCTCGAAGTTGATAAATCATCCAGTAACTATTTTTTCTCTGGTCAAACACATTGTCATCCTTGTTTTTGTTATTGTTCCCTTTTGTGCATGTTAGCAATTGCCCTTCTTTGTGTTGAAAATAAATAACTTTTTTCCTCTTTTTTTTTGTACAGTGCCTTAAGGATGACATAAGCATCAGGAAGTCAGTAGTCCAGGGAACTGTAGGTGTTGGTATACACCGAAAAATTTGCATTGCTACGTGTATCGACAGTCATAATAAGAAAAAGTAAGTAATATATTTGAGAGTATACAGTGTTCCCCCTGTATACGCGTTCTCTGGATTCGTGGACTCACTGATTCGCGGATTTCTCTCTGGACCCTATCTACCCACTATTTGCAGGGGATTCTCCTATTCACGGGATTTTCCGGCGAAAATCACCGCCAATTAGTGTATTTTGATGTTATTTTCATGACTAAATGCATTTTTATGGTACAAAAATGATTTACTAATTTTCAAATATTAATACTGATTAATGAAAATTCTTCCCTTCGTCTTTTTCTGTATCAATTTCCTTACCTTCTCGTAACTCCAGTGACGCTCGGACCTGGGAAACTGCCATACAATGGTCAACAAATTTAATGGTTTTATGCTCTCTCTCTCTCTCTCTCTCTCTCTCTCTCTCTCTCTCTCTCTCTCTCTGAGGATATTCTTTTTATGGTACATGACATGCATGTAATGATTTTATTATTATTAATATTTTCAAATAATAATACTATATGTGTAATAATAATACTATAAATGTAATTACAAAATTCATATGTGAGTATTTTAAATACAATAATCTTTCCATTTCACTCTTTTAAATACTGTAAGGACAATCTCTCTCTCTCTCTCTCTCTCTCTCTCTCTCTCTCTCTCTCTCTCTCTCTCTCTCTCTCTCTCTCTCTCTCTTGGCTGTAAGTGTTAGAAGTACGTACGTACGTATATATATTTTGGGTGTTTCTCTCTCTCTCTCTCTCTCTCTCTCTCTCTCTCTCTCAGCAAAAGAATTGATATACAGATAAACATAACTTTTCAGTCCTCTCTTTCTCCCTTCTATGGAATAGATATGTGTATTTATGGGAGGGGAAATAAGTGTTGCCTATAGAAGTTCATTTCAATCTATTGGTATCGTAAGGAGTTATTATCTCTCTAACTATTCGCGGGTTTGCGCTATTTGTGGGGGGGGTCCCTGGTACACATCCCCCACGAATACGGGGGGAACACTGTATATGGTATTAGTATTTGGAATGAATCTTAAGTATTTTTGAAATTAGCTTGTATCTTTGCTCCATTAGATGTGATCAGCATACAGATAAAAGAAGTAATTCTTGACTAACCCACTAGGACTGTCTCTGTAATCTGTTTCTCACTAGGTGGCATTGGAATGTTTACTTGTTCATATACGAAACGAACCTTCGGTCTTAACATTAGGATTTACTAGCGCCAAGCTGGAAACCGGTGAAATTAAAATTAAACTTGTGAGATCCAGGGACTATTGGCATCTATACCAGGTCATGGGGCATATGTTACCCAGAATGCCCTTAGCATCCTGTGACCCACCAGTTATCTTTCTACCACCTTTAAGATAGGATGTGTTTACTGTCTATCTGTTTAAAGCTGGTTTTAGTTTGCCCGTTTTTATCCATTTCACTTTCATTTTTCTTATTAATTCTCTTTCTCTTAGTGTGCTCAGTGTGGATGTGAGCTGTAAGAGTGTGTAAGTGGTGAGACGGATCCTCATCTAACGTGTAGTAGGTGCAGAGAAAGTGTATGTACGATTACTAATCCTTATTCTGTTTGTCGCGGTTGGTCGGTGGAACAGTGGAGGAAGTTTTATGAGAAAGGCCAGTACAAAAGAAAGGAGTCGACGCCATCTTTGAATGACCAAGCGTTGCCGGCTTCTTTTGTAGCGGCAATACACCAGACAGCTCCATATGTTTCGCCACCTGCCTTTGACTTTGGTTTGTCCCTTACCCCTTCGGTTTCTCCTAGCGGTTCATTATCGGAAACTCCAGGAGGGGTTTTGTGTAATTTTATGCATAATATTTACGCTCCGTTGTTCCCAGCCGGGGTGGGGGAGAGAGAATTGCCATCTTTGTTCCAGGTGTTGGTTCCCGACGCAAACAGGATGGATGGGAAGGTACATGGGCAGCGCTAGGCCTACCAGGCGTACCAACCTTGGAAGGTTTGCTGTCGCATTATATGGCATCACAATTCCAGCAGAGTCTGGCAGCGTTGAATATTCCTCATCCCCCGGCTTGCACTTTATGGGAAATAATGCCGCGGCCACGCCAACAACTTCAATGTTTACGGCGATACAGAACGTTGGAGGTAGTTTTGCTGCAAACGCAGGGATGCCAGCAGCAGCCGCCCAGTCTCTCCCTACAAGATTGGTGACGTAACAACCGATGTCACACACCGACATGGCAGACGCGATGACGTCACAGCCTAATGCTTCTCGGTCTACTTCGCTGCCTCCGGACCTAAATACGCTTTCTGACTTGGTAGCACACACTGTAATGAAGAAATTACAGGATCTAGAGAAGAAAATTAATAAGAAAGACAAAAAGAAAATGCGTGATACGTCTTCTTCTTCGTCTTCTTCCTCTAGCTCGGCGTCATTGCTAAATTCGATGTCGTCACGGCGTGTACCAGTCAAGCGTTGGAGGATACGGGATTTCGTGACTGATCCTCGGGCCAAGAGGAGAAGAGTGAATTCTTCATCATCTTCGGGCCAGGACTGTCACATCCCAGTCAGCAAGAAAGGCAAGAAGTCAGTGGCTGGTAAGCTCAAAGCTAGCGGACGAAGCCATTTACAAGAGTCCGAACGAGCGAGTGAGTCGACGGTCGCTGGGCTAGTGGCCGACGCGGAGTTGCCAGTAGAGACTACAAAGAGTCTAAGAAAGACTACAATGTCATTGGCGAAATCGACGTTTGGGGCGAAAAGTGCAGCAAAGGATGGAGCACAGATACCGGTTTCGCCGGTAAGATCGTTTAAAATACGGAGGAAAGATGAAAAGGCTCCTATTAAAAGAACGAAGAATAGTGAGTTGGCAACCTCGTCTGATACATTGGTGGAAGGCATTGTCCGCCTCGATGAAGGATTGAGGCAATTGTATTGTACACTAAATTGCGATCATTTTGGTATATAACACATTGTAAAACGATCAAGGCAACACAGAGAAAATATTACCACAAAATGATGCATGAATTTGTAATGCGCTTACGTAAAAAAATGTTTTTTCAAAAATTCACCATAAATCGAAATATTGTTGTAGAGACTTCCAATTTGTTTCAAAATAAAGATAAATGATTGAATATCACTATACTGTAAGAGTTTTAGCTTACAATTGCATTTTTCGACCATTTAGGTCGAGTTAAAGTTGACCGAATGTAAATTTTTTTTTATTTATCGTTATTTATATGCAAATATTTCAAAAATCAGAAAAGCTACGACCTTCAATTATTTTTTGTTGTATTCTACATAGTATTGCACACATTTTCATATATAAAACTATGAAACGGCTAATTTGAAATGGAGCAAATATTACGAGAATGCGAAGTAAGCATTTCGGAGATTTGCGGCATGAAAAGCTACGACCTTTAATTATTTGTTGTTGTATTCTACATGAAATTGCGCACATTTTCATATATAAAACTATATAACGGCTAATATGAAACGGAGCAAATATTACGAGAATGCGAAGTAAACGTTTCGGAGATTTGCGGCGGAGAATCCGCGCGCTAAGGGAAAGGAATTTTTTTTTTTTTAATTCACCATAAATCGAAATATTGTGCTACATATTTTGAATTTGTTTCAAAATGAAGATAAATGATTGAAGATTACTAGACTGTAAGAGTTTTAGCTTACAATTGCGTTTTTCGGCCATTTTGGTAGTCAAAGTTGATCGAACTTCGATTTTTTCTATTTATCGTGATTTATATGCAAATATTTCAAAAATGAGAAAAGCTACGACCTTCAATTAGTTTTTGTTGTATTCTACATGAAATTGCGCACATTCTCATATAAAAAAACTCTATATAACGGCTAATATGAAACGGATCAAATATTACGAGAATGTGATGTAAGCATTTCGGAGATATCCGGTGGAAAATCCGCACACGGCAGCCCATCAGCAGTAAGGGCAGACGTCTCCCTCCTCCACCTGTACCTCGTCATATCGAGAGGAAAAAAATGCAAGACTCTTCAATGGAGAGGGAGAAAACAAGGAATAATATATATATATATATATATATATATATATATATATATATATATATCATACATACAATACCATACATACATAAATACATACATACATATATATACATAAACATACATACATACATAATACCTAACATACATAAAAATACATACATACATACAGGGGTTGTCCTCGAGTACGACGTTGATCCGCTCTGAGATGCGTCGTAACACGATTTTCAGGCGTAAGTCGGAACATTGAAAAATACACATGATTAAGGTAAATACCTATCAATAACAACGAGAGAAACAATTCCTTACCTTTATTAATTTGATTGGCTTGCACACTGGAGAGGAAGCTGCGGTGCTGGAGAGACTGGGGAGGTTAGTGAAGAGAAAAGAACCTCCAGAAGTTGCACCAATAACCTTTCCATTCAATTATTAGACCACCTACGCTGCTTAGTTATCACTGTCGCTTTCATAGGAGCAGATCCCTTTCACATGTTCAACGATGCGCTTCTTTATCTTGATAATGGTAGCAACGGTCGAACGGCTAAGGCCAAGCGAGCGGCCAATGTTTGTTGGCGTTTCTTCCTCCCTTCTCAGATCGCTTTATAATGTCCACTTTAATTTCCATGGTGATGGCCTATCTTTTCTTCGATGCACTACCATCAGAAGAGTCGCCTTGCGCTTGGGAGCCATAACAAAGAGCAAAAAGTTACAAAAACGATACAACACGAGGGAGAGAGAGGCAGTGTAAACAACCAAAATGGCGTATGGGCGAGGAATGAGCGTAGCGAAGCGACGCCGTCCTCTCCCCCACAAAGCTATTCTTCCGCCGTGCGCCCGGAACTAGTTCGCGTTTGTTACGTTGCTTACGACGCTAAAACCGCGTAAGAGGAACGACGCACAATATTTTATTTTTTATTTTTATTTTTGGAGGGGGCGCGTTCGTAACCACGAAACACGTAAGTCGAGACCGGCGTAACCCGAGGACTTACTGTATATATATATATATATATATATATATATATATATATATATATATATATATATATATTATAAACATACATAACATACATACATACATACATACATACATACACATACAGGGGGGTCCTCGAGTTACGCGTGATCCGTTCTTAAGATGCGTCGTAACACGATTTTTCAGCGTAAGTCGGAACATTGAAAAATACCACATGATTTAATGTAAATACCTATCAATAACAACGAGGAGAACAATTCCTTACCTTTATTAATTTGATTGGCTTGCACACTGGAGAGGAAGCTGCGGTGCTGGAGAGACTGGGGGAGGTTAGTGAAGAGAAAAAGAACCCTCCAGAAGTTGCACAATAACCTTTCCATTTCAATATTATTAGACCACTACGCTGCTTAGTTATCACTGTCGCTTTCATAGGAGCAGATCCTTTCACATGTTCAACGATGCGCTCTTTATCTTTGATAATGGTAGCAACGGTCGAACGGCTAAGGCCAAGCGAGTCGCAATGTTTGTTGGCGTTTCTCCCTTCTCAGATCGCTTTATAATGTCCACTTTAATTTCCATGTGATTGGGCCTATCTTTTCTTCGATGCACTACATCAGAAGAGTCCGCCTTGCGCTTGGGAGCCATAACAAAGAGCACAAAAAGTTACAAAAACGATACAACACGAGGGAGAGAGAGGCCAGTGTAAACAAACAAAATGGCGTATGGGCGAGGAATGAGCGTAGCGAAGCGACGCCGTCCTCTCCCCCACCAAAGCGTATTCTTCCGCCGTGCCCGGCGCCGGAACTAGTTTCGCGTTGTTTACGTTGCTTACGAACGCTCCCAAAACGCGTAAGACGGAACGACGCAAAAATATTCATTTTTTTATATTTTATGGGGGGCGCGTTCGTAAAACCACGAAACATCGTAGCGAGACGGCGTAACCCGAGGACTTACGTGTAATATATATATTATATTATATATATAGAATATATATATATATATATATATATATATATATATATATATATATATATATACATACATATACATTACATACATACATACATACACATACATACATACATAAATACATAAATACATAACACAGGGGGTCCTCGAGTTACGACGTTGATCCGTTCTTAAGATGCGTCGTAACACGATTTTCAGCGTAAGTCGGAACATTGAAAAATACCACATGATTAATTGTAAATACCTATCAATAACAACGAGAGAACAATTCCTTACCTTATTAATTGATGGCTTGCACACTGGAGAGGAAGTGCGGTGCTGGAGAGACTGGGGGAGGTTAGTGAAGAGAAAAAGAACCTCCAGAAGTTGCACCAATAACCTTTCATTTCAATTATTAGAACCACTACGCTGCTTAGTTGTCACTGTCGCTTTCATAGGAGCAGATCCTTTCACATGTTCAACGATGCGCTCTTTACTTTTGATAATGGTAGCAACGGTCGAACGGCTAAGGCCAAGCGAGCGGCCAATGTTTGTTGGCGTTTCTCCCTTCTCAGATCGCTTTATAATGTCCACTTTAATTTCCATGGTGATGGCCTATCTTTTCTTCGATGCACTACCATCAGAAGAGTCGCCTTGCGCTTGGGAGCCATAACAAAGAGCAAAAAGTTACAAAAACGATACAACACGAGGGAGAGAGAGGCAGTGTAAACAACCAAAATGGCGTATGGGTAGGATGAGCGTAGCGAAGCGACGCCGTCCTCTCCCCCACAAAGCGTATTCTTCCGCCGTGCGCCCGGAACTAGTTCGCGTTTGTTTACGTTGCTTACGACGCTAAATCCGCGTAAAGACGGAACGACCGCAAAAATATTATTTTTTATATTTTTTATGGGGGCGCGTTCGTAACCCACGAAACATCGTAAGTCGAGACCGGCGTAACCCGAGGACGTACTGTGTAGATAAGATATAAGAGAGATATGATAAGATATATGACAGAGTAGATAGTAGTATATGATAGGGGATATAGATGGAGAGGGATATGAGGAATAGATAAGGATAGAGAAATATAGAGATATATATAGAGAGAGAGAGAATATAGCTTGATCTAGGGGGAGGATAGAGAGACTATATAATGTGTAGAGTACGAGTATAGATGATACGAGAGTTAGATAGAGAGTATAGTAATAGATTAGAGAGATAGAGCTACATAGAGGATAGACAGAATATATTAGAATTAGAATATTAGAGAGAATAGAGAAGAGAGAGATGGGAGGAGCGAGAGATACGTATATTAGAGAATAGAGGGAGAGAGAGATACGAGATAGAGCTTAAGAGAGAGAGGATAGAGCTGAAAGAGAGATAGAGGGATGAGAAGGATGAGCTAGAGAGACGAAGAGATATAGAGAGATAGGGAGATAGAAATATATAGAGAGAGTATAGAGAGGCGATGAGGAGAGAGCCGACATAGAGAAGAGAAAGAGAGAGAGAGTAGAGAGGAAAGACAGAGATAGGATAGACGAGAGAGAGATAGACGAGTAGAGAGAGAGAGAGGGAGGATAGTAGAGATAGAGAGCAAGAGAGAGAGGAGAGAGAGACAGAGAGAGAGAGAGAGAGGTAGAAGAGATAGAGACTATGGAGAGAGTATCAGAATAGAGGATAGAGAAGTAAGGAGGAGAAGATATATATTAGCTATAGATAGATTACAGGAGAATAGAGATAGATAGATTATGACAATAGCAAGAATATATGATACGTATATAAGAGAGGAGCAGACGATTAGAATATATATATATATATGATGAATAGCATGAGAGAGATATGACAGTATGGTTTTTGGAAGAAAGTGGAGAAGAGAATATAAGAGCGTATCGATAGAGAGAGAAGATAAATCAGATAGATTAGACGATAGAGAGATATGATAATAAAGAACAGAGGATATAAGATATATATATATACATAGAGTATATTATAAGAGAGATATATAGATATAGCTAGATATAAGGATAGAACAGATGAGTATAATCTATTACAGTCTAGATACAGATCTAGATATATACATAGAGACATATATATATATAGATATACATTATGAGAGAGGATAAATGATACATCGATGTATATGAATATACATATGTATAGATAGACAGATATGAGCTAGATTCAGAAGAATAGACAGAATTACATTATTAGATACAGATAGTGGATATACATGCGATAGAATAGTACATTATAGATACATAGATTACATATATGAGATATAGAATACATACAATAATAGATATAAAGACATAGATAATTAACATATACATATATAATATATATACATAGATATAGATACTAGTGCATATTATATATAAATATTATACCTATTGAAGATATACATTATATATATATACCCTACATTATTATACCAGATTATATAGATATATAGAGAGGATACCGAAGATTAAATAGACGAGAGACAGGATAGTATAATATACATATATAGAATACAGTTACCATATATATATATATACATACGATAGATACATATAGATAGATATATATGTAGATATATAGACATATAGAGTATATTGATATATATAGATAGATATATATAGACAGAGATAAATAGTATACATAGAGATGATAGGACATGAGATATAGATATAGAGATAGATAATATGAAATAGATATATACATAAGATATATATGATACAGATAATATATATACCAGATCATAGGATATAAGTACAGATAATTGAGATATAGATACTAGAGATTTTAATTTTTTATTAGATAGACATATAGATATAGAAGATAACATAGATATATCGAGTACATATAGAGTATAGATATAGAGACTATGACAGGTGAGATAAGATAATATAAAAAGATATATTATATATAGATATATATATATAGATACATATAAAGAGACATATATGAGTACAGAGAGATAGATATATAGTTAGATACATAGAGAATTAATATAAATATAAATACTAGAGATATATACAGATTATAGTATTATAATAGAGAGTAATATATATATATATAATATATATATATACATATATAGATAGAGAAATAAATAAATATATTAAAATTTCATAATAATATATAATAATTAATACATAATTAATATATTATATACATATATTATATATAATATAATATATATATAAAATAGAGAATACATCGATATCATAGAATATATATATATACATATAAATATTAAAATATTATAAAATATATATTATATATATATCTATATATATAGAGATATATACATAATATATATATATACATATGATATATCATATAGATATGATAGACAAATAATATATATATATAGATATAGATATATATATAGATATACATAGATATATATAGATAGATATATCATATATATATATATATATATAGATATAGATATAATAGGATATATATATATAGATAATACATTATATATATAGATATATATATTATATATATATATATACATAATTATATATAATAATATAAATATATATATATATAGATATATAACATATATATATATAGAGATATACATATATATATATATATATATATATAGATATATATAGGATACAGAGAGATATATATATATAGATCATGATATAGAGATATAGATACATAGATATATATTATCTTATAGATATATAGATATATATATATATGACATATATATAATATATATAAGGATATAGATATATATATAACATATATAATATATATATATAGTATATATATAGATATAGGATATATATGATATAGATATATATTAGATATATATATAGTATATATATAAATATATATAGATATATAGATATATATATATAGAATATAATATATATAGATATAGATATATATATAGATATATAATTATTATTAATATAATTTATAATATAAATATAATTATATATGATATAGATATAATATAAGATAGAGATATATATATAGATATAGATATATATATAATAGATAGAGATATATATATATATAGACAGAGAGAGATACACATTATAGAGTATATATTTATAGAATATTATAATTATATATTATATTAGTAGATAAGATTATATAGATAGACCATATATAGATATATATAGATACATAATATATAATAAAATATATATATATATATGATATACTATATATATAGATATATAGTCTATAATTTGAAATTTAAAAAAAACATATATTATAGAGATAGATAGATAGATATATGATAGATATATATAGATATATAATATATATATAGACTAGTATATATAGATATATAGAGATATATATATAGATATATAATAGAGAGATATAGATATATATAATATATATATATATATAGTATATAGATACATATATATAGAGATATAAGATATAATGATATATACATAGATATATATATATATATACATAATATATATATATATATATATATATATATACATATATATATACATCATATATAACATATATATATATATATATACCTAGAGAGATATATATATATGATATATATATATATATATATATATATACATATATTATATATATATATATATAGATATAATATATATATATATATATACCTATATATACATATATATAGATATATATAATATACTATATAGATATATATATATATATATACGATATATATATATATATAGATATATATATATACAGATATATATATATATATATATATATAGATATATATATATATGATATAATATATATATATATATATTATACGATATATATATATAATATATATTTTTATATATAGATATATATATTATATTATATATAGATATATATATAAAAATATATTATATATATATAATATCATATAGATATATATATATACATATATATATATAGCAATATATATATATAGATATATATATAGATATAAGATTATATATATAGATAATTATAGATATAATATAGATATATATATATAGAATATATAAATATAGATTACATATATATATATATATAGATATATATATAGATAAGATATAAGATATATAGATATATATATATATATATATATGATATATATATATCTATTATAATATAAGATATAGATATATATATCATAGATATATACTAGATATATATATGTATAGATTATATATATATAGATAGATATATTATATATATATATAGATATATATATTATGATTATATATATATATAGATATATATAAAAAGACATAGATTATATATATAGATATAGATATATATATATCAGATATAGATACATATATATATACATAATATATAGATATATATATACTATATAGATATCATATATAGATATATACATATATATATATACATAATATATATATATATGATATATATGGATATAGATATCATAATATATATATATATATATGAGATATATATATATATATATAGATATATATAGCTAATTATATTATAATATATATTATTTATGTATGTATGATGGTATGTATGTATATATATATATATATATATATTATATATATATGTAGATATATATATATATATATATATATATATATATATATGTATATATATATATATGTATATAATATATACTATGTTATCTATAGTATATATATATATAACTATATATTATATATTATAATAGTTATAATAATATAAATATATATAATATATATATATATATATATATATATCTATGTATATATATATATATATATATATATATATAATATACATATATGTATATATATATATATATATATATATATATATATATGTATATATGTATATATATATATATATATATGTATATATATATATATATATATATATATATATATAATGTGTAGTGTGGTTATTTCAATGCCAAGGATGGTTCTTGAGAAGGTATAATTCTTTATTAAACTCTTGTGACACTATAAAGAACAATCTTGAAGTACTATTACCAAGTCCTTAGTTGACTTTAATATACGTACGTACACTAATATGTAGTACTACACTTAATCCTTAGGTTAGATTATACACTAAACACTATTACATGTATAGTAGTACACTAATCCTTTGGTAGATCCTGGAGTACACTAAAATCCCAGTCTGGTAGCTCTGGAAGGTAAAAGTATAACACAATTAGTACAAAATACTACACAAAGTCCTGAATGCAATATGTAAATTATAGATATTAAGAGTAAAAGAGTTAATGTATGTTAATTAATTCCTTACTTTTAGTTTATAATTCCTTACTTTGAGTTATATCAAGAGTAAAAAAGTTAATGTATGTGAATTAATTCCTACTTTTAGTTTAAATTTGTCGTTCAACGTAACCCTGGATGCACAAAGTCTTATGTGGCCCCATAGCCTACATCATTCAGGGGGTTCTGGAATGTACAAAAAATAATTAGTATGTCAGTAAGTACTCTATGCATAGTAAGTTACATACAGTAATATGCACCATACAGTGGTTTTAATATCACATATATAACATGTATAAAACTTAGTTAATGATGTAATTAATTCCTTACTTTTAGTTTAAATTTGTCGTTCAACGTAACCCTGGATGCACAAAGTCTTATGTGGCCCATAGCCTACATCATTCAGGGGGTTCTGGAATGTACAAAAGATAATTTTGTCAGTAAGTACTCTATGCATAGTAAGTTACATACAGTAATATGCACCATACAGTGGTTTAATATCAAACTGGTATGCATGTTGTAAATGATTGGTCTACACCCCTGTTCAGCAGGGAGTGTACGTAATTCCATGAGGGACCTTGATCACTTATACCCATGTGAGAGATCTTGGTCACTTTTTTTTTAGTATAAAACTTACTTAATGTATGTTAATTACTACTATGTATAATTCCTTACTTTAGTACTGTAGTAGTTTACTGTTGTCGTGCTATGTTATGTAGTAGTAGTAACCCTGGACAAAGTTTTATGTGGCCCCATAGCCTGCATCATGGAGGGGGTGGTCCTGGTTTTTTTTTTTTTCTGGAATGTACCAAAAAAGTATCAAAGTGAGTCATGTATTTATGTTTAGTAAGTTACATACAGTAACCCATACGTACAGTGGTTTATAACATGTAGTACATAATCAAACTTGGTTGGAAATTCCTGTAAAAAAAAGTTATGTACGTATGTAATACTACTGTATGTAAAAACCTTACTGTTCATACTTTGTTACACTACATGTTACATTTGATAAGTATACTTTCCTGAAGGGTTTTTCCATCCCAAACCAAATGGTGCTTCTACTTGTAGTTATCCCTTGATGACACTTGTAGTAATTTGTTAGTAACAACCTGGAGTTGTGTGAAAAATGGTTGGTTCTGGAAGGAAAAAAAGTAACAAAATTAGTGTACAAAATATACACTACAGAAAGCTGTGAATGCAATATGTTAATATGTAGATATATCAAGAGTACTAAAAGAGTTAATGTATGTTAATTAATTCCTTACTTTTAGTTTAAAGTTGTCGTTCAATGTAACCTTGGATGGACAAAGTCTTATGTGGCCCCATAGCCTACATCATTCAGGGGACTCTGGAATGTACAAAAAATAATTTTGTCAGTAAGTCCTCTATGCAGAGTAAGTTACATACAGTAATATGCACCATACATGGGTTTAATATCACATATAACATGTAGTATAAAACTTAATTTAGAAATTCCTTACATAACTTACCAACTTTTAGTGAGTCTCAAAGCTGTTACCTAGGTTGTGGGAGATGGAGGTGGAGGTGTAGAGCATTCATGATAAGGATGCATTCCAAACCTAACTTTAGTGTGCTTTATCACAGATAACAGGCTAGGATGATGGGCAGTCTGGAATGAAGAAATGATATTAAAGGACAGTATGTAACCACTTAGGTGTACAAAATTTATTGTACGTATGCAAACATTAAACACAACTGAGAATTCCTTACCTTCAGCAAAATGAAGACATGTAGGCTATGTAGAGGTCTGGTTATGTAAGTCACAGGTGCATGCCCCAGTCCCCCCCCCCCCCCCCCCCCCCTGGAAAATGATAATGTGAATACATTATGATTTATAAGTTTAATGTGTACAGTACATTAAAACAATGTTATTACATATGTAATAATTAAAAAACATTAATAAAAAAAAATAAAACCTACCAAACCCTTCTAGTGATTGGCTTGCTTACTGGGTGGGCATATGGTAGATGAGTGGGTGGCTGGGCTATGGAGTAGGATGGGCAGGTGCTTGGGAGTCTGGAATGATAAAAAATATATAAAATGATAGAGTTACTACTGTAACTACTGCACATGTTATTTCTGTTTGACCCAAAATATGTTAGTGTGTAATACGTATGTACATATAAAAAAAAAATGAAAGAATTCTTTTACCTGAAAGGAATGGGAGAGGTGATACTACTCGTATCAACTGATTTGGGCTCTGGAGATGGTGATACTACTCGTATCAACTGATGAGGGAACATCTAGATCTGGAAAGAGATGAGAGGTACATAAATATATAAGGTGGATGTAATTGTAGCATATGTATCACTTTTAATGAAAATTTCTATTAGCAATTTATCCATTTTATACAAATTTGTTAAGGATTCCTTACCTGATGAATAGGGCGAGGCATCAAAACCATGGAAAGGCTCAGGGTCATCTGGGTCGCTGTCACTATCAAAGGGGTCTGAAATGAAAAAAAAAAAATAATAAGGTTATGCAACATCAGACACATTGTACCACTATGTAAGTTAGTGTACGTATGTATGTAGAGGGTGTAAACAATTTCCAACATGAAAATGGAAAAATGAAACATTGCTTACCTGATTGTACACGTACAGGTGGAAGGGCGCACCAGAGGGTCCAGGTACAGGGGATCTGGAACTGTCACAGGTAGTACAGGGAGATCTGGAACTGTCACAGGTAGTACGGGAGATCTGGAACTGTCACAGGTAGTACAGGGGGATCTGGAACTGTCACCACTTCTGCAATAAAATTACAAATGATGAAAATTAATGAAGTTACAATTTACTCTTACATTTAGTTGTTACATTAAAAAATTAACACATGTTTTAATATGTACACTATGTAAACACATAAATTAGTAAAACAGTTCAGAATTCCTTACCAGGACTAGGAGTGGGAGGTGGTGGTACTGGAGACTTGTGAAAGAAAGTGTCAAGCCTGGACTGCACACTTCTCTTCGTCTGCTTCTCCATTCAGGGTCTCCTTGTAGAAAGTTACTAAGTCTAACATTCCACGTTTTATTTTGTCAAACCTGGCAACGTTAGGGTCTTCTGCCTCAAAAGAAGCCAAGGCTCTCTCCAGATGAGTAAAACCCTCTGACAAGCCTTTCACAGTTAATGACCTGGGTTTTGGCTCTGGTGCCGCCTCCTCTTCCTCAATCATTTGCTGTTCAAGTTCAAGTAAGTCCTCTGCAGACAATTCCTCTCCATGGGAAGACCAGCAGCTCTGTTACATCATCAGGTTCAAGATCTAGTTTCAGCCTCTTGCTTAGCCCTACGATCTTCCTCGTCACAGTCTCGACGTCTTCTGCCTGGTCAAAGCCTTCAAAACTGTGCACAAACTGTGGACACAGTTCTTCCAGGCCCCATTTAAAGTGGTCGTCTTCACCTCGTCCCAAGCACTTGCAATATTTTCACTGCATCAGCAATGTTGTAGCCCTTCCAGAATGCTTCAGTGTCAACTCCTTGTTAGCTTCTATGGCCCTCAAAGCAAAACGTATGGTCCTTCTAAGGTAGTAAGCCTTGAATTAGCTATTACTCCCTGGTCCCATTGGCTGTATCAGCGATGTGGTATTGGGTGGGAGGTACACCACCTTCACATTAGGGTGCATGTCGCTCAAATTTGAAGGGTGACCAGGGGCATTGTCCAGGACTAAGAGGGCCTTAAAAGGCAGACCCTTCGAAGTCAAATACCGTTCCACTGCTGGCACGAAATGGTCATTGAACCAATCTTCGAAGACCATCAAGGTAACCCAAGCCTTCTTGTTTGATTTCCAAATCACAGGGAGTTGACTCTTGAAAATGCCCTTGAATGCCCTGGGATTCTCGGCCAAATACACCAGCAAGGGCTTCAGTTTCAAATCGCCACTTGCATTGGCCCCCAAACAGCAAAGTCAGTCGCTTCCTTTCCAGCTTTATGGCCAGGTGCTGACTTCTTCCTCCTTGGAAAGGTACGTTCGATTTGGCATTCTTTTCCAAAATAATTCCAGTCCATCCATCATTAAAGACTTGGTCAGCCGTGTAACCACCATCTTAATTATCTCAGCCAAACCACCTGGAAAACTTTCTGCTGCTTCGCTATCAGCACTAGCAGCTTTCACCTTGCAGCTTCACATTATGCAAATTTGCACGAGCCTTAAAACGGTTAAACCAACCTCTACTCGCGGAAAATTCACCACCACCACTGCCTTCGCCAAACTTTTTCACTACTGCCTCATGCAGCGCTCTAGCCTTCCCCTGGATCACACTTAAGCTCACCGGAACACGTCGCTGGTTCTGGTCCTCCAGCCAGATCATGAGCAATTTCTCCATTTCAACAGTGCTCTGGCTACGTTGCTTCTCGTTTATCACCGTTGACTTCATCGGTGCAGCATCCTTAACGTGCTTCAGAATACGTTCCTTGTCCTTCACAATGGTTACCACCGTGGTCCTGCTCAAGCCTAAACAACGGCCTATTTCGTGTTAGTTTCTCCCTTCTCCGAACGCTTCACCACGTCATATTTTACCTCCATCGTGATGACCTTCCTCTTCTTGGATGAACCATCATCGGAGGAAGTACTTTGGCGTTTAGGAGCCATTGTAAATTTGCGAAAATGGCAAGGAATTTCAGCAACTTCTTAGCACACAACCGACTGAACTTCAGGCAGACACGCGATTGAAGTGGCGTCCTTTGGTATTGTTACGCTTAGCGTCCTCGACCGTCCGAGGTCATTGTTCAGTCAATTTACCATACAGTTTAATAGCGTTAATTAATTTATGCACCTCCGCTCAAAAACTAGTTCTGCATATGAGGTATCGTTAAAAAGCATAACAAAACGTCAGTAACCTTGGAATTTTGCGTTGTAATCTAACCAGGAAACTTAGTTTTTTTAATTATGTACTGGAAACAGCAATGATTTTTTCATTATTTGCGCTTTTGGACTTGTTTTAAACTGCGCAATCCCCAGCTGTGTATCATTCGCTCGCAAACTAGTTCCGCATATGCAGCGTCACTAAAAAAATTCAAAAAATACGAAAAAAAAAAAAAAGTGTCGAAAATCATCATAACCTCAAAATTTTTGTTGTAATGTAACCAAAAACATATTTTTATTATATACTGTGCTAAACTATAAAGGATTTTTATCATAGCATGCGTTTTTTAAAAGCGTCGTTAACTCGGAGCATCGGAAGCGTCAGCGTCGTAACCTCGGAACAAGCGTCGTAACCCAGGACGGATTTTCTATTGAATATTTAAGAAAAAGCGTCGTAACCTCGGAACGTCGTAAGCCGGAGCCGTCGTAAGCCGGGGACCGCCCGATAAAAATTACAAAATTACATACAGGAATGAAAATGAATATAGAAATCTAAATACAGGAATAAAAATATATGTATATATTTTATAGCATGCATAAGGTACAAGAGATAATTTCTGTTTATACATAAATGTGTATGATTTAAATTTGAGTGAGTGAGCGTGTGTGTGTGTGTGTCCAAATGGTCTACGTTGGTTAACGGCTGCTGATTCGTGTTGGGCGGGGTCTCAGCGACCTGAGCAAGGATGTTACTTGACTTTCGCTGACGCTGGGTCTTCTCATGTCTTCCAAGGGCCGCGATGTTCTCAGTGGATTGGGGCGCGCTGTCTGGTCCCTGTTGGCTTGCATATTCCTTCTCCTGCTGGAGGGGAGTATATGGTCCGATTCTTGTTGGACGTTCAAGGTCGGCTTCTGAATAGCGATGCTCACCGCTTCCGTTATTAAGAGGCGACCGTAGTTGTCTTCTCTGTGCACGACCTGGGTGCCTTCTATGAGCTCTTGTAGAGATGGCTTCCTGTCGTGAACATCAATGTAATGTTGATGGATGGCCCCTTGATTTCTATGAGCCAGCAGACGTCTCCGAAGGGTCGTTGTAGTGTGCCCGATGTAGTTTTGGCTGTAAGTTTTACACACCTCCTCTGGACAAGTAAATTTGTAAACTACATTTGTGCACATTTCCTTCGGTCCCCCTGAGAGCGGTGCTGTTCTTCATTATTAAGGCTGCTACAGGGTTGGGCTTACTATATATCCTGAGGCTTATTTTATGTAATTTGATAAATAATATAGCTTTAATAAATTTTTGGTTTTGGAAAATCCATGTTATAGTACAGATTATATATTAACTGTATATTTAGAGTAATGTATTTTTGGACCCATAAGACCCTATTTTTTCCCACATAAGGGCCAGAAAAATGTTAACAGGTCGTATATGTGAAGTTGTGGTATTAATGTTTACCCAGATGCTGTAGACCAGCATTTTTCAAACTTTTTTTTACTGCGACCCACAGCAAGAACTACATTTTGCATTACGACCCATTATACCCACATACGTATAATAAATCAAAGACAAACTATTCACTAGGTTCATTTATTTAGCATCAACAGTTTATATACATATTTATTTTTATATTCCACACATATTGGAATTGTATGTATCTGTTTGTATGAATGTAAAATTATTATTTTTCAAACAATAAATTTAAAGGAAATTCCAACACAAAGATTTAAAAAAAATCTGATTTAATGAGGTGGCTGTGCTTGTCTTATCATAAGGACCTGATTCCAGTTGGGAACAGAGGAAGACAGTGCTACATGCATAACAGGTGCAGTGTTGAGCCTGTTTCTGTCTTTGTCTTTGAGTTAACAGTGAAAATCCCAGTTCACACAAGTACTAGTTGCAAAAGCAATAATAATAGAATAGCCTTTTATTTTTTTTACTTAGTAGTGGGTAATTTAGTAGTGGAAATTACCCTTTGTTCTTAATCCAGAATGAGCACAAATTTAATTTCTCAAAATCATTCTTAAGTGTGAAGGAACTACCAAGATGTAGCAATTCAACTTCTTCTTCAGATAACAAGTTTAATTCAAATTATTGATTCAGGACTTTAGGAAGCAAATTCCATTTAAACTTAATGTGTGTGCTTGTTTGTAGAATGCTGGAGTTGTTGATGACTGCTAGTTATTAGAATTTAACCAAACTTGTTTGATAGTTAAGGGTTCAAGGAAAAAAAAGAGGGAGAGGGAGAAAGTGAGAGCTTGTCAATTGCTTTGGACAAAACCTTCAAGTTACTTCGACTAAAATAACATCCTTATTGTATATGTATAATAAATTCATCATAATATGTACTTTTATGTTTTGATTGTTAAAGCCTGCCTTGTCATGGGAGAAATCAGTAAAACTGGCAATGATTTATGAGTGCTGTGGAACATTTAGAGTTGTTTATATTCACACTTTGCACCCACCTACTTTTTTTGTCTTTCCTTTTTCATCGCGACCCAGTGAAGAGTTGGGACCCACGGTTTGAAAAACGCTGCTGTAGACTACAAGTAGTACTTGTACCTAGCCTGACTGCATAATACTGATAATACAGTTATATTACTAGTATTTTCTCAGTTATCATAATTATCATTATCAGCTATTGTAAGGGCTTTTGATATAGACACAATTGGGGCAATACGATGGGAAGAGATTTGGAGGTATTAAATGAAACTGATGTTCCTTAACCTGATTTATTTCCTTAATACTACTACATAATGGAAACGTCATCTTCTTTTCTCTATAATTTTTCAAAAACTTATCATCCTATACCCAGCTAAGCCTAACTTAATATTACCCCAACCACCTAAGGACCTAAACCTAATTCTTTAATATTAATCTAACTTAAATTTAGTTACTCTTACCACCTTAAGACCCTAAATCTAATCCTTATTGTCACTCCACAGAATTGTTCCATCTATTTAACTAAGCTACCATGAGCTCTTCCCTTAAATCTCTTTTCATATGTTACGATTTCCTGAAGTGACTACAGGCAGATTAGGCGAATGCACACTTGGAAGATACTATTTATCTTGTCTGTTTGGGGTTCCCCAGCATTTAGTGTACACTTTTCTTTCTGCCTGTTACACACACTGAATCATTTCAGTGTTACTCTCCTCCAAGGAACATATCTAACCAATACTTGCTGTGAAACAGAGCAAGCTTTCAATGGTGGGCATCTGGGTAAAAGGGGAGTACTTTTAAATGCCTGAAAGAAAATAGAAAAAAAACACACATTAAACAATCCCTCACCCATAAACACAAAAACCATAATAAAAAAGAAAAAACAAAATGTATTAATTCATACAAACCAATAGCAAATTCAACTACCGCACACCCCCTTACTAATACAGCAGTAGTGCCTCAGGATACGAAATTAATCTGTTCCGAAGCGGCCTTCGTAACCTGATTTTTTCGTATCTTGAACCACATTTTACATGTAAATTGCCTAATTCGTTCCAAGACCTACAAAAACACCACAGTAAATTTTATTATAAAGCTAAATTGACCAATAAACAATGAAATACAACAATTTGGACCATTCAATATCTAACAACCTTTATTGTAGTATGTACCTGTAAATAAAGTGTATTAGTGTACATGGCACAAGAAATACTTTACATACATATGTAGTAAAATGTGGAACCTAACCTTACCTTTCGAGTGAGGCGATCTCTGAAAGTGGCGACAGAGGAGTAGGACAAATGGCAGAAAACATGAACACTTAACTTTATGAAACACATTAAGAAATGGCAGAAAACATTAACATTAAACTTTATGAAACACACTGACAGATGGTAGAAAACATTAACACTTCTTGATTATCTCCATCTTCGTTCTCCATAGAAAGCATCCTCTTCTTTCCGTGAACTTCAGCAACATTCTTGGGACCAATGGCTAATAACGTAACTAATCAAGTTCACACACAACACGAATAAAGTAACTTACAGTACAACGAAAGCGAAATCACCAACACGAATTTACATTTAACAAACTAAATACGTATATGTGAAGGAACGAATTCCAGTGTTTATGATAATGCTGCCACAAAAAATGGTCAAAGAATGCCTTTACATAGAGGCATGATGCTGACCAATAGGAGAGCAGCATCTTATGGTGGTGACTAGCATCAGGAACCAATGGGAGAGCGGGAGGATGGTGGCGAGTCTACTCAGTTGTCGGCGCGTGAGTTTTAAAATTGTTCTCGGTGGTCCGGGTGAATCTCAGGACTTTACAGTAACACCCTTTCGTAACCTGAATTATTTTCGTATGCAGAGGCAAAAAAATCTTCGTCTTTGCTTTCGTAATTTGAATTTTTCGTATGTTGAGGTTCCACTGTATAAAGGAAATCTCTCATTTTTTTTTCTCTCTCTATAAACTCCCTCTAACTACCCCACTATACTCTTGACTTCGGGACCATAGGCTCTCATAGACCCTCTTCTTCACTGACTTCTACTCCAACCCCCCTAAACTTACCTTGCCTTGGTTCCGAACTACTTACACCAAGCTTATTTAAACTCTGGAAACTTATGTCAACTTCAACTTCATACTCTCATTTATTTTTGCCAAGCTTGCATGCTATCACCTCTTCCATAATCTCATTTAATTCTGCCAAGCTTCATGTCAAGGTATCCAAAATTTCCGCACTTATATTCTCCATTACTTCTAACTCTTTCTCACACCACTAACTCCCACATTCACTCTTTCAACATTTTATACTGAAGGGCATACACAAACTGAGCTCTTTGCTTAGTTATTCCTCTCTCGCGCCCCAAAAGTGGGTGGGGCATTGTTGCCTAACCAAAACAAAATGGAAAACTAGTGCGACCCGTGAATTTCGGAATTTTAACAGTGGGCTATACATAATTACTTAGTACTATAATTAAAACTATTTTATCATAAAAAGGTCATTTTTGTTTGTGAAATATTTTTCTTTTGGTTGGAAATGTGAGGGATGTCAGGTTCTGGCTCCACTTCAGTATCTTTTCCATCATTATAACTTTAGATGCAAGAGTGTGGGTGTATATTGCAGTTGTTTTAGGTTTACAAAAAAAACTTGTTACAGTTTTTACCCAATTTTTTATCTTTGCTCATCACCTAAATACAGTAATGTTTTCCTTTTAGGGATCTGGAATCCGCCTCAGATGCTGCATTTCCAGAACCAACGTTGGAGTTTGGTCGACTATGCCTTCGTAATGCCCTTGTGTTACTACCAGAAAACGCTTCAACAACACCACTCACAGATGAACAAGAGGCATCAGGTATGGATAATTATTTCTAAGAACATTGTGATTTCATTTTATTCATCATCAACTCAGATGGTAATTTTGCAAATTAGAATGTAGATGAAGTAAGGCATGTCAGATAAAATTAGTTTTGTAACAGTTTTTGTTACTGAGGATTTTAACATTGCAACTTGAATCATTGGAAATTATATCTAATATATATGAAGACCAAGGTTGATTTCATGTAGTTGCTAGGAATCTTTTAAGCACACCCATATCAGAATTATTTTTCTAACTAATGATTATTCATTTAAGTTAAACACAATATATGTCACTGCCAGAGAAGCTCTTTAGAGGAACAAAAGTTATATTAAAGCACTTGACAGGGCTCAAACAAAGAGTACTGTTGTATCATAGCTTTGTTTAATGGATTGCAGAACATTGGTTCTAGAAGGTTCTTCAGGAATAAGTGCAATACATAAATAATTCAGTGTTTTGTTAAAAAAAGGATTTTGACGTAGGAAAAATCTATTTCTGGGTGATTGGCTCGTGTCGCCCTATGAAAGGATCCTTAATATCATTTTTTCTAGGCAAAATTAATCTAAAATTACCAGAGAAAAACAAAATTAAAAAAATGTCAGTAAAACTGACTCGCTCACTCTATAAAAGAAGTGTCGGTATGAGAATAGGGGCGAGTGGGATCACTACCACGAGTCATTCACCATTTAGACCTTCCAATCAAAATCCCCACTAGAGAGAGCTGATACTAACGGGTGATGCGGCCGCTACTACTACTACTAGGGACGCCACGGACAGCAGCGCCCCTAGCGGTCATCCTTAATCTATGAACATCTTGTCCTGCAGGGGGGGCAAACAAATACAGGGTGGGTTTCATAGGGCGACACGAGCCAATCACCCAGAAATAGATTTTTCCTACGTCAAAATCCTTTTTCTGGGCTCAGCTCGTGTCGGCCTATGAAAGAGTACCAGAGAAACAGACAAGATGGGAAAAAGGACAAATGAAAATCAGTTGTAAAAAAGAGGGATATAATATAAGTGAATCAGGTATATTACAGAATACAAACTAAGTACTTAAAGCTAACTTATGCTAAACAATGACAAAAAAGAAAGCCAATAATATAAAGTACTTAAAATTAAGTTATATTAAACATAGTAATATACAATAATGCAATGCAAATTAACAAAATAGATTCACTTAAGTAAGGTATTTACATAATATAACAAACAAACCATTGTGTCCTACCCTAGCAGCAAAAATAAGGGTAGGTACACTGAAGTACATTATAAGTACATAGTGTGGATGTCCCTAGCAAAAAAATAAGGGACAATCCACCAATATGATCTCAGCGGCTAAGGCTAGAGTATCCGAATAGCATGGCGATAGGGTGAGGCATGTTGGACGAGGTAGGTAGAAAGGAGACCTGGATCTATACTATGACTACTATACAGTATCAGGAGAAACAATGTTTCCCGCTGCTACTGCAGAAAACTTTAAAGATTCCAAGGACTTTAGGTAGTGACGTTTAAAGACTGTCGGAGATTTCCATCCAGTATACTTTTTAAGATCCTCGAAGTTCATATGTTGAAAGTAGTTAATTGAGGTGGCTACTCCTCTGATGTCATGTGCTTTTGGAAATGAATCAGGATTGGCTTGTTTAATGAAGTAAAGGATCTGTTGTCTAATTCCTTTTACTGATAAAGTACCACCTTTTTCTCTCATGAAGAGAGAACCTGAGGATCTTGAGGATGTGCGAGATAGAAAGGCTCTTAAAGTTGATACTGGGCAGAGAGAAGGATCTTGCGGAAGTGGGATGACTTTCCAAGGAGCCCACCTTGCAAGAGGATCCTCATTTTTAGCCAAAAAACTACGATCCGGAGCAAGCAGAACTTCTCCTGAGGGGAGGAATTCCACATGACCCACATCTCTGGATAGAGCCGACAGTTCTGAAATTTCTAGCTCCTGAAGCTAGGCTTAATAAAGAATAACGTCTTTCTAAGAAGCATTATGAATGTACAAGACGAGTTGTCAGTATCTGAGGCTAGTTTGAGGACATCATTTTAAGAACCATGAGACTGCAGTAGGCCTTTGGAAGGTCTAAGTCTAGCACAGGCTTTAGGAATAGACGTAAAGTAAGATTCTGTTAGGTCTATCTGGAAACAAACCCAACTGGAAGATCTTCTTCAAAGCCGATTTATGAGTAGTAATAGTGCTAGCTGCTAAACCTTTTCCAAACAAGGATCTGAAAAAGGATATAGCTAAGTTAACTGTCATGGTTGTAGTGTTTGATTCTTTCAGGAAGGATGCTAATTTTTTAACAGCTGAGTCATATTGTCTAATAGTTGACTCTCTCTTATCTGATTCTAGGAAGAGGATGTTTTGTGGATCAATGTTAGCATCTTTGTTAGCCGCAAACTTCATGAAGTCCATAAAGTTAGGGTCTGAAGAATTCCTGAGGAAGCGAACACAGTCCTCATTTGTACTGATTGTGACAGCTTGGGATTGGGAATCCGTTGAGGTCGGAGACCCAATTCCAGAAGCAGAGGATACCAGTTGCTCTTGGGCCAGTCTGGAGCAATCAGAGCTACTAGTCCCTTGAAAGTCCTCAGCTTGCTCAAGACTTTCAAGAGAAGATTCACTGGAGGAAAGACATAAATTTTTCTCCACTGATTCCAATCTAACGACAGGGCGTCCGTGGCATAGGCCAGAGGGTCCAGGTTGGGGGCCACATAGCAAGGGAGCTTGTGGTTTGCTTGTGAAGCGAAGAGATCCACTTGGAGACCTGGGACTCTCCGGCATATCCACTGGAATGACCTGTCGTCCAGGGACCATTCTGATTCCAGAGGGACCGACCGGGACAAAGCGTCTGCTATCACATTTCTTATCCCCGCCAGGTGAGTGGCGGACAGATGCCATTTGTGTTTGTCTGCTAGTGCAAAGATGGCTATCATGACATGGTTCACATGTTTGGATTTGGACCCTCCTCTGTTGATGCAATGAACTACCACTGCACTGTCCAAAACTGTCTTAGATGAGACTTTTTCGGGGGAAGAAGTCTCTTCAGGGTAAGAAATACTGCCATTGCTTCCAAGACGTTTATGTGGAGCTGGCGGAATTGAACTGACCAAGTCCCCTGAACTTGCTTGAATTGAGAATATCCCCCCCACCCGGACAGGGAGGCATCTGTGTGAATGGTTAACACTGGAAGGGGATATTGAAGGGGTACTAGTTTGGCCAGGTTCTTCACTTTTGTCCATGGACGGAGTTGATTGCGAAGGATCTGTGGAATTACTGACAACTTGTCTCGAGATTTGGCGTTTGCTCTCGATCGCCAAACTCGGTTTATATCTTTCAGCCTTGCTTTCAGGAGGATGTCTGTCACTGAGGCAAACTGAAGAGAACCTAGGATTCTTTCCTGGTTTCTCCTTGATGTTTGTTTGCATTTGAGAAATTGTTTCACAGACTTGGCTATTTCTTTCAGTTTGACCACTGGAATTGACAGATTGTGGGAAGACAAATCCCATTGGATTCCTAGCCACTGAAAACGAGACTCTGGAGTAAGTCTGGATTTCGTCTTGTTTATCTGGAACCCCAGATGTTCCAGAAATTGAACTACCTTTTTCGTGGCTTTGAGACATTCCTCGACTGTTGGTGCCCAGATCAACCAATCGTCGAGGTAAGCTGCCACCATTATCCCCTGAGTTCTCAATTGTTGAACCACCACTTCTGCTATTTTCGTGAATACCCTGGGGGCTACATTCAGACCGAAGGTCATCACTTTGAATGAGAATGTCTGATTTCCTAGTTTGAAGCCTAGGAATGGGCGGAAGTGCCTGGCTATAGGGATATGATAGTATGCGTCTGTAAGATCGATGGAGCATGTGACGGCTCCACGAGGAAGTAAGGTCCTTACCTGCGAGATGGTAAGCATTTTGAACTTGTCGCAACGAATGAAAGAGTTTAGCCTTGACAAGTCTAAGATTACCCTTCTTTTTGTTGAGCCTTTCTTTGGCACGCTGAATAAGCGACCTTGAAATTTTAGATGCTTGACTCTCGCAATAGCTCCTTTCTGAAGGAGTTCGCTCGCGTAATCTGTCAATTCCTTTGAAGGTTCCTGATAAAATGATTTGATTGGAGGGGGATCTTTGATCCAACTCCAACCCAATCCCTTGGACACTATGCTCTGTGCCCAATTGCTGAACCCCCACCTGTGACGGAAGAGGAACAGCCTCCCTCCTACCTGGGGAGCCTCACTGTTGTTGGGCGGGTTGACCTCCACGCCCTCCTCTGAACTGCCTTCCCCTTGTCGCTCTTCCTGTGCCACGCTGGCGAAAGTGGCCTCTCGCTCTGCTACCTCTCGACTGCCTATTAAAGGGAGGGTAAACCTGACCTTCATACATAGGGTTGAAGGCCGGCGAGAGTGCGTAGGAGGTCGAGGGTTGCGACTGAGGAGACAACAGGAGGATGGGTTGGGTCTGTTTTGAGGTTGATGGTTGTCCCTGTTGGGTAACTGGGACGGCCTGAACGAACTGCTGTTGCTGCTGATGTTTTTGGTAAGGTTGGAACCTTTTACCAGACTTCTTGAGTTTCTTACCAGCAGCGGGGGCGGATTCTTGTTTCCTCTTAGAGGAGATACCCCACCTAGCTCTAAGGCTCTGGTTGAGCCTAGCAGCCTCATGGTGCACCTCATTCACAGCAGACTCTGGGAAGAGGTCCACCCCCCACATGCTGGAAGCCAGGAGTCTATTAGGTTCGTGCCTAATAGTGCACTCCTGCAGAACGTGCTTTCGGCAGTTCCTCCTAGCTTGGAAAAAGTCGAAAGCATCCGTCTGAACTGTTTGCAGCTGAGACTTGGCCAGAATCTTAAATAGAGGTTCTGTGCCATACGATAGAGCCGCCATCTCAGTGATAATTAAAGAGTTGAGGGATCTCCCAAACCTAGTTCGAGCATCGAACTCTGCCTGGATCAAGGTATCAGGCAGCCTTGGAAGCTTTTCGCCAAACTGGTCCATTGCACAGTCTGGTTTGAGCTTACCAAGCGTGAATGTGGCAGGCAAGTTCTCCCACAATTCTCCGAAGGCTGGAAAGAGCGGAGAAGTAGAATCCGCTTCCCTCAGCTGTGGCATGGGCTCATCCTTGAGGACTGCCTGAAGAGTCGCTTCCACTATTTTGGTAGCGAACGGAAGAGAAGCCTCCTCCTCCGTCGCAAAAATAGTGAAAGGACTCTTGAAAGCCTGGAGCTTAGTGTTGGTACACTCCCAGTCCTCCAGGCAGTGAACCCATTCCCGTTGAGCGTGCTCTCTACTATAAAGCACGTTCTCTCTGGAGATCTTGTCCTCCCTAGTGAGGGCCGCCACGGTCAGCCTAGCATATCCAATGAAAGGCTGAGTCAATCCCGGAGGATAAAACTCGAAGTCCTCAATCCTTCGAGTTCCACACTCCGGGACAGAGATCATACCGTCCTTGAATGGAGCGGAGCGTAAGCGGCCACTCTCCATGGGTTATCCATGGAGAAGGCTGGTAGCGACTCATAAGGAGGTAGCTGGAGAATGCCAGCACCTGCTACTGGGGAGACTGGATGAGGAGCCTGAGCAAGCCCAGCTACTCGGTCCTCATTCTCTCTAACTCTGTTAGAGAGATCTTGGATGGACTGGCCCGACTGACTAAGGGTGTTCGACAGCTGTGCAAACATCTGTTCGAACTTGGGTTCGAGGGCGGAGACTTGCGAACCAACCCATCTCTCCTACCTGTTGCATCACCACTGCTGAGAAGGCAGTGGGATCAAAGGTGCTCGGTCCCGCTACTCCAACCGGCGTTGCCGGAGTGGATGCGGTGGAGGCCGGAGTGGATGCGGTGGAGGCCGGAGAAGGCATTGGCTCAGCTGGAGCGCGAGCCTTCTCCTTAGAAGCCTTGCTTCTAGAGCTCTTGGAGTATGAAGAGCTCGGCTTAGCCTTCACCGCGTCAGCATAGGAAGTCGAAGACTTCTTTACTGAAGAAGACGACGACGACTTCTTAGAAGTCGTCTTATGGAGGGTCTTCTGTTCTCTCTGTCCCTTCACCTTTGGGGGTACAGAGAGAGCGGGAGAGCGGGCAGGGATCTCAGATCCCGTAAAGCCTTGGAAAGAAGCAGTAGAAGGGACAGGAGAAGATCCAGGAGCGCCCAAGGAAAGACCTTGGGCGCCCGACACACCTACCTCAACCAACAAATCCTCCGCACCTACCGCCATAGGCTCAATATTTAGGTCCAAGGTTGCGACGTCTGGGACCGGCTCGTGCGTGGCCACGGACCCGAACGACTGCTGCACCTCTTGCTGGATGGAGGCGATGAGAGGGGCTGCAGAGATAGGGTCAACGTATCCTGTTGATTTGCCGCCGGGGAAGATCTGAACGGCCAGCTTCTTATCCAAGATGTATGGCTGGCCCTTGGCGGCGTTCTTCCCGAAGCCGCCCACCCAAGCCTTCAGGGTTGCTAGGGCGACTTCCTTCACGGCGGCAGCCTGAAAGAGAAGGCGAAATGAAGCGTCTAGTGGCGGGGACGAGGTTTAACAAGCTTATGACTAAGTGTTATTAGTAATACGATAAAGAAGTCTAAAATCGACTTACCCCCCCCACCAGCTGACTGACAAGGTCATAGCAGATGGTGCAGGCTTCTGGGTGCCAGACGATCATGACGTTGTGGGTCGTAGCACATGGGGTGTGAGTCCTGCACTCATCGTGGGCGCAGGGGTCGTACAGCGTCGCATTGCACCCTAGGACCTGACAGTTGGTAGCCTGTAAGTGGAAAGATACATAAGTATCGGGAGAACACTTACAGCCTAACAATTGCTCCGCTGCATGCCGGAGCGAGAAAGTTAGATTAAACCAGAGCCCCGCCATAATACGTGTGGTAACAAGGTGGTTGGAGTTGTCCAAGGCTACGCCGGAGACCAGAGAAAGAATCCAACCAGGTGTGGTGGTGAGGTATGAAACCACGACGGAGAACGACGGAGATGGTATACACACAGTTAGATAATACTAAAATTCACCGTAAAATTAGGGTATATCCTTATATTATAACGAAATAAATATCAATCTTTTCCCCGTCTACTAGAAGAGTGCCCGGGTAAGAAGCAAGCTCTCCTCCGGTAGCGGGAAAAAAGGGAAGGATATAGTAGGCAAGCAATAGACCACTAGTAGTGACCACCCCGCCCGCTGGCGGAGCCAGACGAACTATAACCAAAGGTGCCCCGGCTGCAGCGGAGGCTCCGTTCGTTATAGTGGGGGAAAGGTGGGACTGAGCAATGGGGGGGGGGGGGGGGGGGGGGGGGGTGGGGGGGGGGGGGGGGGTTAGGCGTGACACGGCGGGAGAGAGAGAGGGGGGGGGGGTGGCCTACTCCTCCCCGTCCCAACAACTACCCGCTCGGTGACCCGGTACCCGATACAAGTGGTCGCCCTATACCCCAGCTGGGAAGAACCCCTGGCCTCCTCAGAGAAGGAGGGAGGAAGGCTACTGAGGTTGTCATGGCAACCAAGGGGTCCCCAGACCCCTCCCTATACCTGGTAGGGAGGGAAGGGGAAGGGTAAGGTGCTATGGAACACGTGACCGCAAGTGGCCTAAGCCGCGATAGCAACAACCGTTGGGAGGGCCACGTGAACCAGACTGTACCAACACATGGGACATGCACCTAGGCTAGCCTAACACCCTAAATAAAACTAAAATTACATCGTAAAAGGTGGAAAAGACACTTTTAGTAAAAGAAAAAGAAGCCCAGGAGGAGGCAAACTGTTCCGAGGAACAGTTGACTACTCGGAGCCAGCGATAGCCGATGAAGAGCAAGAGCCGGGATGCTGGGCCAGAAACACAGAATAGCCCTAAATACCAAACTAAGAGAAATGGTAAACGGGCTGACCTAGCTAAAAAGGCGTTGTAAAAAACGATGAACGTGATATAGTAAGCCCATAAGTACAAGAAGTCCCAGTATGGAAGACAGGGAATTCTAAACATGAGGCAGCATGGCGCCGCCACGAGTCGACCGGGAAACCGTATATGACCTATTAGAAGGAAAATACTGGTCCCTGGAAGACTAAAATACAGTAAAATACTACTTATGAGGCACTTAACTTAGCCGATGCGATGGCAGCACGTTTCATGGTTAATAGGAGGTAAATCCAAAGATTATACGGCACAAGAGAAAAAAGCGTACAACGCGTACCGTCTAATGATTAAGGATGACCGTAGGGGCGCTGCTGTCCGTGGCGTCCCTAGTAGTAGTAGTAGCGGCCGCATCACCCGTTAGTATCAGCTCTCTCTAGTGGGGATTTTGATTGGAAGGTCTAAATGGTGAATGACTCGTGGTAGTGATCCCACTCGCCCCTATTCTCATACCGACACTTCTTTTATAGAGTGAGCGAGTCAGTTTTACTGACATTTTCTTAATTTTGTTTTTCTCTGGTAATTTTAGATTAATTTTGCCTAGAAAGAATGATATTAAGGATCCTTTCATAGGCCGACACGAGCTGAGCCCAGAAACATATATTATTAATTGTACATAAGTAAGATCTGCTAACAAAGTACTTAATTGTCACAGCCTCATTATTTAGGTTAAAAGGATGGATCCACTGTGTAGAAGAATTTTTATTTAGCAAATATTATAAGAATTTTTTTGAAAAGGAAAATAAATAATTTCAGACTTATTGCATATTCCAACAGGAGTTATGCCTGAGCTGTATCCAGCAGGGCCTTCTTCTCCATTGCGAGGAACCGAAGTGGTCAGCCTCCGTGTTTCAGCACTTGCTTGTAGTGCCTACGTGTGCCTCTGCTTATCTGATCATTCAGCTGCCTTACGGCATGCAGAAACCTTACTCGTTGCTCATCCAAAAATACCTGGTGTCTATAAGTAAGTACTTAGCTGTGTAATGTAACGAGATATTCAAGTTAATTTTTCTCATTTTTTACAACAGAAACTGTTAACATACTATGTGGATGTATCTATTCATGAGAATTAGACATTTATAGATTGATCCTCCTCATTAACATTTGTCAGCAGTTTATTATTTGGTTCAGTTCATAGGGGAAAAAGAGTGGGCTGTATTGTGGTTCTTTCTCAGTGTCAGGTTATCACGAGTAAATTAGTACTTCAAAGAGAGAGGTTGGCCCTGTCAGGGTCCTCCTCAACAGCAGGATATTGCATGGGTAAATAAGTACATAAAAGAGAGGTTGGTTCTATCAGGGTCCTCCTCAACAGTATATTATTGAATGGGTAAATATGCACTTCAAAGAGAGGAGGTTGGGCATATCAGTGCCCATGTCAACAATAGGTTATTGCATGGATAAAAAAAAATGGTTTCGGCCTCCTCAACAACAGGTTATTGCATGGGTAAAAAAAAGGATTTTGACGTAGGAAAAATCTATTTCTGGGCGATGGGTTCGTGTCGCCTGTGAAATAATCCTTAAGTTCATTATTTCTAAGGTAAATAACCTAATAAATACCAGAGAAAAAATAAAATCAAGAAGATGTCAGTGTAACTGACTCGCTCACTCTATAAAAGAAGTGTCGGTATGGTAACAGGGGCGAGTGAGACCACTACCACGAGCCTTTTGCCATTTAGAACTTCCCACATCAAAATCCCCCACCTGAGAGAGCCGATCCAAAGGTGAATGTGTTTGCTACTACTACTAATACCCACGCCACGCGGGCTGCAGCGCCTCTAGTGGTCATCCTTTTCTCAAGATGTCCATCTTGGGCTGCAGGGTGGGAAATGATGGGGGGGTTTCACAGGGCGACACGAACCCATCGCCCAGAAATAGATTTTTCCTACGTCAAAATCCTTTTTCTGGGCTCAGTTCGTGTCGCCCTGTGAAATAGTACCAGAGAAACAGCACAAGATGACAATGAAGGGTCTCAATGAAACTATAAAATAAAATAAAAGTATAACATAAGTGAATCAAAAGTTATGATACAAGATTACAATATAAGGGTACTTAAAATTAGCTTAATATAGTAATAACAGGTAAAGCAGAGCTTAATAATATGGTATCAAAACAAAATTGTCAGAAGATTCACTAAATCTAAATTAATATATGTACAACATAGACAAGAGTTAATGTGTTCTGCCCTAGCATAAAAATAAGGTAGAAACAAAAACTGAAGCACATTTATATGCCAGATTATGTGGGTGTCCCTAGCAAAAAAATAAGGGACATTCCAACAATATGTCATCATAGCAGCTAAGGCTAGAGGACCATGTAGAGCTTAATGGTAGGGTAAGACATGTTAGACAAGGTAGGTAGAAAGGAGACCTGGATCTTCAACAACGACTACTGTGCAGAGTCGGGGGAAACTCTGTTACCCGCTGCCACAGCTGAAAATTTTAAGGATTCCAAGGACTTTAGGTAATGACGCTTGAAGACTGTCGGTGATTTCCATCCAGTATATTTCTTAAGATCATCAAAATTCATATGTTGGAAATAATTAATAGAGGTAGCTACTGCCCTGATATCATGTGCTTTTGGGAATGCTTCAGGATTGGCTTGCTTAATGAAGTAAAGAATCTGCTGCCTGATTCCTTTTACTAATAAGGTGCCACCTCTTTCTCTCATAAAGAGAGGACCTGAGGATCTAGAGGATGTCCGAGACAGAAAGGCTCTTAAGGTCATTACTGGACAGAGAGAGGGATCTTGGGTAAGAGGAATGACTTTCCAAGGTGCCCACCTTGCTAAAGGATCCTCATTTTTAGCTAAAAAACTGCGATCAGGAGAAAGCAAAACTTCTCCTGAAGGGAGAAATTCCACATGTCCCGTATCTCTGGATAGAGCCGACAGTTCTGAGATTCTGGCCCCTGAGGCCAAGCTTAGTAAAAATAGCGTCTTTCTAAGTAACATTATAAATGTGCAAGAAGAGTTGTCAGTGTCCGAAGCTAGTTTGAGGACGTCATTTAAAAACCATGAAACTGAAGTAGGTCGCTCAGAAGGTCTAAGTCTAGCACAGGCTTTGGGAATAGACGTAAAGTAAGATTCTGTTAAGTCTATTTGAAAACCCAACTGAAAGATTTTTTTCAAAGCTGACTTATTAGTGGTAATAGTGCTAGCTGCTAAACCTTTCTCAAATAACGACCTGAAGAAGGATATAGCTAAGTTAACAGTCATGGTTGTAGTGTTTGTTTCCCTCAGGAAAGATGCTAACTTTTTGACAGCAGAATCATATTGCCTCAGAGTTGATTCCCTCTTATCTGATTCTAGGAAGAGGATATTCTGGGGATCAATATCTGCATCTTTTTTAGCCGCAAACTTCATGAAGTCCATAAAGTTAGGGTCTTGAGAATTCCTGAGGAAATGAACACAGTCCTCGTTTGTACTGATTGGGACAGTTTGGGATTGGGAATCCGTCGAGGTCGGAGACCCAATTCCAGTAGTAAGGGTTACCAGTTGCTCTTTGGCCAATCCGGAGCTACAAGAGCTACTTGTCCCTTGAAAGTCCAGAGTTTGTTCAGAACTTTCAAGAGAAGATTCACTGGAGGAAAGATGTAAATCCTTCTCCACTGATTCCAGTCTATGGACAAGGCGTCCGTGGCATAGGCCAGAGGATCCAGGTTGGGGGCCACATAGCAAGGGAGCTTGTGGTTCGCTTGTGAGGCGAATAGATCTACTTGGAGACCTGGAACACTCCGGCGTATCCACTGGAACGACTTGTTGTCCAGAGACCACTCTGATTCCAGAGGAACTGAACGGGACAAGGCGTCCGCTATCACATTCCTTACCCCTGCTAAATGGTTGGATGATAGATGCCATTTGTACCTGTTCGCTAAGGAGAAAATGGCTATCATGACATGGTTCACATGTTTGGATTTGGATCCCCCTCTGTTGATGCAGTGTACTACTACTGCGCTGTCCAAAACCAGCTTTAGATGAGACTTCTTCGGGGGAAGGAGCTTCTTTAGGGTAAGAAATACTGCCATTGCTTCCAGAACGTTTATGTGGAGCTGGCGGAACTGAGTAGACCAAGTCCCCTGAACTTTTTTGAATTGAGAGTATCCTCCCCAACCGGTTAGGGAGGCGTCTGTGTGAATAGTTAACGCCGGAGGAGGATATTGAAGGGGAACTGACTTGGACAGATTCTTTACCTTCGCCCATAGACGAAGTTGGTTGCGAAGGATTTGTGGAATCACTGACAACTTGTCTCGAGATTTGACATTTGCTCTTGAGCGCCAAACTCGATTTATATCTTTCAACCTTGCCTTCAGAAGGACGTCCGTCACTGAGGCAAACTGGAGGGAACCTAGGATTCTTTCCTGGTTTCTCCTCGAAGCTTGCTTGTTGTTGAGGAATTGCCTCACTGACTTGGCTATTTCTTTTCTTTTGACCACCTGAATTGACAGATTGTGAGAGGATAAGTCCCACTGGATGCCTAGCCACTGAAAACGAGTCTCCGGAGTGAATCTGGATTTCGTTTTGTTTATTTGGATCCCCAGATGTTCCAGGAATTGAATTACCTTGTCTGTGGCTCTGCGGCATTCCTCGACGGTTGGTGCCCAAATCAGCCAATCGTCGAGGTACGCTACTACCATTATCCCTTGTGATCTCAGTTGTTGAACTACTACTTCCGCTATTTTCGTGAATACCCTAGGGGCTACATTCAGTCCGAAGGGCATCACTTTGAAAGAGAATGCTTGGTCTCCTAGCTTGAAACCTAGGTATGGGCGAAAGTGTCTCACGATAGGGATATGATAGTATGCGTCTGTAAGATCGATAGAGGTGGTGACGGCCCCACGGGGAAGTAAGGTCCGTACCTGCGAGATGGTCAGCATTTTGAACTTGTCGCAACGAATGAAAAAGTTTAGCTGGGACAAGTCTAAGATTATTCTTCTTTTTGAAGAGCCTTTCTTTGGCACGCTGAACAAGCGCCCTTGAAATTTTAGATGCCTGACTCTCGACACAACTCCTTTCTGAAGGAGCTCCTCTGCATAATCTGCCAATTCCTTTGATGGTAGTTGAAGAAATGATTTGGTTGGTGGAGGATCTTTGATCCAACTCCAACCTAGTCCTTTGGACACGATGCTCTGTGCCCATTTGCTGAACCCCCACCTGTGACGGAAGAGGAACAGCCTCCCTCCTACCTTGGGAGCCTAACTGCTGCTGTGTGGGATGGCCTCCACGTCCCCCTCGGAAGTGCTTACCTCTGTTGGTAGCTCTTCCCGAACCTCGCTGGCGAAAGTTACCTCTCGCCCTGCTCCCCCTTGAGAACCTATTGAAGGTTGGGAAAGCCTGGCTTTCAAACATGGGATTGAAAGCTGGGGAGACGGTATAGGAGGTCGAGGGTTGGTTCTGGGGGGATAGCAAGAGGATGGGTTGACTCTGTCCTTTTGACGTCGAAGGCTGACCCGGTTGGGTGACTGGAACGGCCTGGACAAAATGCTGCTGCTGCTGGTGCTTCTGGTATGGTTGGAACCTCTTAGTCTTCTTAAGTTTCTTACCAGAAGAGGGAGGGTTCTCCTGCTTCCTCTTGGCTGAGATACCCCACCGAGCTCTAAGGCTTTGGTTAAGCCTTGAAGCTTCGTGGTGCACCTCATTTACAGAAGACTCTGGGAACAGGTCCGCGCCCCATATGTTGGAAGCGAGAAGTCTTATTTGGCTCATGACGAATGGTAGCCTCTTGCAACACATGCTTACGGCAGTTCCTTCTGGCCACGAAAAAGTCATAAGCATCTGCTTGCACCGTCTGTAGCTGTGACTTAGCCAAGATCTTAAAAAGAGGCTCCGTACCATACGAGAGAGCAGCCATCTCAGTTATGACTAGGGAGTTGAGTGATATCCCTAGCCTAGTCCTCGAGTCAAATTCTGCCTGAATGAGGCTATCAGGCAGTCTAGGTAGCTTCTCACCGAACTGTTCCATGGCACAGTCCGGTTTCAGCTTTCCTACCTTGAAAGTAGCCGGTAGGTTTTCCCATACTTCTCCAAACGCAGGGAAGAGGGGAGATGTGGGCTCTGCTTCCCTGAGCTGTGGGATGGGTTCATCCTTCATAGCTGCTTGAAGGGTTGTCTCTACCATCTTTGTTGTAAAGGGGAGTGAAGCCTCCTCCTCCGTGGCAAAAATGGTGAAGGGACTCTTGAAGGCCTGGAGTCTGGTATTGGAGCAATCCCAATCCTCCAGACAGTGAACCCACTCCCTCTGGGCGTGATCCCTACTATACAGGACAGTGTCCCTAGGGATCTTGTCTTCCCTTTTGAGAGCTGTCTCTGTTAGTGTGGCATATCCTATAAAAGGTTGGGTCAGTCCAACAGGGTAGAACTCAAAGTCCTCGATCCTTCTCGTTCCACACTCCGGTATCGAGATCATACCATGCTGCTACCCTCCAAGGATTGTTCATAGAAAATGCTGGCAGGGAGTCGTGAGCAGGTAACTGGGCCAGACCAGAACCTACCACCGGGAAGTTGGCCTGAGAAGCCTGGTTCAGGACAGCAAAGCGGTTATCGTGATCCAGTACACGATTAGAGAGGTTCTGGATGGACTGACCTGATTGGTTGATGGTATCGGAGAGTTGAGCAAACATTTGCTCAAATCTCGTACCAAGCGATCCAACCATTTCTCATACTTGCTGTAGAACTCCTGCCGAAAAGGTAGCGGGGTCAAAGGCACTAAATGCCGTGATCCCGGCAGGAGTCACCGGGGGAGTTCCGGCAGCAACAGGGGAGGGTGCTGGCTCGGCTGGAGCGCGGACCTTCTCCTTAGAAGCTTTGCTTCTAGACCCTCTCGAGTGTGAAGGTTCAGATTTACCCTTCACTGCTCCGGAGTAGGAAGCCGAAGACTTTCGTGAGGAGGAAGACGACGTCTTTTTGGGCGTCGTCTTCTGGAGGGTCTTCTGTTCTCTGTGTCCTTTTACCTTAGGGGGCACAGAAACAGCAGGCGTAGGAGTAGGGATCTCAGATCCCGTAAAGCCTTGGAAAGAGGAGGAGGAAGGAACAGGGGAAGAAGATCCAGGTGCGCCCAAGGGAAACCCTTGAGCGCCTGAAGCACCTACCTCGACTAACAAGTCTTCCGCTCCTACCGTCATTAGCTCTACGTTTATATCTAGGGTGGCGACGTCCGGCACGATGTCCTGGCCCGAGACGCTGACGAAGGCTTGCTGCACCTCCTGTTGGATGGAGGCTATCGCTGGAGCTGCTGTGGCGGGGTCTACGTAACCCGTTGCTTTCCCTCCGGGGAAGATCTGGACAGCCAACTTCTTGTCCAGAATGTAGGGCTGTCCTTTGGCGGCGTTCCTGCCGAAGCCGCCCATGACCTTCAGGGTCGCTAGGGCGACCTCCTTCACAGCAGCATCCTGAAAGAGAGGACCAATGAAGTCCTTTATGGCGGAGCTGTAGGTTAAGAACGAAGCTTATAACTAAGACTTAAAACTAAAATATATTGAACATATATGATGGAGGAAGTAACTATCTTGATATCTACTTACTCCGTCCAACAACTGACTCATGAGGTCATAACATATGGTGCATGCCTCGTGGTGCCAGACGATCAGGTCGCCATGGGTGGTGGCGCACGGGGCGTGGGTCCTGCACTCCTCGTGGCCACAGGGGTCCTGAAGAACCGCATTACAGCCCGGTTCCTGGCAGTTGGTAGCCTGTAAGTAGAAAGATACATGAGTATCGGTGTTACACACTTACAGTCTATATACGAACTCCGTTGCATGCCGGAGCATATAAGTTATTTTAAAAGTAGTCCTCCACCAAAATACGTGTGGGAGCTAGGGTGTTCTGGTTGGAGTCTCCGGTGTACACTGGGGACGGAGAAAAGAATCAACCAGAAGGATAATACAACCCTAGCGAGGATAGAGAGAAGAACCACGACAGAGAACGGAGGAGGTTGTCAAGAATAAACTAACAAAGATACGAAAGGAGCATGTATACTCCATACAGGGAGTAAGACATGCCTCCCTTCCGACTACTAGAGGAGTGCCCGGGTAAGGAAGCAAGCGCCCCTCCGGTAGCGGAAAGAAGGTAGTAGTAGGCAAGCTCACCCCGGTGGCTGGCGGAGCCAGCTCTTACTCCCAACAATCGAAGGGGCCCCCGGTTAGTGAGCAGGGGTTCCGTCCGTTGGTGGTGGGATAGAGAGAAGGGGGGGGAGGGGGGAGGAAGAGCGAACGGGACACGCCGGAGAGGATCGAGGCGGCCGGAGGGAGGGGTGTCCAACCCCAACCCCCTTCCACGCCGGAGCTCCCCAGATCCCGAGGCGAATAAGTGGTCCCCCAGTCTCCCAGCTGTCCGGGCCTCCCAGGAGCCCCCTCGAGAGAGAGAGAGAGGGAGGGAGGCGCTCACGCGGTTGTCATGACGACCGTAGTGAGCCTGGCCAGACCCCCCCCCTTACCGCACGGAAGGGAGGGAAGGGAACTGGGTAGGGCGCCCAGAGGAACACGTGATCAAAGGTGGACCAAGAGGTGAAAAACAGCACAACCACTAGGCAAGTGACCACATGAACCCAACTGTACCAAGGGAGAATGAACACGTAAAAGTAATAGAACTGCCGAGGTACTGGACGCCCTAACAGCTAGCCTAACACAGAATAAAATAAACACTAGATAAAAATCATTAATAAATAAACACACACATCGTAAAAGGATGGAAGGAACACGAGTGAGAGAGAAAGAAGTCCAGGAGAAGACGAACCGTTCCGAAGAACAGTCGACTACTCGAAGCCAGCCGTAGCCGATGAAGAGCAAAAGCTGGGATGCTGGACTAGGGAAAAACACTGTAGCCCTAAATACCTAAACCATAGAGATATCTGCGTGATCAAAGGTATGGGCGGTGAATTCCTAAATCCTATAATACGATGCAAATAAATAGAGTAACACGTGATAAGAACCCATGAAAGGAAAAGAAAAGATGTCCCAGTATGGAGGACTGGGAAATCTTAACAAACACGAGGCGGGCCCATGGCCACCACGAGTCAACCGGGTGACCGTATATAACCTAAAAAATGGAAATTACTGGTCCCTGGAAGACAAAAATACGAAATCTAAACCTTTCGGGTACTTAACTTAGCTGCGGCAATAGCTGAACGTTCCATGATGAATAATAAATCCAAGAGAACGAGAACAACACAGAGGAAAAAATCACGTGCGTCGCAAACGAGCTAATAGAAAAGGATGACCACTAGAGGCGCTGCAGCCCGCGTGGCGTGGGTATTAGTAGTAGTAGCAGACGCATTCACCTTTGGATCGGCTCTCTCAGGTGGGGGATTTTGATGTGGGAAGTTCTAAATGGCAAAAGGCTCGTGGTAGTGGTCTCACTCGCCCCTGTTACCATACCGACACTTCTTTTATAGAGTGAGCGAGTCAGTTACACTGACATCTTCTTGAATTTATTTTTTCTCTGGTATTTATTAGGTTATTTACCTTAGAAATAATGAACTTAAGGATTATTTCACAGGGCGCGACACAAACTGAGCCCAGAAAAACTTATTAAGGGAGAAGAGGTTGGCCCTATCAAGGTCGTCCTCAGCTGCTGGATATTGTGTTGATAAAAAATGATTCAGGGAGAAATGGGTTGGTCCTATCAGGGTCCTCCTGAACAGAAGGTAAAAAAAAAAATGTACTTACAGGAGAGGATTTTGACCCTATCATGGTCCTCAACAACAAGGAATTGCATAGGTAAAAATATTAAATCAGGGAGAGGAGGTTGGCCCTCTCAGGGTACTCCTTAACAGCAGGTTATTGCTTATGTTAAAAAATATACTTCAGGGAAATAAGGTTGGCCCTACCAGGGACCTCCTCAACAGCTGGTTATTGTATGAGTAGAAAAGTACTTCAAAGAGAGGAGGCTGGCCCTATCAGAGTCCTCCTCAACAGCATGTTATTGCATGAGAAGAAAAGTATTTCAGGGAGAGAAGGTTGGCCCTATCAGGGTTCTCCTCAGCAGATAAAAAAAATTACCCTAGGGAGAGGAGGTTGGCCCTATCAGGTCCTTCTCAACAGCAGGTTATTGCATGGGTAATTTGACTAACATTTGTAACTTTACTTGATTCTGATGGCCTAGCCTTTTCCTCTATTATGTAGAAACGTCCATTGTTCCGGTTATGTGAAAATTTTATTTTTAATTTGTTTGATATGACTTGATCTTGTTGGTACAGTAAGCTTGCAGCTTGGTTAGTATTTTTGTCCCTGTTCCTCCTAGATTGTGGAGACTGACTATAATCTCTACCTCTGTCTTGTGACTGAGATATGTGTCTAGGCCCACTCCTACAATCTCGACAACTGTCCTGTCCTTTTATGGTAGAGAAGTAAGCTGGACCATGACAGTCACTTGCATAATGGCTCTTCTGGCAATTGTAACAGGTGACTGTTGAAGAATTTCCTTGAGGTGAGCTGCTTAGGTTTCTATTCTGGTGTCTTAACCAGTGTCATAGACCTGCCCTGATTTATATGCCCTTTTCTATCTTGCCCTGTGGTGACGAAGGATCTGTATAGGTAATTTCCTTTGGGATTTTTACCTAAGATTTTCATGACCTTACTTTCAGTTTCAGTAGCACCATCTAATTTCCAAATATGTACAGGTAATCTTTTCAATTGCCTTTGATGGTAAACTTTCCAATAACAAAGCTAACCTCAGTAGGTTTTTGCAGTTATTAACTGTTATTACTTGTTGACATGCCATTGTTGATGTCCACAAGAGTGGTTAAAACCAAGTGGTCTTATCCATTCTCCAATTCTGAACTATTTTTGTGAGGCTGTGTACTAGATTGGTCTTCGCCCACAGTGAAATGTACTTTCCTAAAAAAATTGCTTCAATGCCTCCTAATTCTTAAGCCTTTGATAGGCATTAGAATGATCACAGAAGCTTTTGGCTTTATTTAATTTCTCAACATCACTACCTGTTAAAGAGGTCATATGTGTATAACTATTTGCTGAATCCAGTTTTTCGTATTGCAAGCATCATTTTCTTCTTTTCTTCCCCAAAATTTAGTGATATGATTATTCACTTGGGCAATTTTATTAGTAACTATAGTAGTCAGTGCCTTTATCTGATGTAGTTGGAGGATTTGTAAGGGTTGCCATATTTAACTTGTATGCTTGGCTTCTTGTAAGAATCAGATGGCTGGATGTTTTTTTTTTTTTCATATTACGATGATAATAGGTCAATATAATAATGCAGTATAAATGGATCTGTAAGTGAAATAACATTTTATTGATCTGCTGTCATTACAGTTATATAAATGTATTGGAAAATTATTAAATAATTGTATCATTAAAAATTTATTCACAAAAATGACATGAAAATAATTAGCAAATATTTTAGATATGCTCTACTATCATCCTAAAACACTTAAATATAATTTCAAAGTCATCTTACAACATTACCCTTTAAAATATGTGGCTTACAACTATGTGTGAAAACTTATAGTTCCCCCTGTATTCAGGCACAGCCATTTTCTCTTATACAGTATTTAAGCCATCCCATTTTCTTTGTACAGTAAGTACGGTAACTTAGGGATTTTGTACATGAACTTCCCTGACAGATATATACTTAGCTATAGTCTCCGACGTTCCCGACAGAATTTCAAATCTCGCGGCACACGCGACAGGTAGGTTAGGTGGTCTACCTTACCCGCCGCTGGGTGGCGGATGTACGAACCACTCCCGTAGCTTGTCAGATTTTTCTCTATCGCGGGAACGATAACAACTGTTGTCGGTTCCTCTCGATAGTTTTTCGATTCTCGCTTGCCTGGAGTTAATTTGGACTTCTTTTGGTGACGTATTCGCTTTGTTTGGCTTGGCATACGCTGATTGTGGACCGGTTTGATTTTGATTTGGATTTTCTTTAACGATGTCTGACCTAGATTCAGTAGTTAAAACTTCGGTTTTGTTTAGGGTTTGCGTGAATGAAGGATGTAAAGTGAGGTTGCCGAAAGCTTCGGTAGACCCCCACACGGTTTGCATGAAATGCAGGGGGAATGAATGTTCTTTTGCTAACCCTTGTAGTGAATGTAAGGGATTGAATGAAGAAGAATATAAGGCTCTCTCTTCTTATGTTAGGAAGTTGGAACGTGATAGAGTGCATAAGGCTTCCTCTAGAAGTTCTAGCAGATCTAGAATGAGTGAGTTGGATGTGGATCCTAATAGTACTAACGTAGAATTAGAACCTTCTTCCCAAGTTGCAGCCCCGGCTCCCCGCACTGAAGCCGAAGATTCGCCTTCGGAGGCGGCAGCTCTGAAAGCCACGATTCGTTCTTATGGATCAGAAGATTCGTCAGTTGGAAGGTAAGGAGAGTGTTAGTGATCAGTGCAGTGTCCCCAGTGTTGTGGAGGGTGCGTCTGACCGGCTCCTTAGTGCCTCTAGGCCTAGACCTCTTCCAGACTCCCAGTTCCAGTGGAGTAGGAAAGTCGAAAGCCGCAGGAGGGCTAGGGAGAGCCCCCACCGGTCAGGCGTCCCTCGGCAGATCCTGAAGTACGCTCCCAGGCTACCTCGGATCGCTACAAGAAGGAGCTCCTACGCCAATGCTTCTCCTCTTCGTCGTCTCCCTCTCCGAAGAGAGGTTGGAACTCCCCGGATGCGTCGCGCCCGTTGAAGAGGGCTTGGAAGGCTCCCTGCAGTCCTTTGGCTTCTAGTCCGGAGGTTTTCCCGGAAGAATCGTCGGTGGAGGCGAAGAAACCCAAGAAATCCTGTGATCGTTCTTCTTCTCGCGCTCCGCGCTCCGCGCTCGGCGCCTGCTTCCGAGGAAGAACAACAAGATTCTCCTACGAGAGTACTCGCGGGACTTCAAGCTCAGATCACGGCGCTAGCAGACTCTCTAGCAGTTAGATCACGTAGGAAGAAGGACGTTTCTCTTCCGATCAAGAGATCTAGGCGCCGCTCTTCAGAGGATCGTTCTCCTTCATATGGGGAGGTTTCGTATGAAGGTGGGGGCTCACGTGAGCGCCCTCGCTCGCCTGGCTCTCTCTCGATTTCAAGGCGCCAAACATCGGTAGGACGCTCTATGGAGAAAGAAGTTTTTTCTCCAGATTGGATTCCCGCTTCCGGTAAGCGCACTGCACCTGCTCATCACGCTATTTCTTCAACTCCCTCGCGTGAGACTTCTCCTCAGCAGCCTCAAGATTCTAGAAGGCGCCCTTATACAAGTAGGCGTTCTTCTTCCAGATGTCACTCTCCTCGAGTGTCGGATCGTGACTTCTCTCCTGACAGGCATCTAGAGTCTGGTAGGAGTCGTGTGCATGATAGACGGCCTACTGTTAGCCGCTCCCCGCAAGGTAGGCGCCAAGAGCCTACTGCACATAGATCTCCTAGTAGGCGCTCGTCTCTTTTAAGGCGTCATACTCCTGATTATTCTCCTAGGGGCAGACAACAAGAGTCTTTCAAGCGCCCTTCTCCGTGTAGGCGCTCTCCCGCTTCTAGGCGCACTTCTCCTGACCGTTTGTCTCTTGGTAGGCACCAGGAATCCTGGAAGCGCCCTTCTCCAAGTAGGCGCTCGTTAGTTTTGAAGCGCCCTTCTCCTGAATGTTACCCTCTTGTTAGACGTCAAGAGTCTCGCAAGCAGCCTTCTCCTAGTAGGCGCATTTCGCCTTCCAGTCGAACTTCCGTTGATCGTACGCAACTGGACAGGTATGGAGACCGCGCAAGCGCTCTGCTCTCGATAGGCGCTCTTCTCCTGGCAGCCGCTCGCCTCAGGATAGGCACATAGAGTATAGTAGCGCTCGCCTCCTCGTAAGCGCCCTGTGGATATTTCCGAGGATTCTCGGAGTAGGAGCCCTACCTCCTCCTTCGGCTGAGATTCTGTATACCTCGAAGAGGGAGTCTCATCGTAGACATCCCAGATCTTCTCATCGTTCTCCAGTGGATGTGAACTCTTCTAAGAGAGGGCGTTCTCCAACCTCTCGCTCAACTCCTACTAGGATCCCTTCGTCACCTAAGGATCTTCCGCGCTCGCCTCGACAAGACGTCCTAGAAGGTTCGGATGAGGAACCGAACACTTCTGCTGCTGTCTCTTCTTACATGAAGCTTACAGAGCTACTTTTACAAGTTTTTGGGGATTCCCTTACTCCTACGGCTCCTCCTTCTCCTCACTCACTTTTTTCAACGGCGAAGACAGCGAAGAGTTCTTCTTGTGTGAGGATGAAGCCAACTCTTTCAATGAAGAAGGCACTGAGGAGTTTTGGTTCCTGGATGGCTTCCAAAGAAGAAGCGGGGAAAACGATGTTCGCTTTTCCTCCTCCTTCGAAGTTATCAGGACGCGCTGGTTCTGGTACGAAACAGGAGAGCCCTTAGGATTGGGTCTACCGTCTTCGGCTGATTCGGATTTTTCGGCGCTGGTAGATTCGACAAGGAGAACTGCCCTTAACTCTGCTAAGACGACTTGGGCAATGAATGAATTGGATCATATGCTCAAAGGTATGTTTAGAGTGCTAGAAGTATTTAACTTCCTTGATTGGTCGTTGGGAGTCCTAGCCAAGAAAATTGAAGTGCCAGAGTCAATTTCGCCAGAAGATCTTATGTGTGTTTTGTCTTGTATGGACAAGTCGGTAAGAGACGGAGCGAGTGAAAATCGCCTCCCTTTATGGGGCCGGGATCGTGAAGAAGAGGTCGGTTTATTGTTCCTTCTTAACGAAGTCGGTCTCCATGCTCAGAGGTCTTCTTTGCTGTTTTGCTCCTCTGTCTACTCAGTTGTTCCCGAAACATCGAGTGCAGGACATTTCGAGGTCACTTTCGGCCAAAGCCACCCAGGACCTTTTGGCACAGTCGGCAAGAAAACCTCGCCCTTCCTTCCCTACCAAGGTTAAGAAGGAAAAAGGCAAGTGTTCGAGAACCCTTTCGAGGGGCATCTTCATCAAGAACCTCTACGTTTAGAGGTCGTAGACCTTCAAGAAGGGGTAAGACTTTCGCCAAGTCTGTTAAAGCCCCCAAATAACTTGCAAGTCCTTCAAACAACGGTGGGCGCCAGACTCTTAGAGTTTGCAGAAGTCTGGGCCCAAAAAGGGGCAGATCCTTGGACCCTGTCTATTTTGAGGAGAGGTTACCTCATCCCTTTCGTCGAAAGACCTCCCTTGACGACCATCCCAAGGGAACTGATGGCCAGGTACAGAGACCCCATCATGAATCAAGCTCTCCATCTAGCAGTAAGAGACAGATGCTGGAGAAGGGGGCGATCGAACTAGTGACAGACCATCTTTCATCGGGCTTCTACAACCGCCTTTTCCTAGTTCAGAAGTCCTCAGGGGGATGGAGACCGGTGTTGGATGTAAGCGCCCTGAACTTCTTCGTAGAAAAGAAGTTCACGATGGAAACGCCTTCTTCAGTGCTGGCAGCACTTCGTCCAGGGGACTGGATGGTTTCCTTGGATTTACAGGACGCTTACTTCCACGTACCGATCCATCCTTCCTCGAGGAAGTTTCTCAGATTCATGATGGGGGGGCGGGGAAAATTTTTTTCAGTTCAGGGCTCTGTGTTTCGGCCTCTCGACGGCCCCTCAAGTGTTCACGGGGATTTTGAGGAATGTGGCTCAATGGCTTCATTTGAAAGGGGTGAGGATATCCATGTACCTCGACGATTGGCTAATAAGGGCCAATTCAGAAGATCGTTGTTTGAAGGACTTACAAGTAACCTTAGAATTGACGAAGGCTTTGGGACTTCTCGTCAATTTCAAGAAGTCGTCACTAATTCCCGAGCAAGAGTGTGTGTATCTCGGGATACAGATGAACTCTGAGTTTTCGGGCTTTTCCCTCTCAGGAAAGGATAGCCCGAGGATTCGAGAGAGTAACAACCTTCTTAGGGAAAGAAGTATGCACAGTGAGGGAGTGGATGAGTCTGCTGGGGACGCTCTCCTCGCTGGAGCAATTCGTTTCCCTAGGAAGGTTGCACCTGAGACCGCTACAATTCTTTCTTCATCGGAATTGGAGTCGTCGTTCTCAGGATTTGACGTTCTCCCTGTCGTTATCCCAGGACATCAAGACACATCTCTTATGGTGGACAGATCCCAACCTCTTTGCGAAGGGACTGTCTCTTCAATCCCAGATCCCCAACCTGGTGTTGTTCTCCGACGCGTCGGACACGGGGTGGGGGGCAACTCTGGGAACCAGCGAAGTGTCAGGTACCTGGGTGGGGGACCAGGTAGCCTGGCACATCAACAGAAAGGAGTTGATGGCTGTGTGGTTGGCTCTGAAGGCTTTCGAGCCCAAAGTCAGAAGATCGGTAGTGCAGGTCAACGCGGACAACACTACAGCTCTGGCATATATCAGGAAACAGGGGGGGACGCATTCCTTCTCCCTGTACGAGACAGCAAGAGACCTTCTTCTGTGGGCAGAAGAAAGAGGAATCAAGCTTCTCACCAGGTTCGTGCAGGGAGAAAGGAATGTAAGAGCAGATCTCCTCAGCAGGAAAGATCAGGTCCTTCCCACAGAGTGGACCCTTCATATGGATGTATGCCAGAGCCTGTGGAAGTTATGGGGCAGGCCACACATAGACCTCTTTGCCACGTCAAAGAACAAGAGGCTGGATCCTTACTGCTCTCCGATATCGGATCCAGAGGCATTAGCAATAGATGCTCTTCTTCTAGACTGGAACGGACTCGACGTCTACGCGTTTCCCCCCTTCAAGATCCTGGGGCTAACCATCAAGAAGTTCGTAGAGTCCGATTCAACGAGAATGACCTTAATCGCTCCCTTTTGGCCGGCCCAAGAATGGTTCACAGAGGTACTGGAATGGTTGGTGGACCTTCCAAGATCGCTCCCGCTAAGGAGCGATCTACTCAGACAACCCCACTTCGACAGGTACCACAAAAATCTCCTCGCTCTCAGTCTGACTGGCTTCAGACTGTCCAAAGTTTGGTCAGAGCGAAAGGCTTTTCAGCAACAGCTGCTAAAGCAATCGCAAGAGCGAGGAGACCTTCCACCTTGCGTGTATACCAGTCAAAGTGGGATGTCTTCAGACGTTGGTGCAAGAGGAAGAACATTTCCTCTTCCAGTACCTCTGTGACCCAAATTGCGGATTTCCTTATTTTCCTCAAAGAAGAATGTCATCTGCTTGTGTCAACTATTAAGGGATACCGCAGTATGTTGGCGGCGGTATTTCGGCATAGAGGCTTAAAGATATCCGATGATAAGGATTTGCACGATCTTATTAGATCATTTGAAACCATTAAGCGTCCTCATGTAGTACCAAACTGGAATCTAGACGTAGTTCTACAATTCCTTGGATCGTCTAGATTCGAACCTCCTGGATTAGCCTCTTTCAAGGATCTGACGAAGAAGGCCATCTTCCTTTTGGCCCTAGCTACAGCTAAGAGAGTGAGTGAGCTCCATGCTATCGAGGGCAATGTAGGGTTTAAGGAAGATTCTATGGTGTGTTCGTTTCTTCCAAATTTCCTTGCAAAGAATGAAAACCCATCACGGCCTTGGCCCAGGAGCTTTGAAGTTCGTAGTTTATCTTTTCTAGTAGGGGAAGAGCCTGAAAGAACTCTTTGCCCTATGAGAATTATGAAGTATTTCCTTAAGAGGAAGGAACAACTTAAGGCTAATCAAGATGTGCTTTGGTGCTCTGTAAAGGACCCCACTCGGCCCATGTCGAAGAATGCTCTTTCCTTTTTTCTGAGAAGCCTTATTACAGAGGCACATGTTGCTTGTAAGGAAGAACATTTTAAAATACTGAAAGTGAAAGCTCACGAGGTGAGAGCCATCGCAACTTCGCATGCATTCAGAAAAAATATGTCTGTGCGGAACTTGATGGAGGCGACTTTTTGGAGATGCCAATCGGTTTTCGCAAACCACTACCTACGTGATGTAAAAATCACATATGATAAATGCTTCGCCTTGGGTCCTTTCGTATCGGCGGATTCGGTGCTGGGGCAGGGAGCTGAAACTTATCCTGTGTAAATTTTTTATATGTTACCCTATATTTTATATTGTTGTTTTTTGGTGGTCTGAAAGAGGTTGCAGGAGGCACCTCTTTTTGTCGTAATATTAACCCTTTGTATTTTGGTTAGGTGGTCTGGTGGGTTTTGGCTCCTTGCAGAGGTAGTGGTAAGGATCTGTTAGGTAAGCGGACAAGGTCCCTCTAACAGTATCCGACTTGGATTCTACCACAATAGGGGATCACATATCCCAGTGGTAGATCCGAGAGTCTTTCAGCATCAGGTCACGTCCTAGCTGTAGCTCTCCAGGCAATGCAGACTCAGAGACAGTATCTATGAAGTCTTCATCCTGAAAAGGTGAGAACCAAGGTTGTTATATCCTACAACATTAGTTGTTTCCCGTCTTACCTGTATTATTTAGCTGTCTCTTACCCTCCACCAAGGGTGCCAATCAGCTAAGTATATATCTGTCAGGGAAGTTCATGTACAAAAATGATATTGTTAAACTACAATAAAGTTTTGTACATACTTACCTGGCAGATATATACGATTAATGGCCCACCCAGCCTCCCCTCAGGAGACAGGTGGAAGAGAAAAATCTGACAAGCTACGGGAGTGGTTCGTACATCCGCCACCCAGCGGCGGGTAAGGTAGACCACCTAACCTACCTGTCGCGTGTGCCGCGAGATTTGAAATTCTGTCGGGAACGTCGGAGACTATAGCTAAGTATATATCTGCCAGGTAAGTATGTACAAAACTTTATTGTAGTTTAACAATATCATTTTAAATGTAGTTAAATACTGTACCTATGTAAATATTTAAATAATTGCTAATTACTGTATTTTCACGATATTTTCAATAATAATGAATTTTTTATGATAGATTATTTACTAATTTTGAAATATTAATACAGCGATATCAATGAAATGTAGTTTTATTGATATTTTGCTGCATTTAAATTGATATCAGAAAATTGGTTAATAATTTTTATTGTGGACAATTTATTTAGTCATGAAAATACAGTAATTAGCAAATATTGTTCTATGAAAATATCCACGACTAACTGAAGCCACAAATGTAAACCATGACATATGGGAGTCCACTGTAGTCAAACTATATTGATTTGACCTACCACATATGCCAGCATATAAGGCCACCTTTTACCTTAAAAAATCTCCAACAAAATGGGGTGTCATCTGATAACCAAGTATAAAAGGCAAACCTTAAATCCTGCAGAGATTTTTAATGATAGGCTATCCCCTGAAGTGTCAATAGTTGTGTTAATAGGTAACTATTGTCACTAAACAAAACAACTTTGATAAAGAGGTAAAAACTGTAGGTAATTCAAGTGAATCACTAGTGACACAACTATTAATACTGGAAACAAAATATAACTGTAATTATAGATTGGTAATTACCATAATTAGACATTAGGATGAGTTGGCTCTCACTTCGTTACTAGTTCTATCCAGAGTATTACAATGCTCCCCCACTTTTATGTGGGAATAGGTTCCAGAACCTACCACAGAAATGCAAAATCTGAGGAAATGTGAAATCCCTTCTAAAAATTCTTATAACTACCAAATACCGTGAACAGGCTCTAAAAGTTCTGATGGATCGACATCATCTTTGAACATGTCAGCAGCTGCATGATAACTGCCTCCATCAAGTTCACCGATGTAATCGACACCAATGCAATCAACTGCAGTCACAAA